>NC_080595.1:2745000-3045000 GCF_027887145.1 Ammospiza caudacuta | reverse complement strand
GAACCATCAAGTGACTCTGCTACTTGTGATCTTAGAAGTCAGATTTGCTTGCACAGAAATCTTTGCCCATGCACATTGTTGTCATTTCCCTGTAAAGACAATTTCTTCATGGGAAGCTATTGCAGGCAGTAGAGGTTTGTTCTCTCTGCCTTGCTGTCTCCTTCCCATCACAAGGAGTGGTTGAATATTCAGCATTCCCTGATTTTAAACTCTCTCTTTATAGTCTTTGGTGCTTCTCAGTCATCTCTGAGATCATGCTGGTGTGTTCCTCTACCACTTTGAGTTAGAGCACATAGGAACCTGATTCTCTTAAAGGGAGGAATTTCTTACTAAAGTTTATGTTTAGATTCATGTAAAAAAACATCCACTTGCTTGTAAGGTATTGGTTAGATTATTTTTAGTTTGGGGTTTGGGTTCTTTTGACATCTTGCTATCTCTGGATTTAGCATTGGTTCATTAGTTAAGGGAATAAGCAGCCATATTTCCTATTATTCACATTATTATAGTGTATTCCAAGCCCTGTATATCCTGAAGCTTGTTAAATAATTCTCTATCCTTTAGAAATTCCCATTAATCTGTGACCAAGAAGAGCAATAATAAGTTAGTTAGTCATCATATATAAAAATCTGAATCATTTTTACAAGTATCTTTAATGGCTTCCTTTAATTACGTGTCTTCATAAAAACGCTACCCCTCTCGAACACAGCATCCTTTTATTCTTCAAGAGGATCTCATTTCTGAAACAACGGAAATTAAGGCACTGATGCTTTATTTGGGCAAATGAACAGAAAAAACCACTCACACAGCTCTGGCAGAAGGTACAGGAACCATGCGTTCTATTACCTTGTCAGCTACCTTGATATTATTAGGAATATTTTCCAAGTCAGCCCGGTGGGCTGCTGGGATCAGTGTTACACTGACAGTGAAGTGGACTGGGATGGGATTTTGGCAGCAGCCATGGGGAAAGTGAGATGCCTTCCCAGCTGCTCCTGGCCTTGCCCCCATGTCCTTGGCCCGGGTTCCATGGTGGTTCCATGGTCACCAAGGGCAGGAACCCCATTGCCGTTGTCCCGCTCCGAGGAGTGCAGTGTGCTCAGCAGCACCCGGGGGTGATTTTAGGCTCAGGGAATGTTGTAGCCTCCACATTCTCTGATAAAATGCAGATCTTCACATGGGCAAAAACCTTCCCAGCAGGGCCGGGCGGGTGGGCAGGCCCAGCCCTTTCAGGGGCAGCTCAGGCTGCTGGGGATTAACGTGGCTGGGAAGCCACAGCCACGATTGTTGCGTCTCCCGCTCCTTTCTCCTTGTTCTTTGTTAATCTAAGTATGAGTTTGCCACCTTAAACCCACAATAAAAGGCAACATTCTCTGCCTTGCCACCAGAGCTGTGTTGGACAATGTTTTCAAACCTCATTCAAAAGGCATCTCCTCTGTGTTCACCCGTCTTCCTCTGACGGCACCAGAGGCTCTGAGTAAGGGATAAAAAGGTCAAATGTAAAACAGAGGCCGTCTCTAACCCTTCATGGCCTCTTTAAACCCCCCCAAAGTCCATAGGTTGAGAAACACTGAAAAAGGAAGGATGGTACTGAAGCCTCTTCCTCCCCTGTTTTATTTCAGGTCAGGTAACCTTGCTCACTCTTGTAGAAAGACTGAGGAGCTCCAGGAGGGATTTAAAGAAGAGATCTTCCTCTCCTGTTCAGGTGAATAGTCATGAATTAGACTTTTGGGAGACTAAAGCAGTATAAATACATGAGGAAATCTTTTGATTACACGTAGTGTTAAAAAATGCTAAAAATACTTCTACTACAGTTAGTGTTGAATTTTTATGTATTTACTTATTTATCTTAATTTATGCCATTTTTTTCTCCCTTCCCTGGGAAGTGAAGACTATCAACAGATAAGGGAGAGAATTTTGTGTTTTTGTATGCAGTATGAGTCCAGTACTTGGCCAAGACCCAGATCTACTGTGGCAAGAAAGTAATAGCTGAACTAACTAGGGACTCAGACTCTCTGGCCAGCATCCAAGAAACATTAAAAAATGTAGTACTGCACATAACAAGTAGGAAGATGCATGCAAATGTTGATGTCTTATTGAAAACTGTTAAGTTATTAATATGTTGGGTTTATAGACGTGCATTTGGATTTTCAAACCTGCTGCCGTAGTTCATGCCCTGAAATTACCTGCTGCACTCCATGTCTGAAATAATATTTAAAGTAGTGTCACATTGGTGAGGTAGTTGTGGAGAAAATGACACATCTGGATCCCTGGAGTGTTTCTCTTGGGAGCACCGAGATAGTGGCAGGAGTCCAGTTCAGCTCTCAGAACAGTTTCTGAGCACTGGTCCCATTTTTTCCCTGCACTGTGTCTTCCCCCCAAGCAAGTGTTGACCTCATCACAGGTAGGAGGGTTCACTCTCTGTTGGCTCATGTGAAAGGTGTGGGTCAAGAGCCTGGTGTGGTGCCCAGGGATCTCCTAAAGCCTTTTAGAAAGGAGATCCCAAGAGCATTAAGGGTTGGCTGATAGAGGATGTAGGATGACTTTGATACCAATGAAGTATGAAACTGAACCGTATCAGTTTCCTGCTATCAGGATGGGTATCCTGATGGGTGCAGAACATAGCTCATATTATCTCACTTGTGCTTTTTGGGATAGTGTTGAGTTTTTCCTGTAGGTCTGGTTTGTCCCCCAGCCCTGGTAGGATATAAAAGGTGATTCAGGTCTGGCCTTGCAGACAGACAGTCCCCTGGACAAAGTGTCTGTGACTCCACAGAGCTACTGCCTGGGAGAAAAGTGAGCAGAGATGCTGCAGCCTCTGTTCCAGGTGAATTCCTTGTGTTTGCAGCTGCCATCCTGCTCTGTGTTAATGCCATACAGCTCATAATGCCACCCCAGAATTGTTCATTGCCATTGCCAAGGTGTCCTTGCCAACTTCCTCATAGATCCCAGCATTCCTAAGGGTGTTTTGTGGCACACTCACCAAGTTACTCGCTGAAGTTGTGACCACAGGAGTGCAAGGAAGCACACAGAAACAAAGAGGCTGGAGAAGCAGAGAGCTCAGTTGGGGCAGCTCCTGTGGAGCAGGCACTGCTGTCCTGTGAGGCATGACAAAAAGCTGAAATTATAATTTCTTTCTCCCACAGCAATAAGCAAACAGTTTCAGTGATTGCACTTTATTCACAACCATAACTGTCATCACTGACATTCACTGAAGGTGTCAAATCCCAGGGTTTTATGCTTTTGCAGTAGTATTTTATCTCTTTCCCTCTAGAATTATTACTTTTTTAGTAGGGAATAGCTTAATGTTAGGGCTAAGAGGTGAATGGTAGGACTTTTGGTTTCAGATTTTTTATTTTTACCTGACCTTCCTTCCTCCCTATTCCCCTCTCATCCCTGCTCAGAGCTTTGTCTGAGCTGGAGAACCAGTTTGATGGTTGTTGTTGTACCAAGTGAGCTTGCTCCTACAGTGAGGTTTTTTTTCTAATCTCTCAACTCTTAATTGTTGCATGCAAATTGTTTAATAAATAATGTTGGACAGAAAAAAAAAAAAGAATAGATATTAATTAAGAAAAGGATTTAGGCTGACTCAGTCTCATACATGAGACAAAAGGTTAAGTAAATGCCAAGGCTGCTATGCCTCTTCAAACAATGAATATTAGTTTTAGAATCATTAATGTCTGCTTAGAAAACAGAGTCATACTGGAGTCTTGTATGCCAAAATAACCAAGGCCAGGGCTGTTTCTTTTCAATCTGAAGCTAAATTATTCTCCAATAGAGGGCTAAATGTATGCAATTAACAGTGCTAGGTAGGACAACAGGGAATGGCACTTCTAATATGTAGCCAAATTGAGATCAAGTTTTTCTTTAAATCTGGTAACTTAGACATTTAATATGCACAACCGAGCTGTGCAAGAGAATTAGTGAAAAGAAGCAGATAATTAACTCCTTCCCTGCTTGTCAGTGGCGACAAAATGATTAGGCTGCTGTTCACCCACTCCTGCCTTCTCTAGTTGCTGGATCTAAAAAAACAAAGGGGTTTTTTTCCAAGTGCCTTCCATATATGAAGACAGTTGTGTAGTCTTTATTAGAAATGAAATTACCATCATATTTTAAAAGAAAATTTCATCCCAAGAGAGGTCAGGTTTGGAGTTGAGTTTAGAATGAACACAACTACGAGAGCTTAACTAAAACTCTGTACTCTGGGTTGAAAGCTTAAGAAGAAATGTTTTAAAAAATAAATCGCAAAATTCATTTTAAACAAATAGATGGCTCTGACTGATACACAGGCAAAAGAAAAGGTGCCCTTTAACACTTCCCAGCACCCTCATGTGCAAAAAATTGCTCTGTACTAGACATGTTACTGACTATGTTGCCATCACCCTTTAGCAATAATAATGTTTAATTCTCAGTCAGAGATCTTCAGGAGGATGAATGTGGTTTTTCCCAATTTACTGAGGGAAAGGGAATTTAAGGATGGTGAAGTGACTTCTGTTTACATCTAAACTAAGTCTGTGCTTCCTTGCTCTGGGTTCTGCTGAGCTGAAGCAAAAGGGCTTTTTCCATTCCATGTCTCCTGCAGAGGGGGCTCCCAGAGCAGAGCCTTTGGTGGCAGTGGTGACTCCTGCTGAAGTCAGCAGCCACGTGCAAATAAAGCCTCAGGTCTGAAACCAGGACACTTGAATAGCTCAAGTTTTGTTTCTAAGGCTGAAGTGCATCACAGCTCTCATTTAACTGAGTAAATACCATTATGCTGGAGTCCTTTGCAGTTGTCACCAACAGGAAGAGAGAGCTTTGCTCTAGGGCTTGTTTCAGTGAGGGTCTGTGCTGGAATGTGTTGTGTTTACATTTCATATTTGTGCCGTGTCTAGGTCTCCATCTCCACTTTCTGGTGCTTGCTGCTTTCAGGAGTTGAGGAAACCTCTGCACATGCCCAAGCCCAGCTCTGAGCCTTATACTTTCCTTTTAGACTATTCACACACTATTATTAGGAAAAAGCAAAGAAGCAGCCAAACACCAGATTACTGCTTTTTGGTATTGAGCTCCTCTCTCGATAAGGGGTTTATTAGTTTGTGCTCAGGCTTGAGTCTGTGTAAGAGATCCATAAGGGAGCTAACATATGGGATATTTTAACTCTCCATATTTAAATAATCTTCATTAAGACCATTTGGAAAGAATCTGTGCATTTTCTACTTGCGAGTCTTTGTCTTTTCCTTTCGAGAATTTTATTTCTGGAAACTCTGGATGACTAAAATTGGCTCTCTCTTCCCCAGCTGGCCTGAGCACAAGTAGACTTCAGCAATCTGAAGGTCTCTTAACTGGGACCACCAGAGCAGTCCTACAGGATCTGCTCAGGCTGAGGCCACCTAGGAACAGCTTCTCTCTGGCTGCAGTGGCCTTTTTCACCACTGGGCAAATATTTGACTTTGAAAATGTTTAGCTTTCACTTATTTCGTGGTGAGTTTGTGCCAAAGGGCCAGGCATGATGGCTCTTACATTTGCTAAAGGTCTGGCTCTGGCTGTGTGGTGTGGGAGGATCTCCTGTCATGCAGAACCTGAGGTCAGACTGTCCTCTTGCTGTCCCTCACACGGGCTGGTGCACTGATGCCAGCAGAGAGAAAATTTCTGGTTTGCTTTTTTCTGGCACAGTCCTTTATGGACAGAGCTCTATCCTGACAGGTTCTGTTCCTGGGCTTGTTCTTCGCCCATTTAATTCCCCTCTGGCAATGCTGTGTGACCAGAGATGGTCCCCATATCCTCTCTCCTGAGGTCACCAACCACAGAGCCAGGTGGGAATGGTGACTCTGCCATAGGAGTAGGGGCTTCTGGGATATTTATGTGCATAAAGATGTGTGCTTCAAACCCGCAGAGGAATCCTTAAAGGAGTAAAGGAGAAGGGAACCAAGGCTGTGTTTTTGTAATTCTGCTTGTAGAGGTGTCAGAGCCAGCAGGACAAGCTCAGGGAGGGCAGGCAGCCCTCAGCCTGTGCTGCCCCAGCTAAGCCAGGCCTGCATTTATCTTGGCAGCTGCTCCAATCCTCTCTTCCCTCCCTGCAGGCTGCTCCAGGCCTTTCTCTTGGTGCCTTTGCAGCCAGCTCTGATCTCTGCTCCCTCAGCTTCTGCCAGTGCCTCCGAGCCCTGCCTGGCTACACTGCTTGTATGCCCAGTGCTGCTCATGTGCCCAGTGCCATTCATGTGCCCACCCAGTGCTCCTTGTGTCCCCAGTGCCGCTCGTGTCTCTGCTCCACGGGATCCTCTGTGGCTTTGCTGCCCTGCTTCCCCACCCCACTGAGCACACTCAGGGCCCCTTCCCTCATCTTTTACCTTTTCTTTCCTCATCCTTCTGCTCCCCCAACTGAGCCCTGTCCCACTCCAGGTGTGATAACCATGTGGGCATCCCGCCCCCACTGCTGCTGCCCCCTGGGCAGGATCCCACCCTCACACCTCGCAGAGGTGCCTGTGCTGGGCTCACCCTGCTGTGCAGCAGAGCCCATGCCATCGATCAGCCCATCCCTGAGTGCTGACAGGCAGGACAAGGGCCAGCTCTGCTCCTGCAGCATTTAATCCCCAGCTCCAAGTCACCAGGACACCACAGACTGTTGGGTTCCGCTCGGGCATAATTCCATCATTACCATTGATTTGTTCGCCCGCGCTCCCCACGGTGCTTTTAATCAACTCTCCATCTTTGTGCCTTCACACCTTTACGCTTCCCATGATTGGCTCTGCTCCCTTCTGCCTCTGCAGTGAAATAGCACCATAGAAATCCTCCTGCCTCTTACATACATTAACAATCCCATTTCTCCTCTCTCTGGTCCAGTGAAGGGATCTCCCTCACCACAAAGGCACCACTGTCTCTGCTGAGCGCTCGGGGAATAGCTTCTATTCATTATTCCCAAAGTCCAGTACAATGGATTATAATTAGTTACTGGCCTCTTTGGTTTACTCTACCTTCAAAGGCTCTTTTATAGTTTAAAAGTGAAGGCAGATGCTGACATTAATTTTGGCTGTCTCTCTATAGCATTGTGTATACAAGATAAAAACCAAGGTAGGTTTGCAGGTAGAGGGATAAGTAACTCACTAGCCAAAGAAAAAAAAAGGGAAAAAAGTAGCAAATAGGGCCATCATCACATTTATTTCATGAAAGTAGCGTGGTGTTGGGGAGAACTCATTAGCCTTTTTGTTCTGCATTATCACCATCATTTATCAGCAGTTGTATCACATGTCACAGCCACTATCCTTTCTGGCATCCAGTGTGGGACCAAAGGGCTCCGGGAGAATGCCGAGTCCCGATGCCGGGGCTGTGCCTGTGATGCACTAGGCACTCTATTAATTGTGGCAGATAGAATTTTTTCCAATATACTCCTAAAGGGACACTCAATAAAGCAATGCAGTGTGATTTACCAACTCAAAGAAGCATGGACAAATAAAACCACATCATGGGCCTGTCCTTCCCTCTAAACCTTCCATCGGCTGTTAGCACTGAAAGTGTTGGAAGTTGTTTAAAAATGAAACAAACAAACCCAAACCCACAAGTGAAGAAAACCCAAACATTATGCTAATAGTCCTCACAAACACAGGCTGCTTTCAGTGAAACTCTTCCTTTGCTTATGTGTCAGTGATGGTGGCCTGGTAAATCTTAAAAGGAATCTGCTTCTTCTTTAAGCTGTGACTCTGATCACTTTTGTGTACATACACACAATTCTCTGCTACAAAGCAGGGCTTGAGGAGTAGTTTTAGAACTCCTTCATGATCCTATCCTTTAATCAACTGGCAGTAATTGCCCACCTCTCCCATCAATGCAGAAATACGTGGGAAGGGAGAAAGCTGCAGCCTCGTCCAAGCTGCTGGAGTTGCAGTTATCAGGTCAAACCAGCACTTTAAGAAAGTATCTCCTGTACAGCAAAAGTGGTGCACATTCACCACCCCATCTAAGAGCAGGGGAAACACCATCTTTAAATATTTTGGGCATCAGAGCAGGATGTGCAGAGGCTGATCCTGACCCTCTGGACTTGAGAACATCAGCAAACCCTGTGCCTCAGCTCTGGGAGCAGCAGCACTTGCCTACCCCACAGGCAGACTGTGAGGATTAATTAGTATTTGCAAAGTGCTTTGAAGATGAAAAGTAGCATGTTAAGTACTATAAAGTATTATTAATAGTGATAGCAAACTGATAATTTTGGAGTATATGAGTCTTTTCATAACCTTTTCTAGCAAGACCTTACACTGCAAACAGCTGAAAAGTGACAGCACTGCAGCCAAGGTGGCTGGTCCTGTTCTCCAAAGTTTTGGGGTCGTGCTGGTCGCCAGCAGCACCTTCCTGCACCTTCCCAACCAAAATCCTCTGAAAGGTTCACCAAACCCTGAGCTCCTGCTGAGGAGTTTGCTCTGCGCTGGGCAGGGAGAAGGGCTTTGATTCTCACCAGTTCCATCTGTGAGCAGCTGCATGGGGAAGGCTGAGGGCCAGAGGCAGCAATGTGGGACTGGATGTGGCTCCTGCCCTCACCCTTTTGGGTTTTATGCCAAGAAAACCAGGCCCTGGTGTCAGGCACAGTCAGGAGGAAGTCTGTCAGTGTATTTAATTTGAAACAAGAAACAGTTTCAGGCCTCTATGGCCCAGGTCTTTAAGGCCAGTTTTCTGGCATTATGAAATATGTTTTTCCTCTGAAAACTTTGAGATCTAAGAATTTTGTCTCGAGTGTAAACAGTAGGACTCTCATGAAGAGTAAAATTTATTTCTTAGCTTGATAGGGTCAAGTAACTCTAACTGGGATTAACTAATGTTTCACAGAACCTGATGTTTTTGTGGCTAGGGAATCCCTGGAGGAAGGAAGATATTCACATTTGATGAAAAGCTCCTAATAAAATTAGATACTGCTCCTGAGCTTATCAAAGGAAGATGGAAAGTAATGAAAATTAAAAGTGCATCTCTGGAATCTTGTAAAATACTATCAAGACAGCAATCTGGAAATCAGTGTCCATATTATTTTCCCCTTTTCTGTCCCACCTCCCTGTGTATGCACAATCCTGTGTCTCTGCTCCGATGACCTTTGTTATATGTCCCTCATTTTCTCTCTTAGCATCCCTACCTCTGAATCCCCACCAAAACCAAAAAAAAAAAAAGAATCAAAAAAGAGAATCCATCAGGCCAGTATAACTCACCAAGTCCCAAACTTTCTCTCATGAGGTGTTGCTAAAGACAGGAATCGCCACCAAAAAAGAAGGATAAGCTCCAAGAGATCAAATAAAGCTGTCATATTCCCTTAATTTCTTTCAGAATTATTGAGTGAAGACCTGAGACGCTTCCAAAAAAAAGCAGGAATCTTTTTATGAAGGGAAAAATGCTTATGGCTTTGATGGTTTGTTTGTGGTCAGAAAACAAATGTGGGGCTCTGTGTTCCTCCTGACTTTTACATGAGCAAAATAAGAGACAGAAAAAAGAAAGGAGAAATAAGAAAGGATGTGTTGAAGAAGGGGAAAGAACTCTCAATACTACTAAAAACATATATTTTTAACTGTCTGCTTCCCTCTTTTGAGAGCAATTAACCTTTTAACCCTGTGCAAGAGTCCAAATAGGAAAGATTTTCTGATTGTTTGTGCTGTGCTTGTTTTTTGTGTGCCTGGGCCTTTCTTTGTGCACCTTTATCAGGAAACCTGTTTGTCAGAGACACCAAAAGGAATACTCTGCATTATTCCCTCCTTTTTACTAGGGCTGTCCCAAGGTATCCTCTACCATTCTTGATATTGGTTTCTAAAAGCAAAGTGTCTGCTTGAACAAATGGGGAGGAATATGTACTGTCAACATCCAGGTGGGAATGGTGATTTTATTATTGGCTGGTGTACAGCAGGGATATAAAACTGGAATGTGGTCATTGCTGATGCACCCTGATACCTGTAGCTCTGCCACTGATGCTGCTCGGGTTTTCTTTCCCCTTTTACCCCTCTGTATTCCCCCCAGGTTGCTTTAATGTGTAATATCAGCAATAATCACTGTGGTATTGTTGCCGAGGCATTCCTGAAGAGTTAGGAGTGGACTGTAATTGAAGAGTTCATTACCAAGATCAGTTGGCTCCTTGATTACAGTGGCAAGGTGAAATATATATCCTCACCAAAATGCAACTGCTAAACCTTTAGAGAAGTCACCCACTTTTCACTCTTTTTCATTAGGACCCCGACAAGCTTGTCAGCAAAATTAAAGGTGTGTCATTCACATCGTGCATGCATTGCAAAGGACTATAAACCTGCCAGCCTCTTTGATGAAATAAAAGGGTTTTATTTATGATTCATGTAGGAATATGAGGTTATTTTTATTCTGTCAGTACACTAATAATCAGACAAGAGCTCAGGAAATGAGAAGGCAAACTGACAGGGAAGGTTCTGATAAAGGGGAACCCTCGAGGGCATTTTGCCCCCTTTGTAATCTTCTTTCTAGTGCGAGGTTATATTATAAGCATGGCATAGCATGATCTTGGCTCACAGGAACAAAGACAGGAACTACCTAGCAGGACTTGAGGTATAATTCCACAAGAAAAAGAAAACACTTCCACCAGAGAAGTCTGCATTGCTGCAGTGATGTGAACAGGAACTTCCAACTTGGTTTTCCAAGGGTTGGAAAGAAACCCTTTTCTCCTTGCAACATAACCAATTTTAACCACAACAACAACAACAACAACAACAACAACAACAAATAGAGACTGTAAATATAGAACCATTGCAATTTATTACTATTAGTTTTATACTAATAGTGTAAATATAACTATTTGTTACTATTAGTTTTACACTAATTTTTTCTCACAGTCTGGCCCAAGGTGAGATGTGACAGTACAGAAAAGAGAGGATGGGGAAGTTGCTCCTTTCCCAGTCCTTGGTCAGCGGCTGTGCTCGCAGAGGAGCTAAGGAGCAGGCTCTATTTCCAAATGTGTCTTCCTCTGGATGTCTCAAATATCTTGGCAGCTTGAAGCTGCTTTAGCTCTGTCCCAGCTCAGCAAAGCTCCTGGAAGTGCATTTTGTGCTTCTTGGTGTAAGCTGTCATTCATCCCCCAGCACAGCCGTGATTACGGAAACACTCCTCGGGAGTAAAAAGGAATCACTGTGTTAGCTGGCTGGCCTTAAGCACGGTAGTTTGCTGAACAGTGGTGTGCTGGCAGGAAAACACAGCCCAGCCAAATGTATGCAGGATGAAGTGAAACAAAGTTCACTGGAGGAAGGAAAATAATACTAATCCTTCATTCAATAAGCAGCGAGTTAAGTACATTCTGTGTGTGGAAGAAATGTAAAAGCCAAGGGAGGAAAGCACACACAGAAAGGTGGTGTGGCTGCCTCCCTCTCTAAAGACAACACATGGGGTATTTAGGAATGAATAATACAGGGTGTTGTGCCCAAGGTACTCGAGTAAAATGCAGCTCCTGCTTTAAGGCTCTGCCGAGTTTTAGGATGTTTGAGCTCTCTGTAACCAGAGAATCCCCTCAAAGCAGGGACACTGCTCCCTTTTCCATAGATTGGTGACATGCAGAGGATGACAGCTAGGGTTTGAGATGGGATTGTGTTCACTCTTCAGTGCTGCAATCTCTGTGATAGTTTTCCATGTTCAGAAGGTTTGGGAAGTTTGGATTTACTGCATGGGGCTGGCTTTGCAAAGGTGAGCTGGGTACCAGAGATGCACTGAGCAGCTACAGTCTGGTTGTTGGGCTTTGCTCTGGTCTCTGTGGTTGTTTTGGGATACTCCAGTGACACCTTCCAGACTCTTGCTGCTTGTCCTATACCCTCCTACTGATGCTAGGATTAGGGGTAATTTGTAAGGCATGTGTTCCCTTTAATGGAAATCATAAATCACAGAGGGCCTTTAGAGAAATATAGAGTCTGATTGCCCTGCTGTGTTTTACCTGGTCCTTTTCTTTGCTTCACAGTGCTTTCAGGATAGTCACATACTTTCTTTTCCCATGATAGACATGGAATCCACCTTTCTTCTTGTTAGTGTGGGGGGTTGCTTTGTTTGTTTGTTTTCAAGCAGCTACAGCAAAAGGATTTATAACAATTGCAAATTCTCAATGGCAGAATCCACTGCTGTTAGCAGAGGAGCTTCAGGACAGATGCACTACTTGAAAGTATTTTCAGTGACTTCTTGAAAATTAGTGAGATGTCAGGGGCTGGAAACAGGATCCTGCTGTTTGCAGAACACTCGGTGCTCGTCATTGCTGGGAAGCTGTTGGAGTGGCGAGAGCCGGCGGGGTTTTTGACTCCTGTGTGATGTTGGAAGGACACAGAGTAGCCTCAAGGTGCTGCTGTCTCTTTAAAACCCTCCTTTTGTCTGTTGACTCAGTGATTTACAGTAAAACATAATTTCATTTCTCTCAGCTAATTACAAACTCCTCCTTTCCAAACTCCTGATCTCTTGACACAGCCGAAGGCATCAGTGGCAGAGCAGAGCCCGGATTTGGGAGCTGCCGGTGCTGCACCGCTATTCCTGCAGCACGGGTGCTTCTCCCGTGCCTCTGGAGCCTGCCATTGTGCTGGCAAGTGGAGCAGGTAACCACTTCATCAGTCTGAGATTCCATTCTCGTGGAGCACCGAGGTTCATTATACTCACTTTATCAGCAGTGCGCTTTACTGCCGAATCCATGAGAGATATTCATGTGAAACATGAGCAGAGAGAGAGGCATTGCATCTTTTCATTAATAAGCCCTCTTCTGGGATCCGGCATTAGTGAGATTCAGCGGATCATAGAGCACAGGGGTATCATTTTTACATGATTACTCTAAATTCTTAAACCAGAGGCTTAAGAGAGAGGCTTCTCACAAAGGCAGCTGTGGGAATTGTTAAATGATTGGCACAGCACTCACGATGGGCTGAACCACTCTGGGTACCTCCAGTCATGGGGGGTACCAGCAGGCATTTTATTACCTGCCACCGAGGGAAAAGTGGAGGAGAGAGAGTGTATCAGACAGAGGAAGACGTGCTAACCCTGCAAAATATCTCTGTAGTTCCGTCTCTCCTCCTGAAAAAAACTCTTGCCATAATCCTGATGCAGTGCGTCATCCCACCACACAGGCTGAGCCCTTCCCTTCCCTTCCCTTCCCTTCCCTTCCCTTCCCTTCCCTTCCCTTCCCTTCCCTTCCCTTCCCTTCCCTTCCCTTCCCTTCCCTTCCCTTCCCTTCCCTTCCCTTCCCTTCCCTTCCCTTCCCTTCCCTTCCCTTCCCTTCCCTTCCCTTCCCTTCCCTTCCCTTCCCTTCCCTTCCCTTCCCTTCAACTTTTCTGATCCCACCTTCATTAGTATGGTTGCTGAAACAATCCCCTTACAGCCTCCACCCCCAAATAATTCATTTTTGGCTGGGCAGAGGCTCAGCTAATTCCACCAGACCTCTGAGATCCATTGCCCACGCACAGGAACCCTTGCATGGCTCACAGCCAGGGTGCCCAGGCAGCAAACCTCTGCTGGGCTGGGAGGTTGGTGGCATTTTCATCAGACAGAGGCATCTGTGGGTTCTGGAGACCTACGTTGTCTTTTGGAGGTCACAATGTGTAATTCCATCCAAAATTCCTGCACTGCATTCCCTCTGCCCTGGCTGCTCAGTCCCACCCCTCCAGGCTGCTTGCAAACCAAAATCAGGAACTTGATGTGGCTGAAATAAAAACTCTGCTGTTTGGGATTTTTTTCTTCCTGGATTAGTTTTCAGATGGATAAGTTCCTCAGTCAGTTCCAAAATACAGATGCACAAATGCTTATCCCAGCGTGAGGAAAGGGACCCCACAGGGACCAGAGGGACTGGGCAGCTTCTGTCACTGACAGCCAGAAGTGTTGGCTGAGCTCTGCCTTCCAGGCCCCGTTTGCCAAAGGGAGATAATAGTAATTCCTTATTTCTTACTTCTTCTGTTAAGCATTTGCCACATGTTCACATTTGTCCATGGAGCTGGATCTTAGAGCAGGCATCAAACAGCAATGACTGCCAGAGGTGTCCTTAATGTTTTCCTGAGGTATCCTTCACTCTGGAAGGCAAAGGCACCACTGCTCCCTTTGCATTTCCTTGGGGAGTGTTAGCAGGAAAATCCTTCCTCACCTATTTCTCCAACATCTTCAAGTCCAGCTGCAAAATCCTCCAGCTTCCCAGTGATCCTGATCCCAATTGCTAGTAGGATCGTTTTGAGTTTTGAAGTTTAAAAGAGGTTGAGAGGAGAAGGAGGAGGCGAAGGAAAAGGAGAAGGCCTATGAAAAGGAGAATAGACCTATGAAACCAAGAATCCATACTAGAGATTTCTGAGGTATCCTGCCATAAACTGTTTTCAGCCCTGGTGCAAATCCATCAATTTTCAGGTTTTTAGTTTCAATTGATTTTAGGCAGAGATGTTCCTCTTTCAGAAGATTTCTTTCAATCTCATGCTTTTCTACAAGTCTGAAAAGAAAAAGAAAACAAGAACCAAGAAGGCGAGGTCATATGGGGGGCTGAAAAATCCAGATCAAACAGCAAAGAACACCCGATTAGAAGCCAACACATTTCTCTTTTCAGTATCTCTGAAATTGTTTGGCAGACTTAATTAGAAACAGGTGCAAGCTATAATATTTATTGCAACAATGCATCATTTTTGTCTGTTTCCAAGGTCATTGTTCCAGCCAATGGGAAGCCAGCAACCCACAGGGAGTATAACTTAGTCTATATGGGTAAAATGTGAATTCCTTAACCCTTTATGTAATGGAATGAAATACAGCATTGCACAAAGAGCAGCGCTGCCAAAACAGAAAATCCTGTGAGGAATCTGCCATGATAACAGGTTCCAGTGGAGTAAGTGACATCACCAGCTGAGCTAATAGGGAGCCTTAGGTAAAATGGAGTGGGTACAGATAAGGAAGGAGAAAAACACTTTTTTTTTGCTACTGCTCTTTCCAAGGCTGGATTTATGTGGAATTGCTGCAGCAGGAGCCCATGATGGTGTTACCAAGCTCTGGTCTCACGGGCAGGGCTCAGCTCAGCTTAGCAATGGATTCCTTTGGCTGCATCTGAATCCAGAGGGGTGGGGTGGGATGGGATGGGCTGGGCTGGGCTGTGGATGCTCCTGCACTGAGGCACCACAGCAGCCTTTGTGCTGCCAGGTGAGTGTCCTGGGGCTTTCCACTGAGGGAAGCCTGGGAAAGCTTCCTGCCTGTCCTGCTGCAGCTTTAGAGAGACAAGGTCCATGTGCTTCTCTCCGTCTGAGGGAGTGGCCCAAGCAGGATTTCTCCTGGTCCCACGGTGATTCCAGTGGTTAACAGTGCCCTTGGTTGTGAAAAAAAGCCCCACTTTCAAAGCCTCCACTTAATTCCCTCTTGTGAGTTTTTCTCAATAATCTTTGCATGACTTCTTTGTGCTTTTGTGCTCGTTTGGGAGTCAGGATCTTCTTTTAAACTCTGTTTTATTCCTTTTAAATATGACAAATATAAACACGGAAGCAAAGCAGCTCACGTTAATAGCAGAGATGTGTGAAATCACAGCATTTTAGCCTTTTTGCAAGAGCTGCAGGAAGTTGCCAATATATTTTTCAGACAGAAACTATTCTTTTCACCTTCAAATCATCACACAGCATAAAATCTGTGGATATTTGTGTGTCTTTGAATAGATAGTAAAGGTAGTGGGGAAATACAGACTCTCTCTTGAGAATTTCCACACCCTGAGTCCTCATTTGTTCTTTTGGCACCCACAGCTCCCTGAGAGACACCTCAAGTCACCACCAGTGCCCAGATCACCTGTCCTATGTGTGTAATTAATTACCAATGTTCTGTGTGATCCCAGGAACCACTCTTGAGAGAGTATCATCTGTCCATTAAATGCAGAAGTAACATAATCCAAACACATCCCATTGATGGATTTGGGATTGAATTCTGAGTGAATGTTTAGGGAGAGAGACCCTGCAGTCATTTTTAGAAGCTCAGTAGAAGAAATTATTCTCTTTAGAGAGGACTCCTCCTCCCCAGCACTCCCAGCAATTTCCCAGCACTAAATTCTTGGGAAGTTCAGACCTAGCTGGAAACTTTGCAGCTCAGCATCCTTTGCTGATTTGTTCCCTTTGGTGATTTTACTCTCTCACACTTTTTAACTGAGCCTGGCTCCTGGCTTGCAAATCCTTTTAGTGGTGGGGCTAGTGTTCTTGTGCATCATCCTGTGCACCACAGCTTTGCTCAGGTAATCTGATTCCTGAAGAATTTGTGAAATCCCCTCCTCTGTCTCTCCTCCTCTCCAGGAGCAGAGGGCTCCTGCAGGGCTGCTCTCAACCTGGGAATCTGTCACACTCTACAAGCCCAGGCTCCTGCCAGTGTGTCCCAGGTGTGTGCAAGGAAGAGCAGAAGGGAAACAAGGAGATTGTCCTTGTCCAAGGCCTGGTGGGATGGCAGCTGACATCCCTGGGCCAGGGAGGCACTGCAATGAGGGGAGGGCACTGGACAGGTGTTTCAAGCTTGTCTTTGCACAGCCCTGCAGGAGAGCCCAAGATAGGTAAATGTGTGGGATGTGGAGGAGCAGGGGGGGCTTCTGCAACATGTAAAGAACCAGCACTCTTGGGACTTGTAGGAGCACACTGGGACACTGGGAAGATGGAATAGTGATCCTGAGAGGCTCTGGTCAGTGGGGCTGTTCTGCTTTGTGTCCTGTGTGCTAAGCCATGCCAGGGTTGTGCTTTACTGAGAATCAGACAGCTCAAGTTACAGGTGAGTGGCTTCAGTCTTGGGACATTTCTGCATTGTACTTAACTGAATAATTCCTTTCTTTCTTTTTTTTTTGGCTCATTGATCAAGCTGCTTTTGAGAAAAGTGATACTTTGCATATCTGGCTAAGTGCTGTTAACAGCCTCTGCCTGCGGTTTGTTAAAATTAAAAAAAAAAAGAAAAAGAAGAAAAAAAAAGAAGTGTGATCTTGCTGGAGAAGTAATTTGCTTCTCTCCAACCAATGATGGCTTGCACTTTATGCAAATTGGTATCTAGGGACAACAAATCCCATTTAATACATATGCATAGTTCATAAAAAAAACGATGTGAGAGAAAGAGAAAAAAGATAAAGCAACGAGTCAGCAAAAGAACAGGTTCCGAAGAAATTTATTGTCCCAAATTGGACATTTGTAACAGATGATGTGAACAAGTGTTAACTTTGTTTTCAGCAGCTCTTCACGTACATTCACTAGACATCACACAGATTATGTTTTAAGGATCTGAACTGTAATAAAAAAAAGTGTCTGTGGGCTTTGGAGTGTTGTGTTCCATATGGTCGGGGAAGTGCGGAGTTATTGCGACAAGCATCTTGTGCAGCTCATTACGTGCGGCGGTGTGAGCTGCGATGGCTGCGCATCGCTATAGGGTACGTACATGACATCCCACAGTCAGCAGATAGCAACTGGAAATGAAAGATATGAAGGCACAGAGTACAGCTTCAGGGAACATGTTAGACAAAACATCTGCTGGTATCAGAAAGCTGCATTATCAGATCATTGTGGCCATGAATTTTTTATAAAGACTTTTTTTTTCCTTTTTTTTTTCTTTTCTTTTTTTTTTTAAAGCTGCAACTTTGAAAGTGACATTTTGCGAGAAAGTTTTTGATTGAAGTGTGATGTCAGGAGAAAGGCCAGTCTAGTTTATTATCTGTGTAAGAGCTGGCGTTGGCAGCGTGAATCAGCTCCTTTCTCCGAGCAGTTGAGCTGGCCATTCATGTACTGCAAGTGCTGCTCCCCTTCTGATCTTATGCTGATAAAACCTCGGCCCGGGTTACAGGTTGTGGCTTCAGTACCAAGGAGTTTGCAAAGTTTTTGTTGCTTGGCGTGGCTGGGGGCTGCCTCACTCAAGAGGCAGAACCTTTCTGTTGGTAGGAAGGAGCACAGAATGTTTCATAGAGAGGAGAGCTCAGCATCCTCAGCTCATCCCCCCGAGCAGGACTCTCACATCCTCCAGGTGCTGTCACCACTGCAGCGCTGAGCATCAGCCACTCTGCCAGGGACGGCCACAGTTAAAAAGTCAAAATCTTCCCCCAGGCTGTTCCTTGGAGGCGTTGCCGTGAGCTGTGGACACCGCCCTGCTCAGAGGGGCCTCCCACCTCCTTAACATTCCTGGCGGTGCCGAGGGCAGTGGGATGGCACGAAATGTATGTGCATAGTGTAACTATTTACATTAACTGGACAGGCATTTTCCATCCTTTCACCTCTCCTGACCCAGCTGGGAATTTTCCTGCAGCAACAGGTACCAGTGGAAAACCTGCCTCTGGCTGACCTGCAGATGTTCTCTCTCTCTCTGTCCAAAAGTGAGCAGACTGTTCTGTGCTGATTCACAAAGTTAACTCAGAGAAAAGACCAAATTTACCCTGAATTTTGGGTAGTCTTTTTCCTTTTTGTGTGTAACAGAGAGTGGGAGACTGGAGGGATGTGTCTAAAAGCATTCTGACTTATGAAAGAATTTAGTTGTCACAGTATTTTTTTATGCAGTGCCGTTCATTAATGTAATGCAGTGGTTTGTCCCCCATCGCTGGTACTCAGGGAGCCTGGAAGTGAGGGATTTTTCTGGCCTGACCTGTTGCTGAACAAGGCAACCCTCTGCTGAGGGATTGGGCTGCTGAGAGGAATGGTGTTCCCTGGGATGAAACCCACCCCAGCCATGGCTGAACAGCATTTTCCCAACTGCTGCCTTGGAGAAGCAGCAAAACCCAGCAGGTGTTTGGGACATGCAGACCTAGGCTAGGCTGTGTCACTTACCCACACAGGAGCTACATCAGGAAGGTAATTCAGTGTTCTCACCATGGTACAAAAATAACCTTAATGGGTTTTTGTGATTGCTTCCTTGGGAGGAGACTTTTAGAAAATGCTAGAAGATGTATTTAATGAAAAGGAAGCAGATCAAAGCTGAATAGTTTTTCCTCTTTTGTTGTTCGGTGTTTGTTTGTTTGTTTGTTTGTTTGAAAGAACCAGTTTAATTAGAGTTTGGAGGTTTATTATGAGTGGAAATTTTGGTTTCAAATTTGCTCATAGATGTGGAAATAAAAAGCTGAATGTGGATCTGCATGTCCCAGGGGCCTCTCTGCCACACTGGCTCGTATCCATGAGCCCAGGTGAGAAGCTCCCAAAGCATGGGATGCTCTGCTTGGAGGGGGACGAGGAGTAGAGCTGCCTTTACCTGAATCCTGGTCATCGAGGACATTGTGATAGCTATGAAAATAGCATCAGAGGCTCTCACATTTGTAGTGTTCTTTAGGAGTGCAGAGCTCTTTTGTCTGGAACTGTTCCTGTCCTGGCTGCAGGAAGCCCAAGGAAGAGCCTCCACCAGGCTCAGGCACTGCTCAGCTGGGAACTTTGCTGGGCAAGCTCATCTGCCCAGGCTGGAGAGGTTTCCCTCTGTCCCAGCATCCTGCTGTGTCACAAGACACATCCCTGTGTGTCTGGAGTTAGGAGCGTGGCAGTGCCACACAAAATGAGACATCAACCAAATTTCTTCTTAACTGTTGTCATGTGCAGTGACCCCACACTGAGCCAGGCTGGGCCTGCAGTCAGTCCTGGCCATGCCACTGTGAGTGCAAATCCTGGGCAGGTACTGATTCACCTGCAAGCCAACAATTCCACATGGAATGATGAGTCTGTGCTTTGCAGAACCATGGGTTTCATTGCAGAGCCTGACACGTGCACATAGAGTCCAACCCCTCCCCTTTTTACACCTTCACTTTTAGTTTGAAAGATTTCTTTGGATATTCTTCAGCTTTTCCTCATTGCTGTCAGCTCTCCCTGGTAGCAAAAATATTTCTGAGCAGGTCAGTGATGGAATAGACATGACTCCATACAGAGCATGTCTGTGTATGTGTGTGTGTATATGTATATTTACAGATGTGCACATATGTATGTAAATTTGGCAATGCATAGAATAATTCTGCCCCAATTCTAGACAGTTTTAACCTGGGAGCAGGCAGAGGGGGCACAGAGCAGGCCCTGCCATGCAGCAGGAGTGTGGAAGGATATATGGACACCCAGCTAACGAGAAGGGAAGGGAAGTGGCTGGAGGCTGAAGGGATGTAATGGGTCCCCAGTGTGGCACGCACATATGCTGCCACACAGCAAATGCAAAGTGCCACCACCAGTGACAAGTGGATTGCACCTAAGGACAACAGCTGTGCCCAGTGCCCAAACCCAGTCAGCCTCCTGACCCCGCGTGCCCCTGCTCTGATGTGGATTAAACTGGTCAGGTCTGGGAGCCTCTCTGAGCGTGCCTTGCACTGCAATAATGGCTCAGTAAATCTCTGAGTACCTCTTGCACGGCTGCCTCTTTTGCATTTGCAATCTTGCATTTGTGGGATTGTTCTATTTTGTTTTATCTTAATTTATTCTGCTGCGCTCGGTGTGGCGGGAGCGCTTTGATTATCTGTGTAGATCATTGCATGGTTTAGTGCAGTTCTGTGTTACAAACCCTCCCACATAACCCTGCTATTTGTTCATAATTTTTCTATTTTGAAGAAACATCCTTTGACACCTGAGCTGGATCTGCTTTTCTTAGACATAAATATAATTGTCCCTGGTGAAGAGCATCTCCCTGACTGGTCCCATCCCCTCTGTATATATTTGAATATATAAAATATTAATAAATGATGCCAAATGTTTAATCATATCCGTTTGACTCTACGAGGCTCGGTATATGTAGGCTTTCCTGTTAACTGCCTCTGTGATATCTACATCCTGCTGATTTGTTGTTGAGCTGAAGTTTTAAAAGCAAAATAAAACTGAGGTTTGCAGTTTGATTTGAATTAATCAGGTCTGATTAGACAGGAACACATCAGGCTGTTCTGGAAATCCCTGAATCTCTCTAATTCAATTTCATGTGTTATTCAAAAAGAAATAGTTTATAGCTTAAGCAAAAGTGCTATTTATTTAACACTGTTTTTTTCAGAGTGCTAAATCTTATGGAGGGGGGCATCGTGACGATGTTCAGGGTGTAGGAAAGAAAGCATTTTGTTTTATGAAAATACAGATATTTTAGAATGGAGTCACCTGCTGGTAGACCTCATAAATGTACATAAAAGGATGCTCCCTAATATTATTAGTTTGGTTTTTTTCTTCCCATCACCCTGGCTGTCCATCTAGGAAGCTTTGATAGCAGGAGCCACAAAACCAGAAGACTGTATTTAGTTTAATAAGCCAATTTAAAGAGAAAGGTTGGAATTATGTATGGCAGAGGACAATTATGCAAACTAAATGATTCTTCAATTAATAATGAGATCCATGAAAGGCAAAGGAGACAGGATGCTCCTGTGAGAAGGAGAAGGCTCCTGGTCCCCACCACGGCGTGGAGGGACGGGAGAGGGGCAGGGGCAGCTCCCAGACAGACGTGGAGGGCTCTGCTGGTGGCATCTGTCCGGGGGAGCCTCCAGGGGAAGTTGGGCATTCCTGGGCAGTTTTCCCTGGGATGCTCTCCCTCCCCCAGAGCTCTGGGGCGGGGTGAGCCCCTCTCCGGCCCCACACTGAGGACGGGGAGGTCACAACCCCAACCCACCCTTCCCTTCCTGCCCTCGGGACAGACGCAGCCCCCGCTCCGGAGCCGCCAGTTTGGCTTTCTCCAAGGAGCTCCGGTCCCTCTTTTCCGTGCCTGGCCGAGCCCGGAGTTCGGGATGGTGAAGAGCCAACAGTTCGCAGCCTAAAGCAGCGGCAGGAGCCGCGGGCAGAGCAGGAGCGCCGGGAGAAGGGGAAGCAGCGATCATCGGGAGGGCAATAGTGGGAGGTGCTGTCAGTGACAGGGATTCACTACGGGACGCAAATCACTTAAGGCAAAGCCATTAGGATCAATTTAAAATACCAAAGAGGGAGGCTAAAGTGACAATAGCATATTTTAATTGAAATCACAAATATCATTCGGGCTTAAAAGACCAGGCAGAGTTACTCTATCTGAACACAGGAAAAACTTTTCCTTTTTTAATAAAAAAAAAAACCCAAAGCAAAGATCAAAATAGAACTAAGAACTTTTTTTCATAAAGTTCTTAAATCCTACCTATATATATATATTTCTAACGTTCTCTTTTCTCTTGACTTGATGGTCATATTATAAATGGAATTAACTACATTACTAATGCTTTAAATTTAATTTTAATAGGGCCTAGGGCTGAGGCATGGAATCAGCACATTAAAAGAAAAACACAGTTACAGGGACAATAAATAGTATGTCCAGATAAACACTTTTATCTGTGTGTTAGTTTTCTTTATTGAGCTGAGTAGCCCGTGTGCAGAGACTGGGGTTGTTACAGACATTTTTCCAGAGCTGAAGTCCACATGATGAGATTGTTACTGGTTTTGGCAGCAGCAATGTGAGCTTGGTAAAAGAGCCTGGCATGGGAATCCACCGAGTCCTGACATATCCCATTTGCCCCGAACTCTTTGATTTCTGCTCACAGAATCTGACATGTGTTGGGCATTGACCTTGCTCTTTTAAATAAGCTTATTTTAGAAGACCTCTGCAGAACGCTGTGTGTTTGGCCTCGATGTAAGCTGTTAGGGAAATGTAGTACAAACACAGAAGTTCTATGTTTTGAATGCCAGAGATGTTAAGCAGCAGAGCAGTTGGTAAAAGCTGTACTTCTGACTGCTTTCTGTGCTCTCAACACGTGTCCTGAGAGAAAAGAAAAATTATTTATCCTGCTTTTGTGTGAAGGTTGTTATTCATTTATTTTTAGCAGGAAGTTCAGGACCAGACTGCTTTTTCAGTCCTACATATTCCAACTTGGGCTCTCAGACAGTCAGTGGAGCAAAAGCAACTTTTTTGAAAAGTGACTCTTGGGGATGTCCTGGCTCAGTGTCTCAGTGTCCTCTAGAATCACCCCTGAAGATGTCTGCAGAGAGGTGCTCAGGTACAGGAGTGACTTTTCCTTCTGGAGCAGCACCCTCACCCTGCATTTCAGGAAGGGCTGTAACCTTCAGTGGAGATCTGGTTTCCATCCATTACAGGGGAGCAGCTGGGCTGGCAGTGCAGCCCAAGGGCTGCAATCTTGCCAATGCAAGGAAACAAATCACTGGGCCCCAACGAGGAGAGGGACTGGAAGTGCCTTTAAGAAACAGGTACAAAAAATGTCCCTCATTAAGCCTCTCTCTGTTCAAGCCACTGGAAAGCTACCAACCCCAGAAACAGCAAAAGCAGAAGAAAACTTGGAAACACCTGGGATGTTGCTATGATGCCCACACTCCTGCACCTTTGCCTTGGCCTTTGAGCTCTGGAGCCTGGAAATTCAGTTAGCTGGACAATATGTTCCCAGAAAGGGTTGCTGAGTCTCACCATGCCTGAGGAAGTGGCAGTAATATCCTATAAAAAGGAAAGCAGGTATCCAGTCACCAAAATAAATGTAAATTTCAATTTGTGGCCATGTGCAGCTCTTCAGGACAAAACCTGGCTCGGTGTGGAGCAAGGAAAGGCAGCTGAGCTGTGCCAGGACATTGATAACCCTGTTCCATGGCTCTCAGCACTCAGCTGAGCTGGCTTCCCAAGCCCCCAGGATGGCCCCCAGCATGGAGACCCCACCTCTGGCACTGGGTGAAAGGCTGTGAGCGTTTCAGGGAGCATTTCCTTGGCTAAAGGACTCTGGAGTGGATTTCCCCCTCTCTGCAAAGCCTCCTCCCTGATTCAGCAGCGGCACAGGGAAGCCCTCCTGGTCCATGAATAATTCATCTCCAGCGTGTGCAAGGGTTCAGAGCCTGACCCAGACAGTTTTTTAGGGAAATAAGTGAGCATCCTGCCATCAGTGCCAGTGCTGGTGGCTGCTCCATGGAGGACGGGCTGGAGCGGTGCCATCCATCAGCAGGAGGGATGGCAGAGCTGCTGCCCCTCCTGCAAAGGGAAAATTCCCTCAAATTCCCTTCACTGGCACTCACAGGCTCATTTTGCCAGGGAAGTGGCTTTTATTTGTTGTGAGTTCTTCATACAGAACAAAACCTAAATAATGTAACATATTCTGGGCTCTGGGCAGATAAAAATTGAAAGGGCCGGGGTGTTTGTGCGAGTGGAATGATAGTGACAAGCACCACATGGGGTCCCCAAGGATGCTGTCGGGAGACTCGATCCCCATAAAATGATGAAAGACTCTGATGTAATGGTGCTCTGTGAAACAATTTGAACATAAATGCTACTTTCTGTCCCATTAGCAAATGACTGCCATTGTACCAGGATTTTTTTATTTTTGGTATGTGTTTTGAGCACACTGAGACCAAAAACTTGCATTGTGATAGTGCTGCCGGAAGATTTAAAGGTTGTGGTGAACTAAAAATTGAAATGCAAATCACACTTTCCCACAACCTCCTGCTGAGGCCCAAATTTTTATAGATCGGGTCATGCAGTCCTGATGAAGAATCAGTGCTCTGCCTTTCCTGGGATTCACAAATTAGTTGCAGTCCAAGGTATCATTTCCTTACAACAGAACTGTAACTCACCAAGTGAAAGTTTGTCACTGAAGACAGTCTCCTGCTCTTACATTAATTTTTCCAGCTGCAGTGCCACTAAGGATCCTTTCCCAGACAATGCAAACACACACATCACAGCTTCCCACTCTGCAACATGCTCTCACTGAATATAAACACACTGTATATATTGATCCTCTCCCTCTTGCTTTTTTTCTTCCCCAGCGTGCAGGTGGTAAAACACTGACTGCCATGAACTTCATCAGGAAAATACAAAAAAAAAAAAAAAAAAAAAAAAAAAAAAAAAAAAAAAAAAAAAAAAGAGGAAAAAGCTGTGGTTTGGAAGCAGCTGGATGGCAAACTGCAGGCTGGGAATGTGGCTGCCAAAACCACCACAAGGAGAGTGGGGCATAGAGGCATCTGTGGAACATTCTGTTTGTTAATTGCTCATGGAATTTCAGGTAAGGAACATCCAATGGGATTTGTTCTAATAGAGAGTGGCCTGGGTTTTGCTTTCCAGGGTGCCTTTTTCTCATCATTATTATTTGTATTTTTATTGCTATCATTACAAGTGCCCAGCTCTCTCTGGCTGGGAGCACAGTTCACAGAGGGGCTATGGGACACCACAGGGCATTTTTAGCCGTGCATGTGCCAGGCAGTACCAGCACAGATCTCCAGGCCCTGCTGTGTCCCAGGACAGGATCTTTCCTGGCTATGAGAGGACAGATCCCTCTCAATGCTTCACCTCTCCAAACACAGGAATCTGCTGGGGGGTTCCCAAGTGCTGCTTGTGGGCTCAGTCTGTAACAGTTTTGAGCTGGTTCTCTGTGCCCTGAACCGCTGAGGATTCCCAGGAACCTTTTGGTCACTCCTTTCCCTTCCAGCTATTTAGAGGTTCCTTCTACACAAAAATGTGCTGGAAATTACCACCAGCAGTGCATCTCTGGTTTGCATCTGGTTGCCATCCTGCAACTTTAACCAGTGCTACAACTTACTGCTAATTAGCTCCCAGCTAATGGTGATCCCTGCCAGTGCTGCAGCGCTCTGGAGTCCGTGGGCATTAACAAGAATTAGCATTTGTTGAGGGCCGTGGTGGGAGCTGCCTGTCTGCAGCATTTCAGGGGTCCCTGTTGCTGGAATGTTTGATTGCCTCCTCCAGTAATTAGCACTGACACTGAGCAAGTTTTTCAGAGGTCTCACTTGGCTGTGCAGAGACCAAAGACACACTGGGCTCTGTCTCTGGTGAGCAGAGGCCAATAATAATGCATTCCCCAATAATAATGCATTCCCCAATAATGATGTATCCCCAATAATAATGTATTCCCCAATAATAATGTATTTCCCTGCTTCTCTCCCCTCCCCTGGCACAGGTAACAGAGCACCAAGGGATGGAGTCAATGGCTGTGCTACTGCACTTTTCCCTGCTTTGTTGTCCTGCATTAAATGCTCTCTCACAACGTTTTTAATGTGTAGAGAACAATTTAACCATTTTAACTTTAAGTCAATTGCCTCCTTGGTTTGGGAATACGATGGTAGTTAAAATGCTTCAGGAATCTGACACACCAGCAGTGAGTAACTCTGGTGGGCCCTTCCATGCCTGTTTAAAAGAGGGTGCATTATCAGAATTAAAGCACAGGGAACACAGAGAAATACAGGCCCCTTGTAATCCTTGTGGGGTGCATGAGCACGTGGCTGGTGCTTCTTTAGGAACACCCACTGCTTGTCTGGAAGCAGAGGTTGGGGGAATGTCGCCGTGTCCCCGGTCACTTTCCCCAACGCACTCTGCAGGGAGAGGCACGCGCGGCACATCCCGCCCGGCCTGGCTGCAAAAGGGGCTGCAAAAGGAGATTTTTCCATGTGCTACTGTGCAGAGGAAGCTGCTCTCACCCTCACCCTGAGGAAGATGAGCTCTAGGAATATGCAAGGGGCCTTTTTTATAGCTCGGGGCCCAGGAGGGGAAGCAGTGGTCATGAGCAGAGGCTGGAACTTGGCTTGTTAAGTAAATCTCAGGCTGTAGCTGGTTTTAATTTATTTTTTGTTTTATGTGCAGGAGACTGGGCCTTGCAGGCCTGGCTAATATCAAAGCCTGGGGTTTTGTAGATTTTTAATCAAGGTCCACTTTGGGGGGTTCTACTTTCAGGGCTTGCAGACGTGTAGGATTTTTTTGTCATGTTTTTCATTTTTTCTTGCTGCAGTGTCTGGATTTCTTTAGTTCAACTTTTCCATTCTTCAGACTTGAGCCAAGTGAGGGATTTCAAATTACCCAGCACTTTCCAGAGATGTTTTTTTTGGTTGTTGTTTGGGGTTTTTTGGTTTGGGATATTTCTTTTTTTTTCTGAAGCAGACTTGCAGTCCAGTTTCTCTGAAAATCACAGATGGCATTGCAATCCTACCCCATTGCCTCTCAATAATTTGGCATTCTTTGCACTGTCTGAATAGTTTATTGTTCATCAAATCTGTATGAAAGGAATTTTATATAAATTTTTTGTTTGTTTCGTCCCTCTGCTGGCAGGAAAAGTAAATCCCAAAGTATTTCAGCAGGTGCTATTAATATGCAAATAATGGAGAGTACACTGGGTCTAATAGACCTCCCAACTACATGGGAGGTGTCGCTGTTGGAGCAAATTAGCTTTCTGTAATTTGCATGCTTTTCACAGCCTCCTGGGATTATATTTTAGATCAGAGACAATAAAAGCATATGCTGTTAGTTTTAAATGTAACTAATTTTAGACTTTGAAACCATTTTAACCTAACTTCTCAGTGTTAAACTGTTATTTGCACAGAAACTTTCCACAGAGCTTGTAATTTGCACAGCCTTTCTGTTCCCCCATCAACTGCTCCATCTCTCTTTCCAGGCTGAAAGAGAAGAAAGGAATCTACCAGGTGGCTGCATCTTGAAAAACAGGTATTTCTCACAAAATCCAGATTGTCCTAGCCTGGTTCTGAGCCTGCATTCAGATCCTGATGGGGTCTAGATTGAGCTTTTTATGTCAAACTTCTTCCCTCCCATTTGGCATCTCCGTATGGTGCAAATCCATCCCAGAAGGATGCTGTGGTCCCTGCTGGCTGCTCATGGAGGGAAGAGGCTGCTCCTACCATCAGCAAATCTTTGCTTACCCAGCAAAGCAGAGTCCTGGGCTGCTGTGGCACTAATGCCCAGTGTGGCCGTGCCTGTTGAGAGTCTGTTGGGAAACTCTGTTTGAACAAACGGGGAGAAAAGCAGGGATTTCACAGCAGGCTCAGTCTGTACAGTCACACATTACTGACTTGTACTGGCACATTATCAATGGCACTTCCCAATTGGTATTGATAGCAGAAATGCCACTGTTGATGCCTGTGCTTTGGGACAATGGGGATGATGGGGCCTATGGAGCTGTGTCTGTGTTCCAGGTGCTGCCATGGCTGTTTTGTGCTGGACTGGCCAGGTGGTGACACAGGGCAGCCACTGCAGCCCTGCCCCTTATCCCCATCCTCCCCTGTGCAGCTGGCAGGACCCAATTTCTGCTGCATGGAAGGAGGGCAGTGAGAGGAGCTGCAGCCAGAGCTGTCAGTCTGGGGAAGGTGCAGAGGCAGCCCCTGTGCTTTGTCCCAGTGCCCAAGGGTGAGATTTGGGAGCTCCCTGTGCACAGCTGTTCCATTGCCCGTCTGTGCAGGGTGTCCAGATCACTGGGGCTTGTGGGGTGGTGGCCATCCTTTACTCCAGGGGGGACAGAGCTCAGGGGTAGGATCAGATGTGTGGAGGAGATGGCAGCCAGGTGGATCAAGTTAATGTTATCACATTTATTTCTGCCATGGGAAAGGTGAGTGTGGCATGAGAGGGCGAGTCTGAAAGGGGTCCTTTGAGACAAGAACCTCTTGGGATGCAGCTTTGGCCCTGCAGCAATGTATGGTGAGACTCTTCTGAATTTTTGGGGCCACAACTTTGCTATCAATGTTTTATAGGTGCATTTCACACAGACAATGTATAGAAGCAGTCTGTTTCCTAAGGAGTGATCTTAAAGCTGGAAATACCGGGTGCAGATTTTTTCTCACATGTCACCCTAAATGTTTTCTAGCATTAATACCAGTGACCTCCCACTTCTGCTGCTTTTTATTAATGGGATGTGGCTTGCCTGTTATAAGCCTGGGCACTGGAGTTGGAAGCACTTGCTTTATTTAAAAATGAAAACAAAAAGGAAGAAAAAAGGGCTCTGATTACTCAGGTGTCGACATAAAAAAACTGCGATGTTGTGCCAGATGGCTGCATTTGTGAAGCAGAGTGTAGTCAGAAGGAAAGTGGAAGGAGACAAGGCAAGTGTACATCAGGAGTGTGAAAACATGACCAAAATACCTTCAGCCTTGTTTCATCAACACTGGATTAGGAGGCAACTGTGGTGAGATGCAAGCAAAGAAAAGCAGAAGGGGACACTGTTTGGAAAACAAAAATGTCTTTCACAAAAGCTTTGAGTTAACAGAAATCAGGAGGTTTTGCATTAAACGGGCCGGTGCCTCGGAGCAGTGTGCCAAGTGCCACCCGTGGCAGAGTGAAGCGGGGATGGCAGCAGGGTGTGTTGGGCCCAGGGTGCACTGGAGCGGGAGGTGCTGCTGCCAGGCCCTGCCCGGTGCCCGCCGTGCCCGGGGGCTGCAGCGCTGCCCAGAGCCCGGGAAGGGTTTCCCAGGGATGTGGGGCTGTGCCGGCTCCTCCCTCTGCCCATGCCCACAGGTGGCACCCGGGAGCCCTCGGGGCAGGGCTCTGGGTTATGTGCACCCCTCAGTGGGCACCTGTGACACCAGCCCTGCTGGTCTGTGCCTCAGGCTGTTTGGACTCGTTCCCCACCTCCTGCAGGAGCTTCACTCAACCTCTGCTGCCAGGCCAAAGTCCGTGCCAAGCTTGTAAAAGCTGAGCCCTTGGCAGGCCCGTGGGCAGGGGCTTTATTACCCTTTTATATCCTGAAACAGAGCCTGGGCACTTTCAACTTTGCTTCCATGCTGACACTTTTGGCTGTCACACAGGGAAAAGTTTAGAATAGTTTGATCTCAGATCACAAATCCAAATTTTATTTTTTTTCCATTCTTGAGCATGGCTGGCTCTGCCCAGACTGCTTTGGAGTTCTACCCTCTCTCCTCCTCTGTGGTGTCTCAAGGGAAGGAAGAGGAGGCTTTGACATGGGCACAGAGGGGCCACTCTCAAGGTGTGGCCTCTTGTCTCTTAGCCTTGGTTGTATCTTGGTTTACAAACTTGTTGGTGCTTGGGTTTTGTCACCAGAGTCTGAAATCCTGGTGTTCTTTAGCTGCATTTAATTAGAACACCGCCAGGAAAATCTGTGGTGATTTTCACGCAAATCATTTCCACACATCTGTCTCACCTCCCCAACCCCAAAAGTACTTCCCTGTTCACAGGTAATTTCTAGTAAAGGAATTCATCCAAAGATCGTGGAGGTAGGTTATATTTCCAACAACAGGCACAGAAAAAGTGGCAGCAACATGGATCTTCCTCTGATCCCTGCTCTGGTACAGCTAAAGCTTGAATGTGAGTTTCATTCTTTTATTTTTATAAAATCTGAATTCCTACACTAACTTTGGATCAAAAGTTTATTCTCTACACCAGGAAGATGTTTTGGGTTTTTTTTTTTTTTATTTGCTACAAGCTGCATTGTCTTATTTGGGGAGTATGTTCACAATTGAGAAAGAATTGCCTTTATTAACAAATCAAAAGCTTGTGCTGTCAAAACTGAAATCGTTCCACCTTTTTATGTGCAAATTAGAGCTTCTGTCAAACCTTCAGCCATGGTGCATTTCATTTGTGGAAATATAAAAATATCTGGCTTAATATTCAAATATTCTGCATGAGGAAGGAAATAGGAAATATTTGAAGTGATGCATTGCAGTCAAGACTCTAGAAAAATTAGATTTGAAAGAAATAAAGTTGTGCTTTAGCAAAATTTATTTTCCCTCCTTTTGCCAGAGTTCAGAGCGGTCCTTAGAAGTGTGTTGAAGTTATACAGGTGCCTGAATATGTGGTTGGATCATGGCCTTTGGGAGTGAACCAAGCTAAATCTAAATGTGTCCAGGGCAGGGGAGCTACATCCGCTGCGTTTTTCCTTAGGAGAGGGTCACAAGATGTTTATTTTTTAATTAATGGCAAAGGTACTGAGAAACTTTTCAGTCAATTCATTAAAGTTGGGGTTAAACAAAAAAACAAACAAACAAACAAACATAAACAAACAAACAAAACCCAACTATTGGTTCCAGGGTGGTAACTTGTGTTTTGGAAGGTATTTGTAGAGAGGGTAAAATTCTGATTCTCTGAAGCTGGGCCCTGGTTCTGTGTTTAGGTTTCTAAATAAAGAGCTGTGTGCCCAGCAAGGTGAGGCACTGATGGACTGAACCTGAGCTCCTTCCAGCACAAACAGTTTGGGTTTGAGCCTGAGGCAGCCCACACTCACCCTGAGCCTGGAGCTGCTGCTCTCCTTCTGCTCTCTGAAGCAGCTTGTCCTGCTGTGGGCCTGGTTCTGTTGGGGGGACAAGGAAAACCCTGCAGAAAGCCTTTCCAGTGTGCTCAGTGTCTTTAGCTGCATTTTGGCTGATTAGGGTTTTTCCTAGCACCCCAGCAGGCTAGTTCATGTTGAATTCCCAGCTCTCCTGTGACCCAGGAGCCTTTCCATGGCTCTTTGAGAGGAGGGGCCTGTCCAGGCAGGCTGTGTTTGCCCATTTTCCAGTCACATACGAGAATATCTCATCCTGTTTTGGGGAAGTTTTAATGGGGTCCCTTTCACCTCATTATTTCCAAGGCCTGAATCAGGAACTTTTGCTCTTTTGCAGAGCTGAGAGGAGAGAAAGTTTCTGTTCCTTGAGGATCAGCTTCAGTTCTTGAAGTTCCAGTGCCCTTGTCCCCCAGGAAAGGCCACTGGAGCAGTGCATTAGTGATGCCTGTGGCCAGGCTGGGTTGTGCCCATGGAACTCCAGGGCAGGTGTTGTTTCCAGCCACCTGGCTCCAGCAGAAGAGTCCTTCCCACCACACCAGCAGGGTCACAACCACTCACATCTGTGAATGAGGTGCAGAAAATATCCCATCAATTGCTGTCAACTCTCAGAAGTTCCATTTGGGGTGAATTATTGTCTGCAGGCATCCAGAACACTTGGTCCCCCTACAACTCTAATGCTAATGCTGTCAGCAATGCAGAATTTCAGCATTCAGGGTTTCACATTAAGTTCTTCTGGCTCATCTCTCCAGGGGGGCTCCTACAGGCTGAATGTGCAGTGCTCTGCCTGTGAAGGTGTTTATTAGCCCATTACCCATAATTAATGGCAAGGCAGCTACTGAGGCTGGGGCTGTCCCAGGCAAAGCCTGCATGTTCTCTCTTCATACCCATGCCCCAGCATGAATTATATCATGTTCATATTCAGCCTCTCACCATCAGAGACCAACAAAGTGGTTTGGGTTGGGATCTCCTCTTTCAGGCCATAAACATATGATCCAGCCACCCCATAAAGTACATTCCTCCAGCTCTCCATGAATTCTCAGGCATAGGTGTGGCATGCAGCAGGGTTTGAGTCTGGTCCCTGCAGCTGCAGAAATCCTGCCCAGCACAGCTCTAAGGCATGGTGTGAAACAGGCACTGGAACTTCACTGGTGAGTTTTGCCTCTGCTGCAGTCACAACTTCCATCATTTTGCTAAAATAGTGGGTAGTGTGCTATCCCCCTGCTTCCATGGAGAGGTTCAGGGACAAAGCTCTCTGAATGCCACAGTTTGGTGTGGTGGAAGCTTTGCACTGGTGGGCTGGGCACCTCCCTGGCAACTCCTCCCCTGCCAGGAGTGCTGTAGCCTCGTGCACTTGATCCTTTAATTGGCCCATGTGCAGGCTGGACAGCTCTCTCTTTATTATTGTTATTATTATGCAATCAGACACTACTTACCTTCAGAATGTGCTGGAGATGCACTCTTTATACAGAAACCATGCACACCCAGACCCGTTTTCTCCATGGTGATTGCAGATAATGTGGAAAGCTCTGCTTTGATTCATTAGTAGAGCAAAATACATAGTCAGGATTGTTTGGTATAATTCACAGCACTTCAAAATGCATATATTTTCATAATACTTTAAATTTACCACTTGGACTGGTAACTCAAGCTTTGCTGTAGTGCTGTCATCTTAAAATTGGGGTGGTGCCATTATTTCACTGCAACAGGCCAACCTGGAAGCTCATTAAGTGTGGGATTTGGGGTGAGTGACCATTGTGGAGTGTTTGTAAAACTGCTCAGAGCTCAGGAGGATCCCTGGCACCTTCAGAGCCCTCAGAGGGAAGGGGAACCAACAAGCTGAAAACTTGTCTTCATACTATCATTCAATGGTTTGGGCTGGGTGGGAACCTTGACAATTGTCCAATTCCAACCCCCCAAAAAAGGCACAACTCAGGGGAAAAAAAATCTAAGGAATTTTGTTTCTTGGGTTGAAAAGTAGAACCACTGAGATAATTTTAATGAGTTCATTTTGTTTAGGAGAAAAGTATCTTTTAATTATTCTTTTGGATAAAATTTTGTGATGCATATACTCGGTGTTGTTTTCTGACAAGGTGAGTAAGCAAAACTCCTCAGATTAGCATTTCTTATTTCATCTCTTCTCCTTTCTTGCCTTATCAGGACCATCCTTGGGCTGCACTGACCTGGCCACGACTTCATCCATGCCAGTTGGATGAGCCTCCAGATTCTTGCCACTTACCTTAACACAAACATCCAGCTCCATCCCATGAAAATCTCTGAGTTTAAGCCCAGCTTTAAAGACAGAGTTTCAAAAACTCTTTCTAACCAATGGTAACCTTTGGCAAATCTGTATAATTTCCAAGTGTGGGTACAGATTTTTTTCTAAAAATGCAGATGGCAATTTCTGACAGCCATTTAGAGTTTTTTCACCCAACCATCATGTGCACATAGACCTCAGAATCCTCCCAGCAAGGCTTGTCCACTGGAGACAGGATTTAAAATATCACTGCTTAAGTGATTAAACTTACCTTACACTGCTGAGACCACCATGTGGGGGTTTATCCTTTCTTCCTCTCACCACTCATCTCTCTGGGACTTTGCTGGGCACTGTGGGGTCTCTGCCCACCTCTGGAAATCAGCTGTATAATTTACATCTCTGACTTCAGTTACTTGATGGCCAGAGCTTTTCTTTTAGTACCATGGATTAAAATGTTCCAGTTGTCACATGAAAATCTTCCTCAGCCCATCCTGGGAAAAGATAACGTGGTCAGACAAGCTTTTCCCTCATTTCCCAGCTTCTCCCACCTCTAAAGTTGAGGTCACCCATGTACCTCATTTCCCAACTCAATCCCTCTAATCAGTTACATATTTTAAAATAATTGTCTGAAAAAATGGACAGAAATTATGAGGATCATTACCAGCTGCCTTCACTGCTGCCATTCCCCCATGTATGTATTTGCTTCTCTGTCTTAACACCTGAAATGTTTGGGAAAAAATTTAAACATGGCAAATGACTGCATTTAATGCAGGAGCTTTGGCACCTCTGGGCTCTGTATTTATAGCTCTGTCATGTTTCTTCCTTGTACTGACCTGGAGAAGAGGATTTTTTTTTTCTTATCTGATGAAAAGGTTGTCTGTCATGATGTGGTTATTGCAGTACAAAATACTGCCTAAAACCTGATTCTGAACAAATTTTGTACAAGGACAGTTTACCCCAGAATTCCAAAGGAGGTGAAATCTTCCTCATGCTCTCCAAAGAGGGAAGCTGCTTGGGGCAAATAAAACTGGGGTGAATCTCAAAATCCATCATGGAGCCTCAATTTTAAATGCAGTGTCTGATCCTGGCTGAAGCCACTCTGCTCCTGGTGTTACTCCACTGTACTTGGGGAGTTTAACGTGGATTAACGTGGATTTTTATTGATGGGTGAGTCAGAAATTTAAAAATTATGTGTAATAATCATGGTGTGTGGCTTGAAGAACATCCAAGGTACTTTTAGCCTTATCAAATGACAATTGTTCAATGAGTGTTGCCAACCAAAAAGTGTTTCCAAAAGTGGAATAATTTCTAACTAATTAGGACCTTCACAAATTTCCCATCCCCTTCCATTCATGTTGTCCATGAACAGACTGTGATTTTTCTTTTTTTTTTTTTTTTCATGAGACATAATTATTCCCAAAGTGTTTTGTGGAGGGAGGATAACTTTTCCTGACTCTGAGACATGATACTTGTGAGGCAGACAAGAGGGGCTGTGCTCACAGACTGCTTACATGGGGCTGGTTCTTTGCCCTGGTTGCATGGATGTGACTTAGGGAAGTTTCTCAAGTTGTGTTGTTTGTTCAGAACTTCTCTCTGCAAATATTTTAAGTGTTCTGGTTCACTCACTGTTAGAATGGCTGGAGGTAGCAAATGCAGCCCCTGGCTCACTGAAATGCACAGGATATACTTCATATGGCAGTGCAAGAGTTTATTCTCCCAAAATGCAGAATCCTTAGTTAAGGGCTCAACCATAAAATATTTACTCACTCTGCTGAGTCCCTCATCTGCCTCTGCTCGTGGGCACTTTATGAGCAGTTCCTGAGCTCCTCCCCAGCACTGTAAACAGGAACCTTCACTCTGGTAACTTTTTAAGAGCAGCAATAAAAGAAATGAACATGAAGAACCGCTGTCCTTTTAAAGTGGAGTGCCCCCACTCCCCTGGCCGAAGGGAGGCTGGGTGGTTGGTTTTTCAGTGAGACACAAAGCCAAGAGGGCTCTGTTTTCACATGCTAATGAAGCCCAAGGTGACGGGAATTTGGCAGAGCCCGATCCCAGCAGCTGCGGGCCAGGATGGAACTGGCCAGGGCAATACATTGAACACAAACCTACAGCCTGCTCCTAGAACTTCATCAGAAATGAATCCAGTGCCAAACGCCCTCACCATAGCCCAGGATTTTGGCAAAGTGCTTTTCAGATTAAGTTATAAATATTTTGGTAATTTAAGAGCCCAGTGTCCAGAGGCTGGATCGTTTGCTTTCTTTCCAGGGATACTCTGAAGGTGCTCAGTGCCCAGTGAGCTCCCAGAATGAATCATCAGTAAAGGGCATCCTCATCCAGAGGAGATGCATTTCAGAGCACTTGTGCAGTGCATCATTGGGGATCATCTTCAAACTTTACCAGTGCTTCAGAAAGGAAAAATAAGGAAAATTATCAGAGCAAATTATAAATTTTTAAAGCAAATTTTTGAAGTTCAGCTCTTGTGCGCCAACCTCACCCCCCTGAGGCACAACCACAACTGCCCCACATCCAAGTCAGTGGGGCTGCTCTGAATCCCAGTCTGGGGATGCTCTGACCATTCAGGTGCCACAGGAGTGAGGGCTCTGTCCCAGCAGTGCCACTTACTGCACTGGGCACAGGAAGATGTGCCCACAAACAGCTCCTGCAAAGTAAAACCAAACAGAAGGACCAACCTCTGCCAGACCTGGTGATTTATTTACCTTCAGGTGAAGCCCAGCTGCTCTTTGCCACTTCTTTCTGGACAAGAATTCAGCTCTGCATTCTAACAGAAAACATTAGAAATAAAACATTTTCAGGTGAGGGGAGAAATTTCAAGTTCTTTAAAATTACAGTGAAATCAGCAAGTAAACAAAGAGAGGGTGTGCTATTCAGTCACCTCCCTTTCCTTTTTTTTCCCCCAGAAAGCCATTTCCAGCTGGATTTTCCCCAAGATGTTAATATTGTGCTGGGTTTAATGCTGGCTGAAGCAAGGTAGCCAGTGGTTATTGCAGGCCTGACATGCCTGCTCTGCCAGGGAACAGCGTGAGCTTTCAACTCAGAAAACAAGGTGAACTTTGTTGGGTCATCAATCTGCTTTTGCCTGCCTTGGCCAGGTATGTGCTCACAACGAGGATGACTTTAATTCAGGATCAGTTTATTTGTACTTTCCTTAGTCAAGGCCTGAGTGGTAAGGGTGGAAAGTGTTCAACCCCAAGGTTTTGGGTTTTTTTCTGGAAAACAAGTTCTTCTTTTGAAGAACTGGTCTGAAGTTTGTAGTGGTAGCTTTGTAGGCAGTTTGCTCACAGAGCTGATGTTCCTGATCGTGAAACAAGAAGCTGAAACATTTTAAACAGAGCCAGGCAAAGGCAATCTTTCCATTTTCTGCTTCCTAGAGTGCACTTACGAAGGAGAATCACTCCTTAGTTGTTCCTCTTCAGAATGAATTCCTGTTCCATCTCCTTCATTCCTCAGATCTAGTCCTCAGATCAGAGGCAGGAATACAGCTCCGTGTCTCTGTAATGTGACACAGAACCAGCACTGAAAATGGGCTTTAAATGGTGCCACTATGTTGATTTAATTGGATTTTGCCTGAGAAATAATATGCAAGTTAAAGCATTACTTACAAAGGTGTGCGCCGTACTTAAAAAATACACCTTTAGTGCTTAGGGTCCAAACATTCCTGTTTTCTGTTTCAAGTACTTCATCAGCTCCATTTCCCCTTGGTTTTCTTTCTTTAAGTCTGATGCTGCTCCTAGGATGTGTGTGCTTGTATTTGTGTGCATGTGTTTGATGCATGATTGTTTCTACTGCTAAAGCTGGCAACGTAGCTACTGTTTTCCAAGCTCAGTTACTATTTTGGCAAACCATGGGTATTTGGGGATATGAAAACTGCTCAGCCACCTTAAGGAAAAAAATTCCATAGGTTTTTGTTTCCACACTTTCCAGTTTTCCACTCATCAGTTGCAGGCTCGTGTTGAAAAATGTGTTTCAGTGTCAGAACTTCTGAAGAGCAAACCCCAGTGGTGGGGAGCAAGTTCACCCTCTCTGAGCAGCACTGGCTGCTGTAAGGGAATAAATAACAAATAACACAAGCAGATGAATATTAACTAATACCAAAGCATACCTACCCCTCTGAATTGCTTTCTCTGTTCACATTCTTGCCATTTGAGCAGCAGGGCAGCACCAGCTCTCCTCACATATTGCAGCCTGAGAAAACAGCTCCAAAGGGCCAAAAGAAGCAAATAAAATGTATTTGTTATTATGGCTGACCTTAGGCAGGCAGTATGTGGAGCTGCGGGAATCATTCACGGAATCTCTGATTATAAGTATGGTGATAACTGGTAAGACTGTGCTGAACTACTGTGAAACAATTCAGGTAGTCAGCAAACAGGGCTAATTGCTAGTTTGGGGGAGATTATGGGTAATTTACTGCCCACTGAGGGCTTCTACCTAAAAATAAGCTTTTTTTTTTTTCCTCCCTTTGGACAGCACTTGCATGTTAATGTAGAATTCCTGATGCAATTACATGTGAAGAGGACATTCAGATGCACTTCCATAAATGCCCTTCTGCTTCTCAATTACATTAACTGTCTTTGTAGATCCTTGATAGAAACCATATTCTTCAGTTTTTTTAAATAGCGAACAGGCGCTGAGCTAGACTTTGCTGCTATCCAAGATGTCCCGATCAAAGGGCTCAGGGTAGCACAATAAACACAAGGAAAGAAACTCCTGGTGCTTTCCAACACAAACTAACGGGGAAGTGTCAAGCGAGCAGCTACTGACAATTCCAACCCCGAAACCAAATGCTCCTGTGTGAAACTCCACCTTTGAGAAGGAAGAACAAACGCCCACAGAGTGTTTTGGCTATAATTACTTCATTTAAGGGGAAAAAGAAAAAAGTGCCGGATTCGGTTTGCTACAGTCAAGACATTAATATTTTTGGCATGTAAAGATGTAAACCAAATGTTTAAATGAAATGTCATCCCCTGGGTTCACATTTGCCCACTGAACTATGGTGCACACCCTCCACAGACCTTCATACAATACACATTTTTCAGTTCATTGAAGAAGGCCCCTGCTGCTTCTCAAGGAAAACTAACTTGCAGAAGCAAAATAAATACTGGCGTGGCACTGCAGCAGTGGAACCTTGGAGCACAGATGTGCAGCACTGCCGGCTTTTCCATCAGATAAGGAGCATCCAGACATAATCACTCCAGTGTCTGGGACACGGCGCACGCTGCGGCGCTGCCCAAGTATGGCCTGACAGACACACGCAGGGAGTGCTGGGGCTGGGAGGCAGGGAGCTGACAGCGCTGCAGAGCAGGCCTGTTATGTCTATAGCCAAATGTTTGTGTAATTTAGCCTGGGCTTTGAAATAGCCTCAGAAATCGGGGCACAAATGGAGCTTTGTGAGGAGCTGTCAGGGATGTACCTGCTGCAGCCTGGGGCTGGCACATGGGGAAGCTTCCGTCGGTCTCCATCCAACCAGTGGGGCTGCTACAGGGCTGCTCCTGGAGAAAAACTTTATATATATATATATTTATATACACATGTGAAGGCCAGCAAGATGGTTAGAGGGGTGGAGCACCCCTATGAGGAAAGGCTGAGAGAACTGGGGTTGTCCAGCCTGGAAAAGAGAAGGCTCTGGAGTCACCTAATTGTGGCCTTCCTGTACCTGAAGGGAGCCTGCAATGGAACATGGACAGAGACAATTTCCAAGAGCCTGGTGTGACAGGACAAGGGGGAATGGCTATGGCTCCAAATGGAGAGGAGGTTTAAACTGGCTATTAAGAAAAAAAATCTCTGTGAGGGTGAGCAGGGCCTGGCACAGTTTAGAAGCTGTGGCTGCCCCATCCCTGAAGTGTCCATGGCCAGGTGGGACAGGGCTTGGAGCAGCCTGGGACAGTGGAAGGTATCCCTGCCCAGGCTTGAGATGAGCTTTAAGGTCCCTTCCAACCCAAACCATTCTCTGATTCTGTGATATAAATGTATATTTATATCTATATATGCACACATAGAGGGATATACATACAGATATATACACACACATGCACACACACATATATATTATATATATTTGGCCTCATGTTTAATTGTGGGCCCTGGCCCTAACTGCACTGTGGCATGCAAAGGGTTACTGCTGGCTGCTTTCAGGTAAGACACCTCTAAAAAAGCCAAAAAAAAAAAAGGGTAAATGTAACCTTACAGAAATACAGCTCCCAGGGCCTGTGGTAGTTCCTATTAAGATATACAAAGTATCTCAGCAAGGGAACATTTAACTTACATACAACACATGATTTTAAGTAAAGAAATATTGATGGAGTGGGGAGGGGATGGACAAGTATTTTTTTAGCTCTAATTTATGGCTGAGCAGCTTCATTTTAGGTACTTCATGGGAATATTTTAAACCAAGCCTGCATAATATTAAAATAAGTTAAAATGTATGTAAAATTTATGAGAGCATGTCAGGTGCAATGCTTGATAAAGTAAGTTTAATGCTTCAGAATTTTTTTCTTCAGGCAGAGAAAGCTGAATCCTGCAATTCTAGGTTACAGTATAATTTTAGAAACTCTTTTCCATTATACCATTCTTTTATTAATGAGATCCAACCCAATTTAACAAAAAGAGGTAAATTCCTAAAGAGTTTGTGGAAAGTCCTCAGCAGGTTGGAAGCTGGGAGTGTGTGATAAAAGGGGGTATTCTCCTGTTCATGGGATCTATTCCATTTTACAAAAACACAGAGGAAATCAGTTCCCAACAAACTTTCCAAGGGTGCCTCTCCAGTGCGGTTTTCCTCCTGGAAATGCCGCCCGGCTCCGTGAGCAAACAAAAGCTTTGGCAGCTGACAGGGGCTGTACATCACTTTGAAAACTCTTCATTTACTGGGGGTGTGTCATATTGCTTCATTGTGTGACACTCCCAATTATCGTGACAGAGCTCAGTGACAAAGTACTGTCACCCCACTGCAGATCCAGAGCAGTTTCTTCCCATTTTTCTGCCTGGTCATGGGAACGTCACTGAGCCGGTACAAAGGAGCAGCAGGAGCTGCAAACAGGGGCTGCAATGGCTGCAAACTGCTCTGCTCTATTAAAAATTCAGCTCCTCGGCAATATTAAATCTGAATTTACTTCCATCAAACAGAAACTTAGCATATCTCATTCTTCCATTATAAAATATTGACATCAGGAAGAGTGAATCCTGAAATGAAGATTATAGATGAAAACTATGTGCTTGGTAATTATCATTTTTTTTTCCTTTGTTATTATTCCTTTCCTCTGAGGATTGCACAGGCTGTTGCAAACAGTAATGAAGTTAGCATGCAATGCCAATGCAAAGTGTGCTGCAAAGTTATTCTTTCCCTCATTATGGATGAGGGAGGCGAGACAGGGGGAGGAGGGAGATTTCCCCAGCCCGACCCGCATGCGGGCGGGACAGCCCCCACCTCACATCTTAATCAGCATCCCTGCTGAGGAGACCCTCAGTGCCATCTTGTCTCTGTCTCCTTTTGTTCTGCCTTTTCCCTGGGTTTTTTTAGGTCTGTACTGGAGCTCAGAGCTATTAATATCAATGACACTTTTTTTTGTCACAAACCAAGCAGCCGGTTCACAAATCCTTTCACTGCCCTGTAATGCTCTCAAATAACCAGAGCACTGGAAAACAGAGTTCCAGGCATGGGAATTGTCCAACCCCTCATCCCAACAGCCCTTCTTGACACCACAGTGGGAAGAGATCACCATGCTGGCCAAGCTGCATTGGGATAACCCTTTGGTTCCTGCCTGTGGAGACAGCCCATGGCTTGGGATGGCTTCCACCACCAGAGCCACAGCACCACCCCCTGAAATTCCCACCTGGCTGATGAACTTAGTCCCAGCTGGTGCCTCTCTCCAGGGTGACCATGCAGAGAGGTCCCACTTGGTGGGATGGGGTTGTTTGAGGGCCTCCTCACATCCACTTGAGCCCTGCTTGTGGCCTGCAGATGTTCCTGAGGAGTGTGATGTATCCCAGGTGCGACATCGCATACCGAGTCCGTCTCATGTGCTTCCTACCAAAATCAATCCAAGTCAATAAAGTGCCCACCCTCCTCCCACTGTGCTTGCAGAGGTTCAAAGCAGCACCAATTACTCTTTAAGGTGGACTTGTCAGGTGTCAGATGAGAACAGAGAAGTTGAAGCATTATGTATAGAAACAGATTTATTTAGAGGACTTGAAGAATTTGTTTTGCTATCAACAGGTCTATAAGAAGTGCTTCTATAGTAGAGTCTAGTAGAAACTGATACCTTGAAAAATGCTAAGGGGATGTTGTTTGGGTCTTTTTTCCCCCCTTTCTCTTCTTTTGGTACCAGTCAAACACAGAACTGCCCCCCAAAGCACCCCATCTCAAGGCAGCCCTGGCAGTAAAGTTCCTGACCTTGAAGGGCATTTGGTCACAACCCTTCTTGCTGAACACATCCCCTTTCTGGTCCCCATCTCTCCAGGCTTCATTTATATATAACATATAAATATCTTTGCCATGCACTCAGTTTTTTGTGTTTGGTTCCAAAACTGAGAACCCTGCCAGTCTCCAAGTCTAAATCTTATGTGAACCTCTCTGTCCCTGCCAAGCCCACAGCATACAAATATCACAGCATATTATAATCACACAAGATGTTCCCAAGTTTAACAGTTCTCATCCCAGAATACCAAACCCCTCTCCTAGCATTCCCAACAAATCAATATGCATTATTATTACATGCTCAGATACTACATCAGATTTCTGCTCATGCCAAATTTCAGCTAGCTGTTCCCTGGAGTATTTATGCTTGTGTACTGTATTTAACAACAGCCCATTCAAAATGCTCACAGCTCCTAGGAATGAAATGCACATAATTTAGGAATAGCTGTCTGGCTATTCAGGCATCATGCTGTGTCAAGGGAAAATTAAATCTCTGACTCTCCCCCTCTTCTGAAACAAACCTGTACTTTGCATCATATTTTGGGGAGCTGCACAGAAGTTTCATAAAGACCAAGTGGCCTTGACTCTTTTTTCCCTGTTTAATGACAGTGCCTCCCCATTAATGCTCCAAAATGATACAGTAGTTTGAAAAAAAAGCTCTCAGCATGCAGGCATTGTATCACATTAAGAAATCAGGATTTTCTAGGCACTGCACAGCATTAATTACACTGAGCATGCTGCAAATTTAAATTAAATGATATGCCATGTTCTGTTGTAAATATCTAAATGGATTGCAAGATAGAACCCCATATTGGTATTTGTGTACTGAATAGGATCAGAAAACCTCTATATGTAATTTATTTTTATTTTAAGCATATGTGATGCAAATGTGGCTTTTATTTTCAGGAGTACCTAAGAGCACGCACATGTACAGGTTAGAACTTCTCTGTCCTGAAAAAAAACCCCTAAACAAGCCCTCTCTTAATAATAACAACAACGATAAAAGAACAAAAAAAAAGCCCTCTTTGCCTTAATTTCCTTTCCAACATAAAAGAATAAAATATGCTTCTCTTTCCCTCCAACAAGTATTTACAATGTAGGGAATGGAGGGCACTGAGAGGAAAATGGGGAATACGAGGGGCTGGAGCAGGTCAGCAGGAGCAGGAGGATCTGATTTTGTCATGTGGGTTGGAGTACCAGGATCCCATAAAAATAAAAAAATGCTGAGGGGGTTGAACTCACTCAAGCAGGGAAGGGCTGCTCTTCCAGGTGGAATTTCAGTCAGGAGCAGAGGGAGAGGTTGAGCTGGGGCTGCCTCGACTCTGTAGGGATCAGGGAAGCCTGATTTGGTGATGCCATGGGAAGAAGTGTCTGAAAGAATATAAACAATAAACAAAAGCTCTGTCAGTATTTCTATTTTTCTTGGCATTGGTATTTTACAGTTTTATACTATCACATTGAATGGTCACAATCTCAGCAGCCTTAACAATTGGATGAGAAGTATTTCTAGTGTAATTTCACGTATTTCTATGTGACTAAATACTAGACAAATATTTTATAACTTTGCACATCACGGAAAGGATGTAATTTAGTTAACTCTATAGAAAAGGCCTTAAAAAAAATCTGTATTTTGGGGGGCTTATTCAAGGCCATGGTGAAATGATGAGCACTGAGCTGCGACCCACAGGTGAGTGCCAGTCTGAACTGGCACAAAGGTACAAGGCATGAAGGAGACACAGCAAAACCGTGTGGACAGGGACTTGCAGAGTCACTGGGGTTTTTTTTTAACCCAGCATCACCACATTCTTTCTAAATTATCTTCTCTGTGTCTTTTGTTCCTAGGCCTTGTCTTCCTGTCCCGTTTTGCAGCAGTCCTGTGTGTGGGAGAAGTACAGCTGTGGGATGCCTGATGAACAGAGGTGCTTGAACACCTGGCCTTCAGCTCTGTCACCTTTTTTGGTGGTTGCAAAAACAAAACAAAACAAAACAAAAAAGAGCAAACCAACCACACGCACAAAAAAAAAGACAAAAAAATCCAAGCCAAAGATAGTTTATGTACAGCTCAGGAAGCTCTCAGCAATGAGTGTGTCTGTGATTTAATAATACACCTACCCAAAATGACACCTCTTCTACTACTCACTGAGAAAAAGAAGGCAGAGCAGCACACAAGGCACTGCTGTTGCAGCAACAAGCAGCCAAACTGCCAGGTATTTATTTTTCAATGTACACAATTATTGAGGGAGAATAAAAATTATTCTTTGACACTCTGAGAGATCTGTAAAAAGCCCTGTGCTTCCCCTACTCCCATGGTAGTGGCAAGAAACACCTCACAAATTCTAATAAATAGAGAATAGAAATAAATACTTTAACTACACAGCATCGGGTTTCAAATGGCTTCCTGAATCAGAAAGTGCTGCTAGTCCATCTTCCTTATTTCCACACTCTGTAATGGTGGCTCTCCAAAAGTCAAAGTGAGATGGATACTACAAGGATCACAGACACTACACTGGGAAACCAAGTATCAGTGGCTACATCCAGATTTATGGTAGGTGATGGCAGTAAAGTGAAAGTAAAACTGTTTGCACAGTCTGTATTGTTGGCCATTACTGTGTATTTGCCCTTTTTTCTTGCTTAGCTGCAGCTGGAAGAATGGAAAATTGTACCTTCTCTACAGTATTAGAAGACACTTTCTGATCGTAAGGTCAATCAGACTGGTTTAGCTGCTTGAGGTATTTATGGCACCATCACTCAGTGTCTTTAAGGAAAGGTTAGATACATTTATGGGAAAGGTATTTTGCAGAAGCTTTCCTGCTTCATAGAGGTCTTGGACAAAATGACCCAGGAGGCCCCTTCCAAGTCTATCAAATGTGGTTCCCTGATTGATGCTGTTTCCCCCCAAAGTCTTTTCAAAACACAAAGCACTGTTATAAAATTTAATATGATACACTATATAACTTTAACACAATGCCATTTTCTTATAGGAAATGGTTAGCTGGTAGCACAGGAGCCTCGTGCAAGAGGAAAAAAAGGTAGAAAAAAGAAATTGCAGTGCAGTTTCTCTGCTGAGGGATATCGACTGTAACATTTACTCTGCGTCTGAGCACGGACTCTCAGCTGTGCAGGGGGACACCAAGCCAGGGAAGGGTATAAGGAACCCAGGCTTATTTATTTCTCCAGAAAAGCCTGACAAGGCCTGAGGTAATTTTCTGTGCTGTGCAATAATCATTCCCTCAATGCTGGGGAGCAAATGGACACCCAGCTCTCCTTGTAAATCACTGCCTGGTGCTGTAGTGGCTGGGCAGAGGCAGAGCTGCCTGGGGAGCAGGAGAGGAGCTGGAGGCACAGGGCACCTCTGAGAACACCCCACAAGGAGAAGAGCTGAGCTCTGAAACTCAGCACTCTGTGCCATGGCCCTGGCCTGGCCTGCTGCCACCCCTGCTGCACCATGGAGCAGGGGAGTGAATCCCTGAAAACTGTGAGTGCCAAAACTGCACTTCTAAAAAAGGGCAGCAGCACCCCTGGTAACGTGTTTGTCTGCTGAGTAAAGACTCAGCAAGAGAGCTTGGGCCACATTTCCCCTGTCTGAATACAAGATTGTTTGTCAGGCAGAATGCTCTCCAGGTCTTCTATGTTTCCACCAAACCATTCAGTAAAATGATAATATTCCTCTCCCTACTATATTTCCCTTTTTTTTTGTTTTTGTTTTAATTTTCTGAATGTTTCCTAAATTGGCTTTTTTTTTTTTTTTAACCATTAACATATTTAAAAATTAAATTCATGTGATGATTTTTAAAAAAAAACAAGAAAAACCCAACCAGATTCTCTGGGCCATCTGGTTGAAATGCTCTGGTCAGCCTCCACTGCTCTGTAGTAAGTTTTAATTTTAGATTTTCACAGGGAAAAAAAAAAAAAGAAAGAAAAAAATACCCAGAATTTTATTGAATTGGAGTTTACTCTCAAAATAATTTTATAATAACCTTTTTATTTTCACTCCAACTGATTTAGTTAAAGGCCAAACTCTTCTTCCAAAAATCAGCTCCCAGCCCCCATCTTCTTGGGATAGCCCTAACAGGAAATAACAACATCCATACACAGACACTCTGAAGGCTTTTGAAGTCTCACAAATGTGAGCTGTTCCCTTTTGCAGAGCAGGCTGGGATTAACTCTTTTATTAACCTTATAACCTCATCCATGAGAAAAAAAAATAGCCAATCCCTTTTATTTTATTTCTTTTAAAATCTGGATGCATGCTGCCTTCTCTACCCAAACATTTGTGAGCTCACCCTACAGACAGGAGCAAAAGAGCCCTTGGAAAGCCTCCTGTCCCTGAGGAGCTCCCCAAAGCCCCCATTGGGCCCTCCCATTATGTTGCACTCAGTGTCAAATTTTGTGTTTTCACTGGAAAATATTTTTGCTTTACAGGAGGGTTGTGTCTCTGTGTATTGGTGGGAGCAAATAACAACCTTTTGGTCCTTTTCAACACACTGCATCAATGTATTTTCCTGATTCTCATGTCAAAAAAAGCATCTTTTAGCAGAATGAAAAATCTGACCTGGGTGTAATCCTGACAGTGCTCCAATTGCTCATCCTTAGCTTCATCCCTGCACTGCAGTGCAGAGAAAGAGGCTCACATTGGAATAGCTCTTCTCACCAGTGTCAAAATGGTAAAAATTTGCTCAGAGAGTGACATGAGCAGGAATTTCAAAGGCAGGAAAATTTATCTCCTGCTCTTTGTCTTACTCTATGGTGCACTGTGGTGGTTGGAAGATTTAACTTCCAAGCATCCCATCTATATAAATCCTAGTGGAAAACAACTCCCCAGCTTATTTTTTTTTAGGGTGTTGAGCTCAGCAGCTGGAATCTGCCAGGGAATGATAGCCAAGATAAGGATGGAGAAAAACTTTGTGTAGCCTTCAGGTGTTGGTCAAGGGTGAGGATTAGGGAACAGCCAAAGCCAAACAGAGCTCTGTGTGTCACACAAGGTCACAGCTCTTTAGTTTGGGGTTTGGGCCAGTCCTGCCCCTGCCCTGCTCAGCTCAGCCCATTTACTGCTCTGGTGATACAGCCCCTCCTGGGCTTTCTGCTTTTCAAAGGTTTACACTCACTTTAAATCTCAATCAAAAGCTCCACTTTAGCTTTTAGGAGGCCAAGACACTTACAAATCTCCGGTGGGAGGGGCAAGTGAGGAAGGCAGAGTGTCTCTCCCTTGCAAAGGCATTCAGACACCCCTTGGATGAGGAGTTTCTAGCTGCTTTGCTGGATAAACAGACACAGCACAGTTCTAATGTGCAGGGGTGCCCTTCACACCAACAGGCAGAGAAAAGAGGCAATGGGAAGAGTAAGAGGCACCACAATAAAAAAAGGCAGGAGTTCCAACTGAAATTTTACCCTCTTTGATTTTTGAAAATGGGAAAACCCATTCGGGATCAGGGATTTCCAGACTGGGCTGTATGCACCATTAATTGTTCCATGAAGCAGAGCTGGTCTGCTATTGTTGTATCCTTCCAAAAACAGCTGTTACTATGAGCTCTGTGGGACTCAGGAACTCCATTTCCCAGTTTTCACTTAGTACTTCAGTGATCATATATAAATAATAGTAATGATAATCATAACAATACCTGGCTTGCCATTATGTTGTACTCAGCCTTTGTGATGCTCTCTCGTGATAAAGTCTGGGTATTAAACACTTTAACTGAAACTCTTAATAAAACAGAGATATTTTTACTTGTGCTGTTATATTCACATTGTGATCACAAAGCACTTTACAGAATCAAATGGAAGTAGCCAGTCTGATCCTTGTATGGAGAATTTTGTGCATCTCAGCAGTGTGTAACAAAGCTGCTGTACAGACAAGTAGCTGTCAAACATACCATGTTTTGGGGTTTGTCCTGGCTGAGCAGCATCCAAAAGCTTGGGGTTTGTCCTTCAGGTTGGCATCAAAGTCTGTAAAGCCACCACAAATTGCACAACAAGAGGGAATGTACGGTCTCACCAACTAGACAAGGACAAGCTGTGGTGTCTCATTATCAAGGTCCCTGCGTCTAAAAGAAAAAAGAAAAAGGTTATAATTTTCCAGGTTTAGGAGAAAAGCCATGGAAGTCTTGGAGCTGAGTAGTGAGCAGCCTCCATGGGGTCACTGCAAGGGGACAAGGCAAATGCTCATGGTAAATGGTGCCTTCTGAGGTCTGAGAGGGTCTCCAGCTTTGGGCCCTGTACCAGGTACTTCTGGAGCTGTGAGACAGTGAGGGGCTTTGTTCCCTCCTGTATAATTGATAAATTACCACTGTTAGCACTAAACAATACAACTGAGCACAGAATGGAAACACGCTAATGCTTTATCCAGCTCCAGCAATTCTGCTCCTGTGCTCACACTGTTCTTAAATGTGCTAGGTATTTATTTGATGAAACAATAAGTTTTAGAAAAGAGAAAAATAAGAACTTCAAAGATAATAAAAACCTTGACTACATACTTTACCACAGGCAGCTGTGAATAAGCTTCAGTACTCTTTATTTTTAACATTCCAGATATGTAATTTAATGCAGGTCTAATGACAGTCTCAAACATGCTGCTTTAATCGAAATTGTTCAAGCTCTGTTCTGTGACAAGGGCTCACAAGATACCAGCAGGGTTGTCCATTTTCCCCACTTCTGTAGGGAAAAGAAAAAGGAGGGGAGGGGGACACTCTTGAACTTATGTTGCTATTGATGTGTAATATACAATAAAAAAACAGTTAAATTTCAATTACCCACAGGTAATTATAATTTTATTGTTTGACTGTACTATGGGGAATTTTGTAATTCCCAAGACTAATAATTTTCTATAATTTTACAGGTTGTCAAATAAACTATTAAAGATTATCTTTGAAAAGGATTCTGCAATTGTAAGGACATATCATACTGTTCCTGTACATTATTAGTAATTAGAGATCCCTGGATAGTGAAATATCCACACTATATGCTAGCTGCTGGATACCATATTTTCTCACAGCCTCCTGTAATCTTGAACCAAAGCTTTCAAACTTCTCAGCCATTGTAGCCTGAGTCACGTCCAAACTTTTATTAATATTCACTGCGCACTCATTAAGCAATTCTGGTGTGTTCCATCCATTAAACCTGTGCTTCCTGACAGGGAAAAGCAAAGGCTCCCAGGTCCATCCCAGAGCACTGGAAACAAACACAAAAGGGTTCATTCTGAACTCTGTGCCCTGAAGAGGAGATAGGGAAGAAGCAACGTTTGTACCAGCACAGAAGATGTGACTCTGCCCTGACAGTGCCTTCTGACAATGATGTGGCTCGCACAACAAGATGGATTTTGCTTCCTGATTTTATCCTAAAAACATGCATAGATGCAGATATGCTGGGGATCAGCATTGCATGTCCACGAGGAGGGGAATGGCAGGGGCAAGGTCTCCAGCCCATAAGAAGCAAATGAACTGGGGATATTCCCTCATGCTCATCAGCAAGTCCCCCAGATTTACTGGGCTGTTGGTGAGGAACTCCCCAGGCCAGCAGATACCAACATCTGCCCAGCTGAGCAGGCAGCAGCACCTTCCCCAGGTAATCTGGGAGAAGCCAGAGGCACTAGAGCAGCATGTGCTGGGTGACAGCATCCCTTACCTGCACAGGCCTTGCTGAGATCCTCCCAGCCTTGCAGGGCTGCAGTGCTGAGGAGGAGCGAGGAGGGATGAGCTGAGAGGAAGAGCAGCCCCTGAAGCGTTGCAGGAGCAGCTGGCACAGCCTGTGAGGGCAGCGAGCTGGGGTTCAGCAGCTGAGAGATGGCTGAGCTCTCGCCTGCAGAGCCATCAAAGGCACCATTCTTGGCTGGCAGCATTGTTTATTGCAGCTGCCCCAGGAGATCATCATTATTTGTTTTATCAGCCTCTCGGATGGCTGTGGGTGAGGGCTCTGTGCAGGAGGGACTTCACTGCCTTAAGAGCAGTCTCAGGACATGGGGACTCTCAGGCCTCCACCCTGGGGCCAGGGTTTGCACAGCCCCAGCGTGTGGGGACACTGAGCAGGAGCAGCCTCTCAGGGCTCTGGGCCCATCTGCAGGGGGGTTTGCCCTGTTCCCGGTGCCAGGAAGCCTCTGTGGCAGCTGCAGCACTCAGCAAGGGGCCTGGGCAGGGATTTCCCTCCCACCAGGGAGCCCAGGGTGGATTGTGTTGGTTTTACGGCGGCGTGGAGCTGGTGGAGCAGTATAAAGATACGGGAGCACAGGGAAGGATTAAGGCCAATGGACTGCAGCTCCCTGCCTGCCTCCAGAGACAACTTGGAGCCCATCAAAGGCATTAAATCTGAGGAGCCACTGTAGACACACACGCTGAGCTCTCTTTTCCAAGGCCTGCTTGCCTTGCTGTCCAGAGCTCATGTGGCACCTCTGGGAAGGTGTGGGAAGAGGGAAGAGTTGATAATTTGGAAAGCTCTTCACTCAGTGGCATTCCCTGCTCCTGACCGGCCTCTCTGCCTGCTAACCCAGCTCACTGAGACTGAACCCATTCCTCCAGATGATGGGCACTTACAATAAACAGAGGGAAAATCCAGAGCCCACAGAGAAGGCTCAACATGCTTCTGGGTAACAGACAGCACCATACACAAACACAGAGCCCTCCTTCCCCTTAATTCTGGTCTGTGCTTTTCCTGCTTAACACATTCCTTGTTGCAAGGAGAACACGTTCTGACAACTGAAGAGTGAAAGCAATTAGAAACAGAATTAATTGATAAAATTAAAGCCCTGCTTTCCTTATGTTTGTCATATGACTACAAATATTGTCACTGCCATTAATATTAATTAATATAATTATCAATGTTTCTAATCCCTACACATTTTGTTGAAAAGTTACTCTTAGCTCAAGAATATAATTGTTAAGTCGTGGAAATGTTAAGTAGCAGCTAAGCAAGTCCAAAGAATTAATAGCAAACTGTAGTTTATCCAGGGATTAGACTTTTAGCAATGCATAATCACCTCTTCATGTGTTCATCCACATAAAATACCTTCCATCCCTCACTACACTTCTGCCTACTTGTCCTTGCAGTGCACAGTTTTCAAGAATTAAAAAAAGACAGAAAGTAAATATTCTGTGCAGTTGCACGCTGTTCTTCAAGGTAAGTCACTGCACCAAGAGTTCTGTGCCCACAGCTGAGAGTAAAGTCAAGGTCAATTATCTCAGGCTGAAAGCCCTAATGCAGGCTACTTCTGTGATCAGAATAATCTGTATAACACTGCAAAGCCTTTGTTTTGGAGTCAGGCAAAGCAATTCCTCTCTCTCCCAGCTTCCCATGGATTGTGTATCAGTTGGACTGTCACAGATTAGTGGAATAATCCAAAATAACCCAAACCCTGCCCTGCTGCTGCCATGGAGCCGCCTCTCCTGGCGGGCGCTGCGGCAGAGCCTGCCCAGCCCCTGCCCCGCTGTTCCTGGACGGACACTCAGCAGCTCCTGCCTGGCACAGCAGGCAGCAGGGCGAGGTGCAGCATTCATCAGCTCTTCTGGAAAACAGCCAAAGTGCTTTAAAGGCCTTTGTTGTAGGGTACAGGGGTGTTTCTGCTAGAGGAGAATAATGTAATCATTTTGCTATTAATTTTTAATTGTATGTTGCTCTGCATTATTACCAGTCTATACTGATTTTCCTGAGAGAAACGGGGATGCTGTGCAAGTAGTTTCTGTTAGGAATGCTGTTGGGCCACGCTGGAAAAGAAGTGACAGAAAAAAGCTGTTCTTCAAAGTTACTGCAGTCACCTGCTGCTGTCTATTCCTACAAGGTATCACATTAAATACTTATAAAATGTATGAGCTCAAGAAGATTCATGGAGAACTGCCACAGTTTTCCCTGTTGTCAGGTGTTTTTCTTTGCTTGTTTTTGTGGAGGTTTGTTTCTTTTTTTTTAATGGCCACCCTTTGTAAGGAAAAGTTACTTCTGAGAAATATTTTGCAAGCAAATTAAACTCACTGATGTGGATGAAATCAGTAGCAAGAGTAAGAAATGCATTAATTCTTCTCAGAAGACAATCTTTATCAAAAATGCTAAGATGCAGCCCACTGATAACAGTTAAACTTTCTGGTAGAAACATGATTGTATCACTCACTTGTGCCCACTCACAAATCCTTCATTTAATCTAAGAGAAAACTGGCCATGAGGGGACAGGAAATCTTTAATCTGCTTTTCTCCATTTCTTCAAATATCTGGTTCTTATCAACACGCATCGAACATGAGTGACACAAAACCCTCACGTCCTGCACTCCATAAAACAAATGCAAACAAAGCACAGACACGTCTCCAGTGTGAGAAGGATTGAGCACAACAAAGTATTGCATGGCAGCAAGGCTGCAGAGCACTCCTGGAAAGGCAGCTCTGGCTGCACATTCAGGAAGAAGAAATCAATTAGACCAAGAAACAAGTTATGCAGAAAAATCTACATTTTGCCACTGACCTAAGTATCAGGAGGGTAAAAGGGGCCCTTGATCTGTTCCCCCCAATATTTAAATATCATCCTTTGTAAAAAATCGTGGTTTTTTTCCTCTTGAATCCCTAATACTAATTATGTATTTCAATATAATACTATTTGTATTATACCATATAATGTATAATCCCTATAATAAATCACACTATGATAAATATTTTTATATTAAAGTATTAATAATATAAACATGTATAAGAATATAGTTAGTTAGCTTAAATAGCCATATACTACTATGTGTTTAAAATAATTTTATAAATAATTTTATTTTTGGACAGCTGGGAAATTCTGGTGAGAATTTGCAAAGTTTGCACCTAATTCAGTTGAATTAGCTTCAAAATAGAGAAATAGATGATTTGATAAAGAAGAATTAGACACATTAAATTTTCAGTTAAAAAATACGATTTTCTATCTGGCCAGTTCTAAACTGCAGTTTTAGTCCTGGCATAAGCCCATGATCAACAGTGAAAAATGTGCCTTCATCTTCTCCATATCCAGTGCTGCAGGATCTCCAGGGGTGACTCAGGAAAGCTCTGATACATTCACAGTAAGTCCAGTAAGCACTTTCCCAAATAGTGATTCTTTCCTGAGCTGGGGCCAAAATAGGTCAAGTAAAGGGAAAACCAAAAATGCAGACTATGAAGCAACCTGCCCATAATTTCCATCAAATCAGAGATTAAACCTCTTGTACAGTAGCCTCTTCTAGGGGAACTGCGTTCATCATTCCAGGAATTAGTCTAACCAAGGCTTATTACTGCAAAACTTAATATGCAGTATGTTATTAATTTGGATTATGCTGTTGCTTCACAGCTTTGAAAAAACAAAACAAAAACTCCTGAATTTGCAGTCACCTTTGGTAGCAAGGTTCTGTTCTCTGCCTGTTTGAGATATTTCTTTCCATCTCCTGCACCATCATGTTTCAGTTCCTGAGAGCTGTAGATATTTATTCAGTGCCCTTCTATCTTGGCCATCACAAATAGCTCTCTGACAACAAATCACACTCTCTGAGCATCATTTGCTACCAGAAAGGATCCTCAAGAAGCACATGCTCCGTGACACAGGACATTCCCTGCTTTGCTGTGAATGCCATAAAGAGTTTCACAAAATCAGCCTCCTTGCATTGAGAGGGTAAGAATGCATCATCTCAGTAGTTTTACCACTTCTCATTGCCTGTTTAGGCTTCATACTTAGTCCCTGCTCCCTGGCTCTTCAAATGAATGCTGCTACTTAAACACAGAGAGCGATATGTGCTTAGTGAGAGATTCAAGGATTTCAGCCATCAATAGGGGTTTAATTATGTGCTGGTGGATGCTCAGGTACTACAACGATGGCTGTTGTATAAATTGCACAAAGCCAGCACAGAAGAGACCACTTACAGCTCATCCTACACTCTGCTCCTGCAATTTAGACAAAATAAAATGTAATGCATGGTATTAACTTGCATCTTCTTCTTGCCTATGTCATAACCCATCATGTAATGTGATGTTATTCCGTGTCGTGTCATGGGTAACATGATGCAACACCATGTCACACTTCAGGAAATATTACTGAGCAAGGGCTGATTCTTGTTAGCAGCTCAGAATGCGAGCCTCTGATCCAAACATATTGTGGCTGTGGCTGATGGGAAGGCATCAAACTGAGAGCTGCGTTGGGCAAATGTTTTTCTTCTCTGGCTTGGCCAGCAGATGTCCATTTGTCAGGTTTGGGTTCAATTGAGATTTCTTTGTCACGAGCACTTTCTCTTGTAAAAGAAATAGCAATTTTATGGCAAGCCAAATACTGAAAAGAAAAGCCCTTAGAAATACATAATAAATGTATATTAGCGAGACAGAAAATTGGAAAATGGCCACCTGCCAGCAGCCACATAAATTTTGGAGGCAATGCATTTTTCTGCCATTATGCATTATCACAGGAATTGCAAATATTTATTAAAAGTATTAAAATGGTGAGAATGTTAAATGTTTCCTTCAGTAGTGGAAATTCACAGTGCCACATAGAAGATAGGATATTCTGATACAATGTTTATTAAAATGACTTTATTTTATTAGGCTGTCGTACACAATAAATGTGCAGGTACAGTTAACAAAAGATCTATTGTGGATATGGGAGATTTGTGAGTAACACTTCAAAAAAATAATCTCTTCTGAACTCTATTCATATAAAAAGCATGCTACAAACTTTCATTAACTTCCTTAGAACCAATTATTTTCTGAGCTTATTTTCTTTTTCTGCCATCCCCCTGTATTTTGTTAGTCAATTTGTTTACTCACATTTTAATGCTTAACAGGATTAAATGCAGTTTATCTTTAATTTATATACAAGTGAGCTGAGTGTATATGTGGAGCAGGCAACAAAATATGACGATTATTTTGGGGTTCATTTACAGGTCTAAACATGAATGACTGTAATATATTGGCACCTCAGTATCTTTTCATCCACAAGCAAAACAATATTAAAAGATCAGTGGGAGCTCCATAATATTGATTGAGAAGAAAATCACATTCTGGTTTTGCCCACATTTTCTGCTGGGATTAATCACAGTGATTTTGTTTCCAAGGTTTTGTTGCAGCAAGATACAGACTCAGGCACACCCTGATGGGGTCACTTTGCTGGTTGGCTTGGCTGGGCTCTGAGCCCCTTCCCGCAGCCCCCGAGCACTGATGGGGACAGTGACATAATCCCTGCAAAAACAGGACTCTGCAGTGAAAGCAAGGAGGGTGGCTCTCGCCTTCACAACTGAAAGTGTCCTCAGAATAGCTTCTAAAAGTCATTTTTTAATTTAAGAAATGAGCAGAGAAATAAGGAACCACTACTGAGAGTTTTTTTCTTACCCAAGTATTCCTCAATTCCTTACAGTCCATTAAGGAAGAGGTGGGATTGGAGTCTATGTTGTAGGCAGGGGGTGAATAGATCAAAGTTACAAGACCTCGGATTTATGGAGAGTCTTATGCAAGGAAAAACCTGCCTCTGGAAGATAAAATTTCAGAAATAAAGGATTTTTCTCTCTGCCTTTATATGGTGCAGTTTTATTCCTTTCTGACAAACACGGAGTGGTGGTGGGGGGAGTAACTTGCATGAAAAAAACACTTTTTTTGCCTTGATCCAGACAGTTTGTGTGGATTTGTGGAATAACAGAAGTGGTGCATGGGATTTAGCACAAAGGATGGATGTTGGAGAGAGACCTTGGCCACCCCACAGGCAGAGGCAGAGCCTGTGCTGCCTTCAGAGGGGCAGGTGTGACATCCTGTCAGAGTCAGGAAGCAGGGCTGGCACTGCCTCTGTTCAAGGCATTTGTGGGATTCAGTCCCGGTAAAACGAGGAGTCAGCACTTCAAGCAATGCCAACCCATTTGCTTGGCCAACCTTATTTAATATGAAGCATGTTTTATCTTGATTTAGGTGGTTGTTGTTCTTTAATTAAAGAAATTATGGGAGGTCATTCTCATTAGTTTAGAAGAGTCCTCACAGAAGGGGTTTGCACTGATTTAACCTCAGGGTAAACTGGCACAACTTTTGCATGTAAATAGGATTTAACACTGGACACTTTGTGTGTAATCCAGCTCTTCACTCATGACATTAAAGGAATACTTGGAATACTGACTGAAATAAAAAGATAATGAAGATAAGCTGGGGTCTAACCGTGAAATTTATCAAATGATCTGCGGTGGCAGCCCGGAGCTCTGCAGCGGCGGGGAGGGGACACCACAGGCTTTGTGCTGGGGGCAGCGCAGGCAGCTCTGTCCCTGCACGGTGACACGGAGAGAGACTGGACTCAACTCGCGCTGCTCAGGCTGGCCAGACGGAGCAGGAGCTGAGGGGCACAGAACCGGGCAGCGAGAGGCCAGGGCAAGGTGCTTCCCTTCCCCACCGGCCCAGGCAGCCGTGCCCCGGGGCTGGAGCATGGCACAGGTGCGTGGCAGCAGCGGGGCCACCACTGCCATGGAAAAGATTTGCCATGAAAGGAAAAAAGGGAAAAAGGGAAAAAAGCAGCGGCATGAGAAGAGCCAACTGAATGGCGCTGTCTTTAATTGGTACCACCAAGGGCTTTGTGCGGTCAGCACGCTTTTCATGTTTATAATAGAATCCCCAAATTCGACTGATCTGAAGGGCATCTGACTGTTTTACATTAATCACAAGCTATACAGCAGAGGCTGAGAGCAAGTGGGCAGATACCCTGGTGGAGTAGCACTAAGGAGCTCTCATTATAATCATCCTGCCAAATCAAAAGAAAAACCCTAAGGCTCCTAATAAAGGAGACCACTGGACTAAACAAATTGAACAAGTAGCTAGACATGCATGAGCTTAAAACTAACGGTGTCAATCAGATTTTCCAGAGCTGCTCACTCTGCTCACTTCTCCAGAGCACACACGGAGGGGACACAGGGACAAGGTGACACGAGGGTGCCAGCATGGCCCCAGTGCTGGGCAGGCAGGTACAGGGACACTCTGTGAAGCCACTGCAAGGAGTCACTATGGAACACTTCTAAACTGATCCAGCACTAAGGAAAGGGGTGGTGAGAATGGGGACCTCATCCACACAGCATATCTGAGCAGGCTTCCAGTCTCACTACTTCCATTGGTTACAGGTCAGGAGAGACCAAAGAAAGGTCTTGGAACTCAGAATTTTGTGTGTCTCTAGGACAGAAAAAAGGTTCAGCACCCTGGAAGCTCTGCCCACTTCTCACCTTCCTGCACCTGCTGAATGGAGGTCGTTATATTAGTTATATTCCCTACTGAAAAGGTGGGTCACTGCTTTCTGAAAAAATGCAGTTGGTACCAGTGAAAAATCCACAAAAATGAGAGAATAAGAAAATTCTAAATTTAGAAGCATGGGGATTTGTTTGGTGTTTTCTAAGACAAATGATGGGTCGGTTCCACAAGCTACCCCCTCTCAAAAGCCATCAGGCAGGAGAGCAAGATTTTGAGGTCCTCCCTCAAAACTCAAAGAAAAAATAAATCTGTGCACAGAGTGAATACCCAGGGAAGAAGAAGAAACAAAAAACATTAGGGTCAGTATTTAGTACAGCAACCAGGGGGAGATGGAAAAAGGGAAATTTTCAACAGGAACAGATGGATGGGGGATGATGCACCTGAGGAATCGGGTGAAGGCATCAAAGGAGAGGTTTTATGGAGAGAAATCCCCTTTGAAGAACTCATGGCTAAAACACTGTTGGCTTTTGAAGTATTGGGAAATTTTCCCTGTCTGCACCATGACTATTGTCACTGGCTCTGTTCCCTGTCACCATCTGAGAGGTGGCAGCTCTGCATGGACCCTGCAATCATCAGAGAGGAGGCAGAACTGGGGGTCCTCTTGCTGGTAGTGTTTTGAGAAATTATTATTATTTATAAATGCAAATTTTTTAGTTCGTTTCTCCTTTTCCCATTTTTTTTCTATTGCTTCTCTTTTTTCTTTTTTTTTTTTTTTTTAAACTCCACACTGTAATAAATCAACATATAAATGCACTGGTTTATTTCCACCTGGAATGTTGGAAGACAAATAGTACAAAAGATCAGTTTGGTCATTTACCATATTGGTTTAGCATGGTAATACTGTTGGGGTTTTTTCATTTCTCATTTCAAGACTGTAAACAAATGCTGCAAGAACAGATCAAATACTCCCTACCTAAGACAGTGCCTTGTGCAATGGAAACATCAAACCTGGTTTTTGAAGGCCAAACTGCGCCTCCTTTACTTTTTCATAGGGAAAACTCGGAATTTTGAATCAGCCTGAAATTTGAAACTACATTTTTGCCAAGCAGCAAAAGCAGATGCACCCTTAGCCACGCTAAATCACAAACACATACACACATGGAGATGAGGAAAATGCACATTAAATATGAAAAAGTATTCCTTTCAGGCAGAAGATAAACAACCCTACTACAAATTAGCTCTCGGCCCCGTCAGGTGTGAATCTCTCTTGTCAATACGTACCAAATTCCCTGAGATAGAACCACATGGTCATGAATTTTATTTCTCTCCTGCTTAATTCCTAGTACCACTCTCCCTTGTGGATTTACTCAGGGATGATTTACAGTGGGAAAGGTGACATTAAACACGTCATTGAGCATGCAAAGATGCTGCACTCAAAGCAGCATATGCTTGACTTTGTTAAAAGATGAATGCTGTCAACTCCACAGTGCCCACCAAGATCTGGCCTCCTTTTTCTTCCCAACAAACTTTGAGGAAGATGCAGACATGAGTCTTGACACTGAGAGAAATAAAAGTTAATGTATTCATGACATGATTTCACTTGCAGCCTGATTTAGCAATGTCTTGTCTAGTTTGGATCTGCTGTTGCTTTTCCTAATTTACTCATTGCACAAAGAAAATAAATAAATAAGTGCACTATAGTCTTATTTATCCTTCTTTGGACATTTCTTTACCAGGCAGATGGTCAATTAAGAGCACTAAACAATGACACTGTTTTCTCTGTAAACATTTTTTTTCTAATAGCCTAACAAATGAGAATCTGTGCTGCCATACTGCTGAATACCATCTTGACTTTCTAATTACAAAGAACTGTGTCTTGATAGTAACAATTACAGCTGCAACAATGATGCTGGTACTTGAACAATATAGTTGGAGGCAAAGTGCTTATCGGAATATTCACAAATAAAGGCTTCCATTTATGCCAGCGCTGGAGATGGGAGGTTAAACAGTTGGGGGTGGGGAGGTGTAGAAGAAAGGTTGAAAACATTGGTTTAGTAGCTACAGATGTGAATTTGAATCCAATTACATGAAAAGCAAGGGGGGGCTGAAGCATGAAAAGATGCTGTTTCCTTCTGTTTGGCTAATCAATAGGTTAAAGGGTTAGTAAAATTAACATGTTAATAACATTCATTTTGCTATTTATGTACCGGTCATAGTATCTGCAGAGAACTATGTCTTGTGAGTAATCCACATGTTTTTATGCCTGTTTTTTTCCCTTTTGCATCTGAAATGCTGAAATGGTCAGTATATTTTTTCCCCCAGTGTGTAGAAATTACCTTCTCAAATCTTTAATTTGCCCTGCCTTTCTTATTTAACTTCTTAAATCCAACCCATCCAAGGTTTGGGTGGGTTTTTTTCCTTGTTTGAACGCAAAGCTCCCAAACCCCAAAGCAAAGGGGCAATGCAGTCCCTGAGCTCAGCACAGACCCACAGCACCAATGTCCCAGGGGAGCAGGTTGGCTCCAGGGTGCCCCAGCAGCATCTCAGAGGGAATGGGTTCCTTGGAGGAAGCTCATCCTGCTGCTGGTTCCTGCACCATGCCTGGTGCCACAGGAGCCCCTGGCCCTGCTCTGTGCCCACGGGCAGGGTGGCGTTTGCCTCCCGCGCTCCCTCCCTCGCTGGCGCTCCCACCGCGCTCCAGCCGCTCTCCGAGCCGTAATTTAGCCCACACTTATTAATCAGTGCACATAATTTGTCTCTAATGCTGTCAATTTAAGATGGCAACCTGACTTTTTTTTGGAGGGAGCAGGGTCAACAATTTAATGAATCTCGTCTGCATTTTAATTCAGACCTAATAATCTGCCTCTGGCAGTTTTCTTAGAAAAGTGCAAGGTTTTCCAGGATTTTCTTTCATCAAATCCAGCACAATGGGATGTTTACCTTCCTGCCTTGGATATGCTCAGCCCAGGATAAGTCACACACACAGACCTACCTTAATCAAACTGGGACATGGCCTAAATCTCCTGATTTGGCCTTTGGAGGGTTTTCCTGGGGAAAAAGGAGAAATCTGGGGCTGTGCAGTCCCTTTTCTGCACAAATTGATGCACAGTTGTAGGCACAAGACCCCAGACTTCCATGATTCACTGCCCCTCATGGAATAACTTCACAAATGGTCAGAGCATCCAAGGCACATCTCCAGAAAAGCTTTCTTTAGTTATCCCCATGCTTTTCTATTTGTCCTTCCTACAGTAAAGTCACACAGGAGGGGAAAAAAGATGCAGAAAGGAAAGAGGATGCAGAAAGGAAAGAGGGTGCAGAAAATTCCATCCTCCCGATGAACCAGCATGGATGGGTTTGTCTAATTGCAATGGCAGGAGGCTTGCACCCAACGGAGCAGCTCAGCAGCCTTCCCTGGGTCAGAATAAATAAAATTCCCCAAAGCAGAGGATCTGGATGCCCATGTCAGATGTAACCAGAATAGACTTGGTTATTAGGAGTGCTGTGACTCTGCCCAGTGCTGACAGGAGCTCCTGCCTGGCTTTCAGTCACCGCTGTCACTCGCCCTGACAACGCGGGCACTTAATGTATGCACGGCACTGCTGCACACGCAGCTGCACTCCCAGCACATTGTGCTGTTTACCCCTGCTCCTTTGTACCAGGGCCTGCGGTCATTTGCCTCCCAGTACCACAAAATTCCTCAACTTAAAAAATTTTGCCCTCATTTTGTTTGCCCTTAATAGAAAAACAACCCTTTTGCAGCCCTGCCACCAGCATGGCCACCGCACTCTGCAGCATCACAGGCACAAATATGTCACATTTCACATTTCCATCAGAGGGGTCTCCTATATATTTTTATGCATATCCTTCATGTCTCTCTGCCACACATTATTTCTTTCCCTTTAACAGGTGCTTAGCATATTTTATGCTTTCTGAGCAGTACTGGAAGGGGCATTCCTGCAATGTACCCAAGTACAGACAGTAACAGCAGAGGGGTTTTATGTCCCAAATTACCTCCTAGTGCTGGTACCTCTGACTGCCAGCACAAGGTGCTCCTGAGCACCTACTGCTTCCCAGACCTCCAACAGCTGCACTCCAGTGGCTCTTTGAGTTTTCCAGGAGGAATCACCTGTCATTTGACTGATTTACCACTCATATTCATTATTGTCCCCTCCTGCAAAACTCTGCCAGCCTCGGGTGTCTGGCCTCACCACCCACTACAAAGCAGCCCCATCTGCCACACCATTAATGCCACTAAGTCTACTCCATTTTCAAACCTAAACTCCAAGCTGGGAATCAAGTGAGACAGAAAACCAAATTCCCATATCCTGAACTACCGCAGGTAAAGCGTATCATTTCCTGATCCATAAGCATCTTTATCTAGGAACTTAAAAAACCCCAAAGATAAAATATTTCCCTTAGTTCAGGCATCTCCCAAACACAGGGGTAAGGTCAGTAGAAAGATGCAATGGGGAATTCAGTGAAATTCTCTCATCTCAGTTGCAGGTCTGCATTCAATGGGCTCGTGTTAATGCCCTTTGCTTTAGCTGCTGCAGTGTCAGAGCGATATAATCCAAGCAGAGTCACCTGAAGTAGTCCATAACACACTACTTAGTTTAAATTCCTTTGTCTGGCCACAAATGTCCAGTTCTAGCTAAAAGCTTGAAAGTGAGACAAATGGTAAAATAGACACTTCAAGAGAATAAAATTGTGAAGTGCTCAGGTAGCACTGTGGAGAAGGGAGTTTCAATTCAGAGAGCTTTCCAGATGAAACAGACAATTAAACCCTTATTGAAAAGAGATTCTGCCATCCCCCCTTCTTTTCTTTTTTTTTTTTTTTCCCCTTTAAAGCAAGGGGAAAATAATACTGGGAATTTAGAAACATGAATTTTTAAAACCTAATAAGCTACACTAACAATCTACACAATTCCATTTTATTAAAATATTTATTTGGAAATGCAGGATTTGTGGTGAGGGCAGGCTGGGTAAGCAGGTCTGAATGCTGCTTGTGCAGGGGGCTCAGTGGGGCCCCCAAGGGCAGGGCTGTCCTTGGCTCAGCCCTGGAAAGGTTCCCCTCCTTGTCCCTGCACATGCTGGAAAGGAGCAGACCATGAATGGCACATTTATGGCATTTATGGGGCAGGGGCTGTAAAGCACCCTCTTATATCCATGGGGACAGAGACAGAGAAGGAGCAGCATGAGCACTCTGCAGGAATGGAGACCTGGGAGGCTCCAAGCACTTTTCCTGGCCTTGCCAAACCCCCCAGTGCTCCACCAGAAGTGCTCCTGAGACCAACTTGCATCTGACAGAACGTTTGGGTGCTGGCAGAGAGACATATTCCATGGATTTGTTTCCCTGGGCACCTCCAGCCACACCACATCTATGTTGCTCACTGTAGGACCTCGATGTCTGCTTTACTGTTAGTACAAAAAGACACTTAGAAACTCCTGGGGGAAAAAACCAGCATTCACACATTCTCCAAGGGAAGAAAAACCACATTTCAGTGGCGCTTACACTTTTCAGTAGTAGATACAGAGGTAGTTGTAGGCTCAATTTCCTCTCCCTTCCCTTCTCACCTTGCTCTTGTCCCAGTACCAAATACATTCAAACTGAACAAACACTTTTCTGCCAGCCTGCCTCATGCCTCGTGCTTTGGTTCATCTTTTATTGGAATTTTCTGCAATCTTTTTGACCTAGCCCAGTTTTCTTCTCCCTCTGCCTCCCTTCCCTTATATTTCCGTTCCGTGTGACTAAACTCCAGTCTTCTCCCTCTTGCTCTCACACACAATGCTATTAAAATTAAATCCTTTTGTGCAACTCTCTACTTTATTATAGGTCTTCGAGCCATTCCTGAAATCCCAAGCCAGTCTTTGTAAAGTCTTAGTTCACCTGAAGGCAAACTTTAGCACATGGTTTGCTTCAGATAAGGCTCCTTCTCCCCACCAGAAGGGAGTTCTCCTCCAAAGATTGCCACGTTTTGCTGCACATAAAATGACCACATGAAAGAAATGTGCATGTTCCTTTCTTGCAACACAAAAACATGCACAATATAAAATATAAAATAACATAAAAGGACTGGTCTGATTGAGGAGAATCAGCCCTGAAAGAACCCAGTGAAGAAATCAGTGCTGCACAGTCTTCCTGCACCAGAAATCCTGCCTTGCATTTCCAGGGATGAAAAATGCCTGAAAACATCAGTAGGCTCCCAGGTAACAAATCAATGATGCCTTCCACTTTTGAAGGAGAGGGAATTTAAACCACCAGGTCCTCCACCATGTGCTCCTCTACCTGGAAATGTGTCCCAGCTCCCTGTGGGCAGCAGAGAGGATGGACTTTATCTCGTCCTGAGCAAACCTCCTAACCATGAACAGGAGTGCAAACAGGCATTTCTCACCAGTCTCCCAACCACCTCCAAGCCCCATCTATGTTCAGCACCCCGACAATACTATGACCTGTGAGTCCTCAGCAAGCTGAAATATGTGACAGAAGTCTCAGTTGATATGTACATGACTAACACACTCAAGGATGTTCCTCTGGGACAACAAAGATAACAGGGCCCAGAGCAAAACTGTCAAGAGGGAAAGAGCTTCAAGGGGAAAAAAACCTTAATATTGAACTCACCAGTCACCAAGTACTCATGCAAGAATTGCTTTTCTTCCTTTTTTTCTGAAAAATAAACTTGTCTTGGAACAAGTGAAGGCAACATCACCACCACTGGACTCACCACTGTCAATTATAAGCACATACAGAATGGGAGGAAGTTGTCTGGGGAGAAGACAAAGATGAGACCATTGAGCCAGGAGAGGAAAAGCAGACCAGAACCTTGGGACTTGGACACTTGTCCCTTCCTCCTTCCAGTGCCCAGGTACCAGATGAGCAGTGAGATGTGAGGATAAAAGCTGTGATTAAACAGCTTCACTGCCCTGATCCTGCAGCAGCAGCACTGCCCTTTGCCTGTCTCTCCGCAGAGGCACTGCCAGGAAAGGACCAGAAGAAGGGATCTGAAAGTAAAGACTCCAAGTCAGGAATAACCAGCACAGAGCTACAGAGCCTGGTGCAGAAGGACCACTGACACAAAGCTCCTGGGGGGGAGCTGAATTTAGGGAGCTGCCTCCAAAAAGCCTGCAATACCATGGAAATGGAGCCCATGTCCTGATGAAACAGCAGCACAGCTGCAGGCACAGCAGGAGGGAAACCCACCAGGAGCCAGCAGAGAGAAGGAGGCTCCTCAGAAAAGGGACAAATGTCAACCCCAGAGCTGGGTGTGAGCAGCCCCTTCTCAATCAAGCTCTGTTTGATGACATGAGGAAGGGGGAAAACTCAGAAGACTCCTTTTGCAACAGAAAATCATGACTGGAAATACCAATTTTGATACTGAAGCCCAGAAGAAGGAGTGACCAAACGCAGAGGTGTCTTTCCTACACTGTGGATTTGCCAGGCTGCCTTGACTTCCCTCTCCTTGGGCGCTGCAATGCAGTGAAAGCCAGGTGCTTTGTAAAATGAAAATGCTGCAGAAGCTCTAGGTGCAAATGCAGCATGTGCAAAAGCCCTTTTACTCAAACTGTGCTACTTAACGAAGTGGTTTGTGAAACCACTTTCGAGCCTTCAGCAATTTTCCCTGCTTGAAGAAATCATTTTAGCATCTTCTTCACGGGCTGTTCATAGACTTCAAGCCTCCAGGTTCACCCCATGGTGTCACCTGCAAGGGCACTGCAGACTGGGGATCACAAGTACAGCAGAACTGGAAAGTTCATTTCACATATTGTTTCAGCCCCAGTACTTAATTCTGGGAGGAGGTGATTTTGCATCAGAATGAGACATGCTGGGTACAAACCACAGATTACTTTTCAGAGGAGTTAATCTTCCTATCCATTATCTGGAGTAATTCAAAAAGCACAAAAAATTGGAACTGTTCTTGAAGAAAGAATTCATGTTCAGGTAATTACAAATAACAGACACATCTGGTTATCTTAATTGTTTGGGAATGTCTCAATTATCTAAGAATGTTTTCATAAGGACTCAGTAAAACTTTCTCACGGCAGATTGCATTCACTGATGAGAGGAAATTCAGTGGAGCTAAAACACTGGAGCGTGCTTAGACCCAGAGAGCACTTTCAGTCCCGTTGGCAATGGGCTTTATTCGCCTCTAAAGTACCACAGACTATGAAGTGAGAAATGGGAAAGTCCTACACAGGCAGCAGCAGCCCCTTTCCCTGCTGGCTGCAGCTTTTCCAGCACTCCTGTGAAAATGAAGGAGTTTTTGTGTACTGGTGGTTCAGCCAGAAAATGACAGCAGTGATTTTTCAGGCATCTGCCCCAAAGAGAGGAGAGTCAGGTAAAGGCCCTTGTCCTGCCTGAGGGCAGCGCAGGCGTTTGGTGGCTGGTGGGTGGCACCCCTTCCCTCACAGATACTTGGGGTGTCTCCTGCCCAAGGGAGCTCATTGCAGAGGAGCCCCTGCACTGCTGAATTCACCTGAATAGAGCAGAGGCTGCTCATCGGAGCCCAGAGCCAAACCCCAGAGAGGGAGACTTCAAGCACCTCAGGCAGAGCCTGGTCCCAGTGGAGCTCAATGTTTCATCATGTAGCCTGCAGGAATCAGCAGTCAGCCTCTGGAAATTGCCTCCCACAGCTCCAAATGCCTGTGTGCAGAGGGGTGGCAGCGAGGCAGAGAGGGGAGCTCTGTGCTTTTGCCGGGGTGGCTGTGCCCCACTGATGGAGCTGGGAGGGTTTCTTACACATCTGTCCCCACTCCTGGGCCACCTGGCTCTGATCTTTCCTGCCAAGGGCTGGAGAAGCCCTCAGCTCCTGCCTTGCTCATCCTAACCAGCACCTTTGTGAGGCAGACATGGCTGGGGTGAATCCTGTCACTGGAGCGAATGTCCCCCCGTGGCTCATGGCAGCAGCCAGGAGGGTGTGCCGAGGCTCCACACAAATCCCAATCAATATTATTTATCTGGCTGATCTGCGAGCCAGCCACATCCCCTCCACCTAATGCCCACTCCCATCCCCTCCACCCTATGGGTATCAGCAGGAGGGAACCTGATGTATGCTGGTAATTATCTGCTGCTGAAAAGAAGTGCTATTTCTCTTATTTTTGTAATGCAGATCAATGCACATGTCACTACTGAAAAGCTGTGTCATTTAGGATGGAGCATTAACTGCTAGGAATGGATTTTGAAGCTCCCCACTTGTGGGTGGAATATTTTCTGGAGGAGTTGAGCCTTTCGAATGCTGAATTTCATTTACCCCACTGCCTCTTTAAGAGTAGTCGGTGGAGGAGAGGGTGTTTGAGAAAGTGACAGTTTGTCATCTCCTTCCCCAGCGAGCAGGAGCTGGGGACAAAGTGGTGGCAGGGAAAGAAGCAAACTGGCACGGGGAGGTGAGTGGGGCACATGGCTGGCTTTGCAGCAGCCCTGCAGTGGGATGCAAGAATGGAGAATCCAGAGGGCAGCTCCTGGGGGGAGAGAAGGAAGGTGTTCCTGTGAGCAAGAACATGGTAAGGCACCCAGGGAAAGAACAGAAGGAAGGCTTGAAAAAGGGCAAAAGCTGGATGCTACACTTGATTTCCAGATTTGCACCTCTCTCAACACACACACACACATGGACACCCACACACCCTCCTTCTGCCAGAATTGCTACCCAAGAGCTGTGCTAGCATGGACTATCCAAAAAGGGTCCATTTGATTTGCAGTCAGAGGGAAGAGTTTTCCAAGTTTCCTTCTATTTTTCACAGGAATGAAACAGAAACTTCTCTGGAATCTTGCTCAGAAAGTGAAAACAAACTCTCCTTCTCTCCATCAAGCCCAACTAAAGAAAAGCACATAATGGTCACAAGCTGGAGTTCACTGTGGTTCCTCACCAAGAAAACCTCAAAATCTGTCAAATGATTGTCAATCGGTTGACAGCCATGAAATTACGAACTCCAGTTCTAACTGGGAATTTTTACCAACCCTCCTTAACACCTTAAGGATAACCTGGTCACATCAAACTGCAAAGCCACACAGTCACCTAAAATGAAGATTTTGGCAAAGCAATTACTCAAGTGCTGCCATTCTGCACCCAAAATCACAAATTAATGTGCACCTCTCCACTCATGCTACACCCTTCCTCAGCCCACAGGTGAGGGTGTTGACAAACCTGAGACTCACTGGGCATTAATAAAACGTGACCCATCCCTTTCCCCACTTGCTATTTGCCATTGTTAAAACAGGCATTTGCCTTACTTTACAGCTATGATTTTTAGAGCATATGTTCACTATGTACGGCTCCTTTTTGAAAGTTCTGTTACTCTTTGGAATTGCTCAAAAATGTCAATATTCTTTTGAGTACTTGATATTTACAGTTTGATATTTAAAGTGTGCAATTTGTTATCTAAATTGCATAGCACACATTCAGCTTCCCGACTGAATGACCTAGCTTTTATAAACCTTCCCAGCTTTCACAGGAAAAGGTTTTGTTTAGACACGAAACACCTTTCCATGATTAGACAAATATCAGCTACCTCGGAAAAGCATTGCAAAAAAGGGTTATGAACAAAGAGAAATAGAAATTATATTTAGAACTCCACAGAGATGCAAATAGTTATTCCCTCCTTTACCTACAGCCCATACGTAGTGCCCAGATTGTTTTTCTTTTTTACTGATGTTGATTTTCTTTTCATACTCAGAAAAGAAGACACATGGCTAGTTTGAAAGCTGATCAGATCCCTCGTTCATTTGAAAAGCTTATTTCTAAATAGTACTTGCAAATATGTGATGAGCATAAATTTGGAAACTGCTGAAAAACTAGTTCTGTGTGTCATAACACAGGGTGTTGGGTTTTTTGCTGCGGGACTGGAGGATGAGGAAAAGCCAAACTCCTGCCCAAAACCCACCCTGTGGTGACCAGGGGAGGATCAGGGAAGCGGCATTTTCCTGGACACATTCCATGTCCCTTTTCACTCGAGCAGACAAGTACATATGACCTCTTTGCAATGATTCAGGGTTTCAAAGCTGTCTCCTTAAGCCTCTTGATCACCACTTGTCCCTCCCCATTGACAAGCTAAGCACTTACAAGTTTTGAAGCCTCCTTGGCTCACTTTTAAATTTTCCTTTCCACATCTTATGCCAGCAGTTACCCAGAGGGAGAAAAAAAACCCTCACCATATCCATCCTTCAAAAAGTCTAACTTTCACTCTGCTAGTCCTAATCCATTATCTAGGCCCACTAATGTGTACTACATCATCAGAGAAGCAATGCTCTGATGATGTAGTACAGCCCATGTACATGTACATCATCAGAGTTATATCCTTCTGATCTGCCTGTGGGTTTAATAAGCATTCCAGATGGCTTGCTATGCCTGAAGCAAGAATGGATAATCACACAGCTCTACCCTCAAAACAATAATAAAATAAGGACACAGTAGCACAGGGGCTCGTGCCTGCCAAAAACATTCAATAGACTGTATAATACAATAGTCCAATGTGATTGGTGAGGCACATTTATACTTTTGCTGTTCACAGGTGAAAGGGAACAGGCTTTAAATAAAACAGAGGTTACAGATCCGTGCTGTTGCTGTGGGTATTTAGGGGGGAGCAGGCGTGGGGCCCACAGCTGTACCCCCACATCACACCACACCCGGACAGGAGTGCGGCCAGAGCCTCTCCAGAGCCGTGCAGGGCGTGCACAGCTCATCTGTTATCTCCTGGATTTGCAGGGTATCCATCAGCCCAGCTCCCAGCCATCTAGCACAGCAGCAATAAGTGTCACCAAGCCTTTCCTACCCAAGTAAAATTGTTCCTTGGTGGGGGTTGCTTGCAGCAAGTAGCGTGAGTGGCAGAGCCGCTCCAGAAATGGCATTTTCCAGCCAGGCACCACTGCCCCTCTCCTGCCACGCTGCTGTGCCACAGCCAGACAGAGCAGGGAGTGCTGTCCTTTAGTCCCAATGTTATTTAAATACCTGGAACTTTAAAGTTATTGGGAGGGAAGGAGGGTGTTTGTGTTTTGGGTTTTTTGAAAAGAAAAAAGTGCGCAGGAAGTATGAAAGGAAAGAAGTTAAGAGATGGAGGCTCTGTTGTCTCCCTCGCTTGAAGGAGTGAGGACAGGAGGAAGAAGGAGAAGCAAAGCAGCCTTTTTCAGTCCCCAGGAGTGCCCTCTCCAGGAATCAGATCTGTGGGAAGAGACACAGGCATGGTGGCACTCATCCCATCCTCAAGAGTGGAGCAAACCCTCAGAGCTGCTGAAAGATGAGTTCAGGGATGCCTTGCAATAAGGAGAAGTTTTGACATGAACCCTGGCAGGGATGGGATTTCCATCGAGGGCTGCAGAGAAAGACCAGACACCCAGATAGGCACAAGCACATCCCTCCTTGTAGGAGGAAGAGGCACCTCATCCCAGCTCCCAGCAGGTTTCTCTTGGAGAAGAGCAGCTCCTTGACGTCAGCCGTTTAGCGCTGATGGGTATTTTTTCCCTGGCCAAACAAGTGGGTTCTACTTTAGCTCTAACATTAAACGCTATTAAATGAAATGAATACAGCATGTTTCCATCGAACGCGTTGCTGGAGCTGCTGTGACAGCTGAGAAGCTGCTAGGCATGATGTGTCAAGAAAATGTACCAGGAGAAAAGTACATGGAGCTACTGTCAAAAATACAAGCGGGTTTGAGAATGGCATCTCGGCTTCACATGCTGCTGGAATTATTTTTTAATTGCATCTGTAAACCCAGGCAGATCTTTAAGGGTTAACTGCACACAATGTAATGAATTCAATAATGATGAGTTAAAAAAGGTCTAATTAGCAACTAACCACTTTATTATGAAAGGAAATGGTAATGAATTTAATAGCTCAAAATCATTAACAATATTTAGTTTGCTGGTACTTGTTCTCTATTATCCTCATTAATATGAACATTTAATATGTTTTAAAATGGATTTGTAATACTTTCTGTACCATGAGGTTACACTGACAAAAAGAGTGTAATTATTCTGTTAATTGTAATCTCTGTCTGTTTGTGCCCCAAATAGTACCATATTTAGGTGCTAATAAAAAAAAGGAGTAATTAAAGGAGGGAAGTTTAAAAATATAATTAAACAAACTCTAAAATTGCAGGCTAAATCACTCTGAGGAAAAAGTTTTGGAAGTGAGATGTGAAAAACAAGTTTTGTCTACTAAGATCTTTTCTCATTAAAAAAGAACTGAGAAAGAAAATAGAAGGAAAAAGGAAAGGAAAGGAAAGAAAGGAAAAAGAATTACCATTCTTTATCCACAATGAATACTGAAGTGGTCCCTTCCCAAGTTGGACAGGGCTCCAGACTGGATATTCTGGGACATGTGCTTGTGAGCAGAGTGTCTGGCAAGTGAAGGTGCTCTCTGACACTGCCCCATGAGTGTGAGATCACGAGTGTGATCTCCCCGTGTGAGATCCTGTGGGGATGCAGCCACCTGGCTGCTCCTAGGACACTCAAACCCCGTAACTCATCTCACAGAATATCACATTCACCATCCAATCCTCCCCAGATCTCCTGAACCTCTGCTCCCAAATGGAAATATCCTCATTTATTGCCCCAAGCTTGCTCTTGCCGATGGTATTTTGCTCCTACTCCCCTTTTTTTGCACCCACCTCTTCCTACTGCATCAGATTTTAGTGGCTGATGGTTCCCAGTCAGGGCCCTCCCATTAAAACAAATTCAGTGCTCAACCTTCCTTCATGCCAGAAGGTCTCAGAGAGGTTTGCTCTGATTCCAGCCCCATCTCCTCACTGGAAACAGGGATGGGAGGGCAGCATGCCTCTCTCATGTCTAGGGACACTCCATAGGCAAGGGTGCTCCACAGGTGTGGATGCTCCATGGCTGGGAGATGCAGCACCTCCCAGGGCACGGTGGGGCTCCCCACACAGCACTTCTGGAAAGGGATGTACAAGGCCGACTCAAGGATAATGGCCACAATCACTGGAGTATCAGCACTCTTCCTCAGAAACATTCCTTGTCAAATCTCTTTTTAATCTTTGTGGTGTGTGGTGGAGGTGGACACAAGGCCCACAGAGCCCCAGGAACATTTCCATGGATCAGCCAGCTAAGGACACGGTGTGTCCCTGTGTCCATGGCTCCAGGACAGGTGTCCTGGCCAAGAACCAACCCCCATCCCATCCACATGAGCAGTCACACCATTCTGTGTCTAATTTTTATCATCTGAGAAAAGGAACTAAAATAAAAGTGGTGAAATTAAAGTGAAGCATCTCATTTGCCCACAAATGACATATTTCAACTTTCCATTTTATGGGAAAAAGTTGTGAAGGAGTCCTTTTTTTTAAACTTATTACAATTTCCAATTTTTTTTTTCTGAATTGCCAGTGAAGAGAAAAATATGTGATTTGCAGAGCTCTAAAAATAACAAGTTAAAATAGTTTCTGCCTCTCAAAGGAGGCCTCTTAGTCCTATAATTTCTCCAGATTTTGTCTTTCAGGATGAGTATTTTAAAGAATGATATAATGTCATTTCTATAAGTATCGTCTCATAATCTGCTGCCACTGTTGGAAATACAAGTTTAGAGACAGCTTGAGCAAAAGAAATACCAGCTCACCCAGCTATACTAAAAAAAAATAAAATAAAACATTTTAAGAAGAGGAACAGGACATATATTCTGAAGGTGAGCAAACAGTGACAAACATTTTTGAGAATCTTTCTTTTGATTTTGATATCTGGCTCCATTTACAGCTCTTTTGTGTTTGTCTGCTGCAAACAGTTCAGCAATGACTGTTGTGGGGGTGTTCATTCCTAGAAAGAAAATTTTTAAAAGAACACTCATATTTGGGCTGGAAGGGTGTGCACAGTATTTCATTCCATAAATAAAGAGCACCAAGTGGCCAGCCAGAATAAAGCAGTATTGCTAAAATCGCAGATATTTACCTATAGCCAGTTAAGATGAAACAAAAAGAAAATCTAAAATTCTTACAATTATTAAAAATTCAAGTAGCTATTAAAAATTCAAGTTACTCAAGTAAAAAAGAACCATCAATCCATCTTCTGTCTAATCCATCTGATCCATGCCATTTTTCATTTCTGAACCTGATGATCTGTGGCTCCCAGGGCTCGCCCTGGGTGCAGGGATGCAGCCAGAAAGGGGAAGGTGGGCAGTGGGGCCTCGCTGCCAGAGGGGAGCTCACCACAGAGCTCTGAGGGAAACCACTGCTTCCCTCACCTCCCACATTAGCCCCTGCTCATCCAACAGCAAACATTTGTGGGCTGCAGGGAAAGAGGAAGGAGGCAAGTGCCAGATGGAGGGGGAAAGGAGGCTAGAAAGTGCTGTTGTGCTGGGAAATGGAAGAAAATGGGGTGAAAAGGAACACTGCATTTCAGGAACCTTCAGACAAACCTAGGATGTGCACCCTGACTGTTCCCATGAGCCAAGGCTGAATCCATGCAAAACAGCAGTGGGATTACTCTGGTTGCAAGCTCTTTACAGACAGACATTCAAGGTTCAGAAGCAAGCAGCACCAAATAGAGCAGGCATCCAGCGCCGTGCATGTTTGTAGTTCAACCTGGCAATAAACCTTGACCCAAATTTGTGAGAATTTCAGAAAAGAGCCTCAAGATTTTGCTTTGGAGAGCTGGAATGCCCTTCCTGGTTTCCTTCTCATGCTCATCATGACAAGATGTGATCATGTGAGAAAGATTCAGAAATTATTGAAGGAAACTGAGCTGGTCCTTGGACCTTAAGTTCAGTTGGAAATTGGAAGTTTTCTTCTTGGCAATAGTGAAAACAGATGCAACAAGAGCCACAATGCAGAGCAAAAATGGAAGTGAAAGCCAAAAAAAGAAAAAAAAGGAAAAAAGGTGTCTCTTGGTGCCAGGAAGCCTCTGTTCTCTTCTGTAAAACAAACAAGAAAGGACATAATATTTCCGGTCTGTGTTGAGGTTTTATCAACTGAAATGCAGGTTTGTATCATGGCCACCTTTGCCTTGCAAGGGCACAGTGAAATGTGTGGTTTGCAGGAGAACAAAGCTTCTCCCTGGTGGGCAGTGCTGGTCCCACAGAGAGATGCCAGCTCCAGGAGAGCTGCTGCTCTTCACCCTGGCAATTGCTTTCCTCATCCTACCCAAAAGGAGTAGGAGAGATGAACCTTTCCCCACAGAGACATACAACCATCTCCTCATGAAATTCTAAGAGAAGTTCTGTTGCAGAATGGGTGACCCTAACAGAATAGAGCTCTCTGCTTTGGGAACAGTGGAGAAATTGTCATTTGCAGTCATTTTCCTAATGGAGGGCTCATTCTTGTAGTTCTATTCCTTAGACAAGAGCTGATTGGAAAACAAACATCTCCTCCCTAGCTTGGGATGCCACTTCTCAAGCATGCAGATCCTGAGACCTCTCCAGAAGATGTGGTGTCCCAATGGCTGCTCTTCAGGGAGACCTGAACATGTTCACATCTTAAAAAGGGACTCCCACAATTCCCAGCCTGGATGGTCTCTGCATTCCAATGGTACAAGAGGGGGTTTTTAACACAGCAGAGTCTCTCTGTGCATATTTCCAAGCAAACAGCTGTTGTTGTAGATAGGGACAGGAGAGCCTTCATCTCCACATCACCAGGAGATTTATTGTCACCACCTACCCAAGGCCTAAACAGCCTGCCCGTTTTATGGCTCACAAACTTGGGTTAGTCATTGATCTCTCATTGTGTGTAGAAAATCCTAAAATTTTCTGGCTCCCGCTCCAGCCTTCACTAACACAGATTTCCCACTATAAATTCAAGTGATCCATCATCTGAGCTCTTACACAAGCTCTTTTACTTCCTTCTCACCCTCTAAGCCCTAACTACCTAAGCTACAAGTAAATGACAGAGGTTTTGGTAGATCCTGGAAGAGCATTGAAATATTCCTCTCCCCCTCAATAATTTCTTGAAAACAAAAAACACTCAATCAAGACTTGCTTAAGGCTCAGAGGTACATTTAACACCCAACAGCATGAAGCAAAGGAACAATACAACTGTGCATTTGGCAGTGCACCACTGCAATAATTTCCAGGGTAAATGATCTGGCAATTTTAGCCACATGGATAATATCCAGGCCAAGGTGGCTAAATTCAGCCTGGCCTGCATCTGACTGAAGAAATCTGTCACACGTCCACAGACACAAAGATGCACAATACCCCTGACTCCACCCATGGCATATGCCAGCCTCCATCTTTTGGGTTATCAAGGCTAATTGCAAACCACCAAAAATACCCTGACATATTTGCATAGTGCTATCTCATGAGCTGTGATTTATCTTACTAAAAAAACCAAAACACAAAAAGACTTTAGGAAGGAAAACAAAGCCATAAAGTTGTCTAAGGCAATCAATCCAATTCTATTCATGTCTAGTCTTTCTTTGCACACTGGTCATTATTAACCTTGTCCCTTTCTGGGCACCCAGCAGGGATTTTTCAGCCTTGCTGTCACCTTATGTATGAGCCAGGAGAAGGTGGGAACATGCAAAGAACATTATCCTCTTGGAAAGGCTGCGAGCTGAGTGATGTTATCTCTGTAATAGCTGCACCCATGGCAGAGCACCTTGCCTTCCAGATGTATCCCTGGGCAGCCCCACTGCCAAAGGAGTCTCTCATATCCCTGCCCTTTGATTGGGCTGACCCAAGAGCTCTTGCCTCAAGCAGTTCTTTTGGTCCTTGCACATGGAATTATTGTGAGCTCCCTGAGATAACACAAGGATGGTGGGACCCCAGACTCACTGGAAATGAGATTTAAGTTTGTCTCATGTATTAAAAACATGGAAAATGCACCCCAAAGGAAGTACAGTGTGCACATCCTGCTGCTCACTAGTGCCATGGTCCCACCACCCATCATCTACTAATTTAATAGGCCATTATCAGCTTCCTGCTGCCTCCTTCAGTTCCCAGCGGAGTCCACCAGTGAGTCACAGGGCATTTCCAGAAAGTCTGTGGAAATCCTTTCTCACCGTATTTGTAATACCACAGGCTTTTAAGAGAATTTCTTCAAAGCCCTAAAGCATTCCTTTACCTCCCAGAGCTTTGATAGTGTAGGTTTTCTCCACAAAGCCCAGCAGGCAAGGGTTGTGCTCCTGGCTCCTGAACCAGCAACCCTAGCTGTATTCTTCAATTCAAGTTTTAAACACTTTTAATACACTTGTTATTTGCAGTGTATGACATGGGAATGGACCTGGCTGGTGGCAAAAGCTTGCATTTTTTCTTTGAAAAGGTCCATATTAACAGATCAAAATACTATTTTTTTAATAGCTTAAAATATATATTTTTATAGTAAATACAGGGCAGTGGTCCAAGCCTTCCATAGTCAGTGAAATGAGACACTTTTGAAAGATGAATATGGTGCCATGACCCTGACTCTCTCTCTGTACCCAGAGGAATAATTGTGAATGTGTCACATAATGTCTTTTAACAACTTTTATGTCTCATATAGTCCTGCATGGTATTGCCATATACATCTCTACTAATATAATACTATACTGTACACACATATGAAATTCACAAAGGCATCCCAAACACTCTTGGGTCATTTCCACATTCCTGTAAGCAGGGCAGGAATTCCAGCACTCTCTTGGCGCAATCCACAACAGCCCATCACATAACCTGTTTTTTGTTGGTAGCCTCCTAAAAATATCAGTCTGCATTTATTAATTCAGCTGCAGTCTGCTGCTTATGCCTTAGAGTGGAAGGAAAAGCTCAGCTTGCCCCAAGCACTACTTCACCTGGAGTTTGGGTGGTCTCAAGCCAAGGCCATACAGAAAAGGCTACAGAAAAACACTCTGTTTAATGACATAAGCAGTGTTTTTCTTGAATCACAGGCAGTGGAAATTTCATCTCTAACTACCAGCAGTCTAGGCTGAACACACATCAAAAAGGACTGAGAAAATGTTTTGGGGGGAGAGACTGCAACTTGTCCACTCACATTCTGACTTTTTAGGACACTCCTGACAACGTCTGTTTGCTTTTCCACCAGGAAGCATGGGAAAGCAGAGAGCTCACGCGATTTGAACACCTCCTGTGCTTCAGTTGTCTCCTTTTTCTTTGCTCTCCTCATCTCTTGGGGGTTTGATCCACAGAGATCTTTAGGAAGGTTTATTTTTTCTACCTACAGAAGCTTTACCCATTAATGAAAGACTTATCTAGTGAGTTGACATCATCATGTTTTCATAACCTACTATTCCCTGAATCACCCTGGTCCTCAGCAGGGAATTTTTTGGTTTGATAAAGCCAGTACTGAGATGAACATGCTACCCTGTGACAGTAAATTAGTTCCTATTTAAGGTTTGTGATTAAGTTTGGATAAGCATCAGAAGAGGGTTTTTAACTGTTTCAAATGCAGGGTGAGAATCACTTCCAAAGAGGTGGAAGCACAAAAAGGCACCGTGTTCCTCATCTGTGCATCCACACCATCCCATGTGTACAGACACCTCCCCTTGGATGGCTGCAGACAGTCCCTACCAGGGCATGTTTTAGGATCCTTGCAGGGCAGTGTCTGCTCTAATGAAGAGCAACCAGACTTCTTCACTTCCCTGAAAGATGCACTGTGTTATACCGCTTCAACACACTGGGTCTTCTCTGTGCAGACACACACAGTGCTGGCAAACCTGGCCAAGAAACACTCTTGTTTCCAAGAAATGGGACTTTACAGCTACCAGCACAGAGCCATGCAAGAAAAAGAAAAAAAAACCCTGAAGACAAACCCAAAAAGCAACAAGAGCACAGCCCCTCAGTGCCCTGCTACTTTCAGGCTCCAACAGCTCTGTTAAAAAGCAAAGTGCAAGCATACCCATCTCAATCCTGTCATTTTAAATGTGGTCAGAATTAGCACACTGCCAGTATCCAAAGGTGCAGACCTTGCTGCTCTAAAGCTCCTAGAGCTGTGTGGCTCTGGGAAAGGACAGGAACCATAAAAAGCCTGAGCTGGGAGGCAGCTTTAATGCTCATGTTCAGGCCTCTAGTAAGTTGTCCCACAAAATGTAATGAGACCTCCTGGTTAGCCAGGGCTCTGATTTCCACAGTTTGTGCCTGCAGCACTCTTATATTTTATAAGCCATATTAACTCACCTCTTGCACTGGGAGGTTGGGGCAGTGGCACACTGTCTAATAATGGAACATATTTGTTAATACTAATAGACATTTGTAAAACTACCACATGCCCTCACAGCCTTCAAGTCAGAGCACAGGATGCTTGCTAGGCTTGTGAAATGTATGATGTAAAACTTGGGATGTTTTGGTTACAACATATCTCATTTATTTTTACTGTCATCACCCTCCCTGGTATATAATACCTGCTGCATGCAGAGTGAAATATTGCAGATGTTTTCAAAATAATTCTGGGCTGGTGGAGAAACCAAAAGGTCTCTTGTGCGAAAGGTCTGGTTATTTTCAATTCCAAACAAGTAGGTAACAAAGTTTCTGTGTGCTGGTATTTTAAAAGGCCTGGATTCCTCTGTGCTGACTCATACTTGCACTGCCCACCCAAAAACTCACCTCTGAGAACTTTGAGAGAGATTTCAGCCATTTTGATAGCCTCAGGATTCAGGAATGAAGAGTAAAAAGATAAAACTAGTTTTAACTATTCATTAGTTTTTGGTACTTCAGATAATTTGTGCAATGGCTTCAGGGGTTTAACTGAATCACTTTTCCCACCTTGTCTTAATTTTAATTATGCAGCAATCATTTTTACCAACCTGTGCAAAGGAGCCATATGAAAATGTGACATATGACAATACACATTTACCTAAGCTCTAGGACTACTGTGACCTACAGGCAATTAGCTACTGCCTCAAGCACTCAAACGACCAATTAAAGAGTTAACAAAATGCCCTCCAAATCACCTACATGTTCAGGTTTTTGGACTGCCATGAACATTATACTTCAACTGATATAATTTTTGACTGACTGATTTACTAAGTCTGCATTGGCTAAAATTCTTACAGCCATGCCTGTAAAACCGAAGAATCAGGTTTTATGAGGTGCTTTCATTGTCATTAAAGACTATCCCACCTTAGCCCTTTCCCTAACAAGACAATCTTGCAGCAGTCATTACAAAATGTGATCCCAGCTTGTCATCAGGGAAAAAATGGCTTGCTAGGTCAATGAGGACTGCACTAAGTTCATCTCAAGGATGTAAGACATCCCTCTGCATGGCTAGCAGCCAAGAACAAAAAAATTAAAGAGCCACAAAGGATTGGGGTTTTTTCGAGACTTGGCTCCCAAAGTTTTACAGGTAGCCCATTCCAGAACTCCACAGAGATTGAATCAGTAGTAACAAATGGATGCCTTTGCATCTCTTCATGATTTACAATGTACCACTGAGCACTTCACTGCAGACAACAGATCATCAACAGCCTGAAGTGCACAACACAAATGACCCCAAGACAGACAATTTCAAAGAAAAATGCATTCAGATGTGCGCTTGCATGGGAATAAGAGAGATCCAGGACACAGCTAATTATACCAGCTGAGGGAGAAGTGAAGGGTGGTAATCTGCCCAAGAAATGCTGAGTTCCAGCCCTGTCTCCAGCAATAACTCAAGCTGAGGTTTTGTATCTCCTTTCCTGCTTCCCTCAGCTGGCAGGGGGGTTTAACAACAACTCCCAACACACATCACACGTGGTGCCACAAGGACTGAAATTCTGAGAGTGCTCTGAAAACAATAAATGGTCTGGGTGCCCACCAGTATCTCACATGTTGGGCAGCCTGGCATAACATAGAAAGGTTTTGCCTTCTGTGAGCAATGTGGTCTCATGATGGTATCTCACAGACAGAGGGGGGTTGCAAATCATGATTCCATGCAAGGGAAAAGTGACTCTGCAGAGAAAAATGCTGATCTGAGAGATTGGTACAGACCTGACACTTGCTTGCAGGTCCTCAGCTCAGCTGGTGCTGGTTTTCTGAGGCTGACTGACATCAGACTTCACACCTGGAGGATTCTTTTCTGAACTGAAACAGAAAGAGAAGTGTGTTACTGATTTTCCTTCTCTGGCCACAAAGACCCCAATTCTGCCCAGATTTACAGGTGGGGCACCACTGGCTTTGCTGAAAGCACTCTGAAAAGCCAGCCCAAAAGCCACCTCAATCCTTGAGATGCCACCAGAAACTGAAGGTAGAGCTAAACAATCCCAAATGGAATTTCTTTTCCACCTCCTGCACTTTGATTACTCAGACAAGGCACATGGGGCATGTTGGCCACACAGACAGGCAGGAAGGTGAAGGGAACAGCACCGTGGAGAGAGATGAATCAGCCCAGTGACTTGGGGCTACTTGTCTCCTTTCCACCACGTGGGAAACCAGTGTCTGGCAGCAGCAACCTCAGTGCTCCTGTCTTCCAAGCCAGTGGCTTCAGGGAGTGTCACAGAGGTGACATTCTGGGCCTTCCAGGGGTTGGGGAAATCAATATTGGCAATGTGAAAGACACTTGATGACAGAGTCATAAAAACGGTGTTTTATCAGTGGAGAAAACAAGAGGGAAAAGAGGCAATTGTAAATGGCCAGCTATAAAAAACGTACCAAAAAATTCCATCAATGACTACCAAAATCAAAAAATAAAGACAAAAACACCAAAAAAACCCCAATAATGGCAAAACAAACAAAAAAATTGAAAACAAACCAAAACACCCAGCCAACACTCAAAACTCCCAATGCTTTATTTGTTTGGCTGCATCTTCCACAAAGCCCAGTGAACAAGAGTGAAGAAAGCAACTGTTTGACACCCAGAGCTGCTTTCCTTTGAAAAATATGGAGACAAACTTAACAATGAGGAGTTGGGATTCCATAGGGTTGTTTATGTATGGAATACAGGCAAATGCATAACATTATGTGGAAGTGTGTCTGTGTGTAAGGCAGCCTTAACACCAATTCTTACAGCCTTATGAAATGATATATTAAAAAGAAAGAGAGGAAGAAAGGAAAAGCAAGCTAGATTTTTTTCCCCCCTCTTTTTACAAATATGATGCAGTTTACAGAAGCATGGTCCTTTTTTTAGGAAGAATTCTAAATGCATCATTCAAATATTGTTTGAGCTGAATACATGATATACATATCATGAATACATATAATCACAGCACAGTCTTTTGTGGGAGCTCTGAAAATAGCAGTGGAAAAAGCTGACCATGAGTTTCCATCTAAGGATTTGCATTTGGTTAACATGTGTGAACCAACTCCATTCATCCCATCCTCAATGGGAACTCTCCTGCTGCTCCAAAGGGCCAAAATGAAGAGTTGGGCCTGGACAGCAGGAATCATTCTGTGGGGTTCATGTCAAGGACAGCACCTACCAGGTGAAATTGTAGGAAGAAATTGGGGAACTCCATTCTGCTGAAAAACACTTATGGGTTATGTATGCAGCTACTGTATTGCAAACTATGTGGCAAGTTAAGTTGTAAGTTACCTGCTGATTTTCCTAACCTTTTCCCATCAGTTCCCCCGTGGCAGAAAAGCTGAAGTTCACTGAGGAGGCTCCAACTTCCTCCTCTCCATCTCCAGTCTTGCAAGATGCAGCTTAGCTTCTCTCACTTCTCCCACTGCAGAGTGCTGGGGAAAAACAAAAAAAGAGATGAATCAGAGGAAAAAGGGCAATTAGGTGGGCGAGCTTCAGGATCTCCACAGCCCCTCTCTGCTCAGATGGGAAGAGGGAAGGTGTGTGCTGAGGGTGTCCCGAGGTCAGAGGGGACATCCCTGCCCCCTGCCAAACCTGTGGGAGCAGGGGAAGCTGGAGGATGCAGGAAGGGTGGCAGGGAGGGCTGAGTGCTCTAAGTAGCATGTTTCCTAGGAAACCTTCGACAGCAAATATCACATTAGTCCTGCCTTGTGGCCCAGCTCATGTGATGTCAAGAACAATTTCTCACAACTCAGCTCAGAAGGTTAGCAAGACTTGGTGAAATGTTCAGTGACTCTGGCCTGGCTTCCCAGCTGGGAACAAAACAAGAGACTGAGAGTGTTTGCATTGTTTTGGAGCTTTGTGACAAATTCCTAACCAAACATTTTATTATTTTTATTCAAACCTTATGGTGTGTTTCCCTCACAGGTTTGCAGTCTCACCCAGTTGCTGTGTTTGTTCGCAAGGAACTTCATTTAGCAAAAGAAAGAAAAGAGAAATGGAAAAACCAGCAAGCTCATGGAAAGCCTTGGAACACTTAGATCAACATTCAGCTTGTGCACTGATTATAAAAGCTCCGTCATAGACTTCTGGCATTACAAAACTTCATTTACAACTATCCTTTCTAATTTCTGTCAGCTGCAGCCCGAAAATATCCATAGTCTAGCAGATTTAACAAAAAAAGGCATAAGATCTGGCAGCTAAACTCAGATATGAGATGTATTCCAGCCTCTGAGGGGGCTCCCAGCAGTGCCTTGGGCTGGGACCCAACACCTTGGGGTGGCTCTGAGGGTAGAGACGCAGAGTTTTGGCTCTCCAGGCTGCACAACACCCTGAGACTGAGTATTTGGGGGCTCTGTGGTACCACAGACCTCCCCACAACATACCTGTTATGCATAGTGAATGTCTCTCTTTCCTGATTTCCTGCAAACCAGCCCAACTGGAAGGCGACTGTGGTGCACTGTAAAGTCCCACATTGCTGCCATCCCTGCTGTCTCCGCATTTGTGGCTTCTGCGGCATCGGGCTTCTAAGTTCTGAAGAGAAAAGGTACTACATCTGAAAAAAAATCTTCCTCTGGTGACACACTTCATCTCATACTTAGTGAAATATAAAGACCTCTTTAATAGAAAGTAATATATTTAAACAAATTAAAAATAGCCCCACTAATTTCTTTTTAATCATAAGCTAACTTAGGTGTTTGACCTCTTTATTTCCTTTTGCTGCCTCTCATCTTCAGTGATTTGAGCCCTCACATCTAGAGGGGTTTTTTTCCATTTTTTTTCCTTTCCAGGGAAATAAGCGATGAATACAAAAAGAACAAGGTTGCTTGAGGTACCTGAGAAACACCAGCACTGAAATAGGCCCATCACTCCCTTTCATCCCATTTTAGGTACAGGAGGCCTGACGGATCAGCTACTCCCCCAGGAAAGCCAGGATTAAGGGGGTCAGGTCAGCAGTGTGAGAACTCCTTTAACAGCAGTGTGGGAACACAGGGCTCCCTTTTTAACACATTAATGTTCTGAACCTGAAGCTCATCTTAACAAGATGGAAACAGTGGAGTCCTCCCCATCAGCCCAAACCTGTGCCCTCAGAGCTGCCTGATCCACCAAGTGACAAATCTCCTGGAAATCTCATAAACCAGGGCAAGCGGAACATTAGGATTTACTGACCACAGCAAAGGTTCCTCTGAAGATCCAAAAGCAGAGGTTTAAGCAAGACAGCAAAGGCTGAGTTTACAGCAGGTGAAAACACACCGGAGGCCCCTTGTCCCGTGAGCTGCTCTGCCCACGGACAGCCCTCACGCTGGAACATGGCACCTGCCCGTCCCTAAACCCCTCATCCCACAGCCCTGACATGCCACCTGCCTCATCCCACAGCCCCAAACACTGTCTGGTCCCAGTTTATTTGTGTTTCCCTCTTGTTTCAGCCATTCTCCTCTGCCCTGAAGGTTTCCGCCCTCGCCTCAAGATGGCGGCCCCTCCGTGAGGGCAGGCCCACACCGCCCCAGGGAAAGGGGGCCGAGAAACAGCCATTTACTAAATTATACAAAATATCTACCCAATAATAACACTATTAACAACATAATTGATATTTTAAAAGCTGTTTCCCCTCACTATCAAACCTGGTGCTCTGATCTTTCCCAGCTGACAAAACCACACTGCTTTTTCTCCCCACACGGTCTCCTGCCCTCACACACGCACCTGTCGTATCACCCGAATGTGTAAATGTATGCGGGTTTAAGTTAATTCTGTTCCAAAGCAGTAATAGATCTTAAAACACTCTCAGCAATGCTTCTTGTACATTAAGGACCTGAACAAAGCAAGATTTAAACCCTGGTCATGCATAAATAACCATATCACCATCACCTGAGACACCTGGAAAAACATTCCTGCTTTCTTCCCAGTTCCCAGCCACGGAAAGCAACACCTCACCCATGGGAGGTGCAGATGGAACCTTTGGGGTCCCTACCATGTTGTCACCTGCTAAAGACCAGGGTGGGAATGCAAAGAGCTCAATTAATACCAATACAGACCAAAATAATATCTCAGTATCTTATAGATAAATGATTCGGAATGAAATATGTTCTTATCATGAGGAAAGATCTATAACTCACTCTTAGCCCTTCATCACCAGGAGGAAATATACTGCGACTTGCACCAATCCATTATGTGTTCTTATTTTCCTCAGCACAGGTATTTATCTCTCTGGCTCACTCTTTATCAACGCAGCCACCCATAATCGCCCAAGCCGCCCTCCCACTCGGGTGGGAGTCTCTGCTCCTCTCTGACCAGCCAGAATAAAGGGACACCTTGTTTTCACATCCTCCACCACTTCTCTCCCTGTCTGCAGCTGGAACCCTGTCCTCACACAATGTCGTTTTGGTGTGATGGGACACTGGGTGGTTAAAATCCACATGGCATCAGTCTCAGCACTGTAAATCTCAACACAGGGGCTGGAGCTGAGCTTTCCCCAAGCCTGTACATGTCCCAGCCCAAGGTTTTAGGTCAGGCATATTTTGAATTCCAGCTTGTTAGAGTTACTGGCTTGTGCACCCGTCTCCCCTTCAGCTCCCAGAGAGGATCTAGGGCTGCTTCCAGCCCTTGCCTCAATGGTTTAAAATCTAATATTGGGATTAAGATTTGCAGGTATGTTTCTCCACAAGGGCAGTAACCCATTCACTCTGCATGTCTTTCCCAGAAGTGCTGAGATCCCTCCATGCATACATACATGTGCCTGGTGAAATGCAAATCTCTGGGATTTTGTAGTAAGATCAAATCTCAGCATTGATAGTCACTCATTCATGCATGGAAAAAGATACATGGACTTTATCCTCCATGAGTGTGAAAGCTAAATTTTTTTTCCAAAGCACTTTACATGCTGCAGCCAGCAACTGGCTGCCCAGCTTGGGACATATGTGTCCTTTGCAGAAGATTCCTCTATTACATCAGCTTGCAAGAAAGCCTCCAAGTGGGAAGGTGTCTAATTTTTAGTTTGGCACTGGGATAGTACTACTAATAATAAAAAGAGAAAGCCTTTTCTGCTATAGCCTGGAAAGAGTTTGCCAAAATTTGGGAGTCTGAATAAAAATAGCTGCATGTCCCCATTGTTTAGTTTCTCTTGAAAACTTTAAAAAATGTAAAATATTTTTTGATAGCTTTACCCTGCACTGTCCAGCCACATTAAGCCACAGTAAACTACATTCTTATGGTTGTCATAACATTTTGCCCTGTGTTGCTTGTGACGTGAATAATCTATTAAGATACACAAGGTGCGAGGTGCTGCCTTCCTGTCTCCGAGTTCCTGCAATCTCCTGTAACAATTCCATGCAATTCCTGCTGGAGTGGTGCAGGAAGGACTCCCTGACACTGCCAGAGCCACCAGAGGGTCCAGGATAGTAACTCTGGATGGGCTTGGCCCCGACTATCGGGGCTGTGGGGATCAGCCTTCCTCCCGCTGCGCTCCCCTTCCTCCTCCCCATCCCAGCCTGTCATCAATCTCACTACAATGACAGCAGACAAATGTTAGCCTTTGCAAAGATCAGATGAAATCTATGGCTTTAGGGCTGCTCACCAAGGAATGGGGCAGGCTGCACCAGACACGGGCACCAGCAGTCACCTCCTCTGCATCAACCCGCTCAAATCACTTTGGCAGCCATCACAGGCATCTTCCACGGGCAATCCGAGTGCTCAGATAGATTCTGACAAACTTTAATGCTTCAGCTTCTCCACACAGTTGGGGTTTTGGTATTTTTTTTATAGATTGCTCATTCAAAACTTTCTTTTGGGGGGGAGGCTTTTGAGGTGTGTTTGGGGCAATGCTGGAAGCCACTCTACCAGCAGCTCAGGAGTGCACAGAACTGGGGTTTATTTTGGGTTAGTACACTTGTCCCTCACATGCTCTGTAACCTGAATTCTGCTAGCCAAGGGGAAGGGAGGGGAAAAAAAAAAAAAAAGATTACTCCATGGCATAAATATGCTGTATGTGCCCTTGTCTCCTGCAATTTCTTTACATCGATGTGCAGGAATATTTATCCCCAGTAGAAATGTTTAACTAATCTGGTAAATGTCAAGCCATATGGTGTACATTGTAAGGATTTCATCAGGCCTTTTTAACTCTTTGTGAAAGTCTTTCCCTCTCTTTCCCTCTGCTTACTTCCTCCCTCTTTTTTTTCTTTTTTTTTTCTCCTCCTTTTTTTTTTTTTTTTTTCCCTTTGTGGCTGCCCTGCCAGAGCCTACAAGGCAGGAGATAGAGCAGGGGGTGTTATTACCCACAGCCAGATCAGGGATGTGATGTTCATGGTGTACAATAACAAGCAGTATTAACCAGAAGTGCAGCTCACGAGGCACCTTTCGCTGGGCACAGAATGTAATTTTTATCAGCAGTGACCTGCAGAAGAAGATCACTAATACTTTTTTTTAAAACAAACTGTCCACCCCAACAATGCACAAAATTCCCAGGGGCTACCTCATCTCTTATCACTTCCTTTGAATAATCAAGTCCTTACAACAAATATACTGCAGTTTTGCAGCACTTTCAAGTAAGGAAGCATTTCTGCACTGTAACTATCTTGTGTATCTCCCACAAAGATAGAGTGCAATTTACAATAAGCAATATCAAAAAAGAATAAACCGTTATATTCCTGCCAATCCTTATTCATGGTTTTATAACAAGACATATCTGTTTTCTTCCTATAAATCTTGACTCTATTTTTAGAGTTTGCAAATAATGACTCCAGTCTTTGGCTGCCTGCCACTTCTGTGAAAAACTAGAATAGCCACAATGCAAGACTATAATATTAAGGGAAAAAAAAAAAAAAGAAAGAAAAAGGAAAAGGGAAAAACAAAAAGAGAGGGATTCTTTATGAACTCTGTGTATTTCCTACCAGGACAGACCTGTTCAAGATTGTGATAAGTGATGCAAATGTGCAGAATGTGTCAGGGAAAAGCAGGAGCAGCGTGGAAATTTGGCTGAACTTCAACACCTATTTCTGAATTCTTTTGCCTAAATCAAGTTGCTTGTACCTGCAGGGGCCCTTTGCTGCGTCACAGGCAGAGGCACCAGCCAGCCCAGGCTGCTCTGCTGGGCACCACTGCTGCCTTCCCCTCTCAGCAGCCACCAAACCTGCCTTTAGCATCTCTGATGGGCACAGCCTCTGAGGCAGGGGATTGCAGAGCACTTCTTGCCATGCTTCAGCTCAGAAATAAAAAATAAAAGCCAAAAACCCCAGCAGGAGAAGCTGCCACCTTCAGCCGAGGCCTCCGGACATTTTAGAGCCGTGGCAGGCTAGGGAGGGGGAGCTGCAGGTCAAGGAAAGGATAAGATCTGGGTGGCTGGGAATGGGGAGGGAGAAAGAGGAATGTAATGAAGGAGGTAGAGAGGGAAAAGCAGGGAAATGACAGCATTCAGATAAATTTAGCTCTGAATCCAAACTTCAGGGGGAGGGGAGGCGTTTCCTGCCCCAAACCTCTGAACTCTCTGAGATTCTCCCATATCGCGAGTGATTTACCTGTAAAAAGAACTGCAAAGGGGGGAAAAAAAGAGGAGAAAATTGAAATAAACAGTTCTCTGCTCTTTAAACAATCTTTCCATCCTACTCCTCCAGGGTCAAATGTTCAGGCACAAGGACGCAAACAAAAAAAAAAGGAAAGAAATAAAGGAAAATCACTTTTATAAAGAAGATCTTTACACAAGCGCATTAGCCCCAGTTTTCAGCAGTGTAACAACAGTGTATCAGCTGTTAATACAAAGTGCCCTCCCCACATACCTGCCAGTTCCCTAACTCCAAAAACTCCAAAATATTTATTGGTACATTATTGGAAACATAACATTTCATCATTATGAGGGACATTATTAAGGCAAGTAATAGTACAACAGATACTAGCATAGTTATCTGAGCTTTGATATGTGTGTTTTGGGGGAAAAAAAAAAGATAGGCAAGGCTAAGTTGTAAACACACCAAAAAAAAAGGAGAAAAACAAAAAATTATTAATTAATCAGAAGCACGAGTCCAAGACTTTTGCTGTGAAAGCCATCAGATGAATGTAGCTATTAGCCATGTATGTATTTTTTTTTTAAATTTCTCACACTAACATGTTTCTATTAGCAGCACTATCTGGCTGGGTAGACAGCTGATGCCTGAGCAGCCTCTCAGCATTCAGGAAGTTGTTGACAAAGACTCCTGCAATAGCCTGTCTGATTTTGTGTTATTTCCTTTAATTGAACCAATAAGACCTGCACTCCTGCACTCCTGACCTTTGCCCAGAAGGCTAATTTGAGATTAGGGTAGTCTGCAAGAAAGAAATGGGGACTGAATTTTTAAAGCACAGAAACATTCCTCTAAGTAACAGAAGATAAGGATCAATTTTAGCCCCAAACCACTCTGCTCTTAGAGAGATCTGTGGAAGGACTTTGGTGAGACAATACAGCCTCTTAATTTCAGAAAAGTTAGAATCACTCAGCTTTGTCTTTGTGCTGAGTGTTTTAGGGCATGCAATAAAAATGATGCCCATGACTTTGAGTCCTTGGTGTCTTTACAGTCACCCAGTAGGACATTCAGAAGTCCCCTAGGAAAACTTACACAAGAGCATAAAATATGTCATGCCAGATAAATGATTCTTTGTAGTTCTTATATTATTCTGGTCTGGTACTGAAGGCTGTGATACTTAAGCCCTGTGCAGTGCCAGGGAATGAATGAGACAGGCTCCTCAGCTCTAAACTCACAAAAAAAAAAAAAAAAAAAAAAAAAGGAACAAGATGACAAACATTAATAATTAATCAGAAGCACCAACCCAAGACTTTTACTGTGAAAGCCCTAAAGCCCTCAGCTCTCCTGAATCCATATCCCTAGCAGAGGAAAAGAAGAAGCTGAACGCCAGTTAACTGCTCTGGCCTTCTACAGTGCTGCATGCAGAAAATTCCTGTTCAGAGCCACAATAACGTATTTCCCTCAGCTACAACGCTGGAATGGAGCTGCTTGTGCTGTCCTACACAAGGACACCCACCAAGCTGGGGGAACACTTCAAGCACCAGGTAAAAGACCCAACAGTTGCTGCTGCCACGCAGATTTAAAGGCTGTTCCCTCTGTTTACACATGTAGATATTGTAGTGCTGCTATGCAAACAGTCCTCTGTGGACTTTTGCTAGTGGGTTTTATTATAACACATTCCTGACTATGAATGGCACCTTTCCTCCGCAATATCTGCTGCCGTGCCCTTTGTGTTTTACCTCCCGACTTCTGGTTTTGTTACTTTTCTTGCTGGCAGCGTTTAAAAAGTAGGAAATGAACTTTCCCTTCCCTTCTCCGAGCGACGCTCTCGGCCCGAGGGCTGCGGCCGCATTGTATTCCCTGAGCTCCGCAGGCGCTGGGAACGCGGGCTCTGTGTCAGCTTGTTCCTGCCTCTGCCGGAGAACCCAAGGTCAGGCTGACCAGTGAACTCCGGGGCTTAGCGGAGCGGTGTGCAGCACCGGAGAGGAGGGAGATGTTAACCCTGTGCTGGGCCTCTCGGAGCGCTCCGCTCGCTCTCAGCGCAGCCGGACGCGCCGCGCACGGCCCGGGGCACACACAGTGTCCGTCCCTCGCCGGGATGCACGGGAGGCCCCCAAGGGGTTAATACATGCCATTCCCGAGTTCAGTGAAGGGACAGGCCGGGCCCAACAGCGGGAATTTCAGGATGTTAATAGCCTCTTCTCTTCCGATTGGCCCAGAACGAATGCAGGGTACAGTAAATTGTCCTTGTCAGCTTAGCTCACATGATGATATGCTTTATTTCTAGACATGCCTTGAATCTGTCCCTTGAATTTATGTTCAGAAAATAAACACTTCCAGACGGCAATAAAGCATTCAGTTGTGGCTGGCTGTTGCTCAGTCTCAAGCCAACCAAAGCCATTTACTTTGGAGTTTCTAGAGCTTGCAAAGCTGTGGGTCCCTCAGCTCCTGCTCACGTTAGCAAGTGTCCCAAGTTCCCCCCTCCAAACCCTTGGATTTCAGAGGGTGTCCAAGTGAAGCTCCAGAGAGTTTCACTTGGTCTCCATGAATCATCCTGAAAGATGACATCAGGTCACCTCGTCCACACACAGAGACCCTCCTATCTTTTATGGCAGGCAACACTGAGAGGAAAGAAAATAAAATAATCAATGGCAGCAAGTTGCAAAATAAAGATATCGATGATTCAGGATATGAATTTCCTACCATAAAAAAGTAAATTAAACAGATGTTCCATTTGTGCCTGATGTGGCTAAGGAAACAATTGGTGGCTGGCTGATTTACTGATTAGGAAGGTTGCATGCAGTAATCTCCAGGTGTTTCTGAGAAATGCCCAAACAGAGCCGCAGTGTTTGTTTGCAACCAGTAATTTCATGGCTATCCCTTCCCTCCTCAGCTCCCCTCAATAACACCAGTTTATACCTGCATAGTTACAGTATAGGGGAGTTTGGCAAAAATCAATGGTAAATGCACATAGGAGACAACAAAAGAGCAATACAAATAGAGAAAGCCTCGTTACAGCTTTAGTTTATTAGAGGTGTGTGGATATTAAAATGCTTTCTTCAACCCAAAGGCAATAGAAGAAAAAATACTGGGTTATATCCACCACTTTTAGGGTTGGGCAGACAGCACTCAAATATTCTACCTGAAAGAAGCTGGGAGAGCCCCATGCACAGGTGGGTTTCATTTTTCTCCTGTTTGACATGACACACAATTTCTGCTTGAGTCTATTCCTCCTGAAAAAAGCCCCCACAGAGGAGCCTGTGTGGGGCCAGAAGCAGCTCTCGGGCATCTGAATGTGCCTGATAGCAAAATCATTTGATAAGGAGCCTGGAGACCTGCAGGGGTACTGCTCTGTTCTAGATTATAAACTCATTAGGAGATAAGGATGCAAAAATAGGAATACCCCAGGTATCAGGTGGAGCTGGAGTAAATTCCCACGGATGGAGGGCTGGCAGGAACAGCTGCCTGCTACAGGGCCAGCCTGGCCAAGCCAGAGGGTGAGCACGGGGGGTGGCTCTCTCTGCACCCTCAGGTGGGGACCTGGGGCAGGGAGGATGGCCAAGGGACCTGACACAGAGACCAGCACAGAGGCTGGTGGGGGGGACATTCACTGGGCCACCTTCCAGCAAGACACACACTGGAAATTATCTGAGCAGAGGAGGAAAACTCCTGCTGCACCATTTCTTCCCTTTTTACCCACCCAGCACCAGGCCAGATGCCTCCCATGCAGCAGGGGTGCAGAAAACATCCCTGGGGCTGGTTCATCCCCGGGTGTTCAAAAGATTTTGCAGTTTCACGGGAAGGCAAAGGGCAATTACTCTTAACACCCATCCCCTTTCCTTTTCTCTGGCTATCTTGCTTTCTGTTCCTCATTGGCTCTCATTCCCATCCTTCCTTTCCTCTTCTCTTCCCTTGATCCCATTCAGGGACTCCAAAGGACTAATTCAGCACAGCACGGGCAGAGATAAGTTAAAACAATGAGGAGTTTTGCAATTAGGGAGAGTTTGAAGGATTGGGAATTGTGCATGTTTTACAGTCATCTCTTGGTGATGGGGACTTTATCTAAAGGAGATAGAGCTCCTTCCTTAGCTGCCACAGCTCCACCCTCCTGCACCAAGTGAAATTCCACATTTTAACTAAGGTGCTGCTGTATTTCAAACGTTATCCCATTGAGGGGGGAGGAAAAAAAAAAGTTTAAAAGGTACGGTGTACTTTGACTGATTATCAATGGCATACATGCCTTTAAAATCCTTTGTTAATGAGGTATCCTTATTACCATAATCAAACACACTTAGAAACTTGTCACAGATAAGCAAAATTCCTCACATTCTTTGCTCTGCACTTTCCTTTGGCATCTCCTCCCCACCCCCCTCCGAAGCTTCTGAAGGTTAAGGACCGCTAGTGCTGGAAATTGAAGTCCTCTGTTTACCCCCAGGAGCAAAGGAACAGTCAGAGCTGCCTTGCTCTGCTGCAGCAATGACCCCGAGGGTGACCTGAGGAGACCACCCTCCTGAGACAGGAGAGGTCACCCAGGACCTGCTCGGGGCATCCTCTGCAGACACAGCCTGCAAATCACCCCAACTCTGCCAAATTATGTGTGAAGGTTTTGTAATGCAGACTACTGTCCACCAGGGATTAAATTAAGAACATCAAACCCAACACAGAAAGAATTTCATTTTATCCTTAAATTCGACTTGCAGTGTTTTATTTAATGCTTCTTATCAGCCCTCACGTCCCAAAACATCTCACCACCAGAAAATACTTAAATAAATTGGGCAATTTGTGCAGAGGGCCATACAAATTTAGCATGAAAGACTCCTGCTTTTAATTTGTTCATACAGAACATGGACTCCGACAGCCACTCAGGCAGCCTTTCCTATTCATTCCAGAAACCATCTCTTCTGCCTGTGTTTACAGAGTACCTGTCTAAATAGCACAAAAACTTGATTTAAATGCAAGTGGTCTGACATGAATCAAGTGATTGATAATTAGAGCAAAGTTAGAAATATACTCAGACAGCAGAGTGTGCACATCACTACGTGTCAGCATCCAACGAATTCTATTCCAGACTGGACCATTTCATGTGGAATTGCAATCCACAGCAGCATTTTTCATAAATCTGACTTCTTGTTACATAAATATACATCTTATTACTTGGCATTGTTGGGGGTTTTTTTTAATCTATGAGGAAAAGTTTCTGCTTTACTGTAGCCTTCAACGTACAGATTTGCTTATTTTTGGATTTGACAAAGTTGTTGAGCGCTAAAAACCTGAAATAAGTCAAGTTATGAATCCTGAGGACCACTCCAGTTCCTTTACTGAAAAGCCACACTGACTTCCCTGCAGTTGCTTCCTCTGAGTATAAAAACAAATCTCCAGAAGCCCACAAAAAAAAAAAAAAAAACAAAACAACAAAAAAAAAAAAAAAAACCCAAAACAAAACAAAACAAAAAAAAAAAAACCAAAGCAAAATTTAAGGCTGGTAGATAGGAAAATTCAAGCTTCTGAATATATGAAAATTTGATTCCTAGACTTAACAGAATATTTGTAATCAGAGCCTAAACGTGTCAAGTAAGTAGAACAGATTAAGAATACTGAACCTGTATATATAAATAAATGTATATATGTAGGTACTTTATATTAAGCAGTAACATTCCAATTCTCCAACTAGCAGGACTCTGTTAAACTCATTCACCAGGATGAGCACTTTCACTTTGGAGGCTGAATATCAGCAAATGTGTGAAGAAAAGCCACTGAAAACACACATGTGCTCCTTTGGAAAGTGAAACAACTCCTACCACACATTGTTATGCCATTAAAACTCTTGATACTCACATCACCTTCTGTATTGATCAATTATGGCTGCTCATGACCTGGCCAGGCAGTAAAAATCCTGTAATTTTGGATGGCATGGGGGGCCCAATCCTGCTGTGGCTTGAGACAGAGCAGCCAAAACCCTCATGAAAGGCTGTGTGGATTGGGGTTTATAATCCAACAAAGTACTTGGCTGCAACACTGTTACAAAGTCAGTGTTTGCCAGAGCTACCACACAATTATGGGATGGCTGCAGCATCTCCAGAATTACAGGATGACTGTCGTTCCTCCGACAAGGCAGTGTGGGAACTGCAGGTTAATGGTATCTCTTAATGGTGATGGCTGTAATGTAGGTTAATGGGATCATAATTTCTTTTCCCTGGGAGAATTTGTGAATTCTTCCATTCATTGCCATTATTTTTAGCAGCAAATGAAGGATGTGATTTCCGACCTGCAGATGTTTGCACCAGGAGGTTTGTTTTTAGTGAAGAGCCTGTTCAACTAACTGAAACCAAACCCAGGGCAATAGTTTCAGGGATAGTGAGGAAGGCTCAGACTGGAACTGTTTTGCCTCAGTGTGTTTGGTGCTGCCCACTTTTCAGAGAGCTCTTTTGGGCTGTCCCATAGCATGCCCTGACTGTGGTCGTGGTGGAAGACTTTAACATTGCTCTATGAACTAAGCCCAAATCCTTTATGCCCTGAAACCCCCCATGTGGGACATTGCGAGGGTTAACCCACCATGTGGGACATTGTGAGGATTGCAAAACCCTTTTTGGGTTATGGATGAAGTTTATCAGTGATCTGGAGGCAGATCTGCCCAGCCACATCGCTGTCCCTGCTTGTCCCCGTGCTGCCCGCTCCATCCTGCCCTTCAGGCCTTGCTGCTGAAGATGCTGGAGGGCACAGGCTGTTTGTCCCTAGGGAAACCAAACTTTGCTGACTTATCAGAACAAGGCACGCCTGGCTGTCAGCTTATCAGAGGAGGGGGGGCAAGAGAGGAAAAGCCTTTCCTAAGCAGCACCCAGGCCCAGCTGGGCAGCTGGAAAGGGCAGGGGGCTGATGGTTCTGCTGTACCAGCATTGCCCCCTCCCTTTGCAGCTTCCCAGGCAGGTTTGACAGGCCCTGGCGAGCAGGGCAGCACCACAAACACTCCTCAGAGGGACTCCTGCCCACCCTTCCATCCTTTTCCCTGCTCTTTCCTCGTGTCCCCGTGGTCTGTGCCCTGGCTGGGGTGTCCATGTCGCGTCTCCGATGCCGCCATGACCCCGCGAGCGGGCGGGCGAGCGCCGGGTCAGGGCTCGCCAGGGCCAAGTTCAAGGGCACAGGCTGGTACAGACATATAAACAAGGGAATGGTATGTAAGCAATAAAGACATAAAGGTTAGGATCAGGGCTAGCAGTACAATAAACAGCTGTGATAACCCGGTTTGTTTATAGATAAAGAATTTACTGTAAAATCTGCAACGTGCAGGATACGTTTGTTAACGCTTTAAGGGATGTATGCTTTTAGATCCTCTTTCATTTCTTGTTCTGTGCACTGAGTAAATGTCACCAAACATCCCTTTTTACTTCTGCTTTCTTTTAAATCAAGCCCAGGAAACACACACATATCACATTAGCTGGAAATCTTTCCTTTCAAAAACCTCTCCAGAGCAGCCAACACGTTCCACAGGAGTTTAAAACTGCTGCTACAAGAAATGCAGACAGCCCAGCCCTTAAGATTTTCCTAATAAAACACCCATGTTTCAGGCAAGGAATATCCCTTTACACACCATTTTTCCTAATTTACTATTAACACACATAAATACAGTAAGCACAATTTCACTAGGGCTCTTGTAATTTTGCACAGTGTCTGTTTTGGCAACTTTTACTTTTAAGATATATTTCAGAGTGTAGCCAAGCGTTTTGCAAAATTACCACGGTGCTTCTTAGGTGTCCTGTGAGGCTGCCATCAGAAGTACCATATATTGTACTGCAGCTATTGATCCAAATGGCTACATTTCTAAAGCAGAAAATGATTCTGTGGTGAAAGCAGTGCAGAGGTGCAGTAAAATGCCCTCAAGTATATAAAGACATAAAGATTAAAGCCACCCTGCAGGTTCCCTTTAACTCCTCCAAATCCACTGTGTAATGTGTTCTTTTAGATAAATCAAAAACTTTGTACAAATTAACATGACAGGTGCCAGTGTTCATAAATAAGATGGTTCCTCACCATCAGGAAGCTCCAGGAAAGTTTACTTTGCTTTAAATACATGCAAAAGCTGTTAATTAAATTCCCAGATGTCCAAAGAACATCTGAATAACTAGAAGGCAAAATAACACCCCAAAATTTGTCAGCCAGAACACGTATTCAGGATAAGAAATTGAGTCTTCAGTACACAGGATGCCCTAGAGTGTTAATACCAACAATTTTCAGTTCTGTGGTTAGTCCTCGATAAAGTGCAGATGATCTTAAATAGAAAACACATAGGTGGAGTCTGTCAGGGATGCTTTCTCCTCCACAGCACCAAAGTGCCTTTTCTAAACTGTGGGATACACTTTTTACCAGCTTTTAGCAACACATTTGTTACGTAGGACTTGTAAAAGCATTTGACTGCAGGACAAACAGATTTGCCCTTGCATTGCTTTCACATTCATCCTTGGGATACTTTTTGGTGCCAGCCAGCTTCAAGACATTTAACCTTCCCCCAGTGACACCTAAAAGCATTTTGCAGCTGACAGAGAGGGCTCCCAACACCCCTGAACTCCACAACCAAGCTCAGATCACGAGCAGGGCTCTCCAGCTCTTCTTTAGTCTAATTAACAAATAACAGCATCTTACCAATAAGCTGTATAATTTAATTATATAAACCTGCCCTGAGCCAGGTTCTTCTTTGTCCTGCTTCTGCTTCCACCATGCTCAGCAGACGAACACTCAAGGTGAAGTATTTCCCCCAGTCAAAGCTGATGGTTGAATTGTCCAGGATCGTAAGGGAACTGGTAGATCCTAAACAGATTAATCTTTGAAGACAGAAACCTTTCAGTCCCTGGCTCGTAGCTGCTCCTGTACACAAATAAGGTATTTTCAGGAGCTTGTACTTCAGGAGCTCTGTCACTGAAATAATCAGTTGATCAAAACATCCTTATAAGTAAAATTCTGGCCCTCTCTAGCTCTGGTCAAAAGACAGATGGATGAAAAGGCATTGCTAATGCAAACCCCTATCACGTCTGGGGCCTTTCCCCTGCACAATTATCCCGCCTGGATTATTCCTCCAGGACTGTGACTGATTTACACACTACAGGAGTGCATCTCATCTGGGAAACAAGTGCAGCTTTTTAATTATTCTCTGCACCATGGTATCACCCGCTGGGTTCTGGTCAGGGCTGCTGTGCTTGGGGCTGCCCGTTGCAGGGGGACGGGATGGGGCCCTCCCAAACTGCTTCCCCCACCTGGGAATTTGGGCAGAGGGGTAACACAAGGCTGCACAGAGATGGCTGCAGCTCAGACAATGAGCAGTTGTAGCACCCTACCTTGCCTGCTCTCCTCAAGGGCTCAGAGGAGCCCCAAGGGAGTTTGAAGGAGGAAGATTGGTGTGAGTGCTGTGCACAGTCAAAGCCTGATGGTGCTGGCCAAAATGATTACGTGAAAGCATAAATAAAAGGATGGCGTTTCAGGAAGGGCTCTGACAAGGACAGAGAAGGTTTAATGTGGGGTGTGACAGCACAGAGGCAGTGGGGGCAGGTGACAGGAGGTGGCACAGAGGCTGTGACAGATTCAGTGGCTCTGGATGCAGAGCCAGGCTGGGGAAGCAGGGGTCCCACTGCCTGCCAGGGTGGAAGGCAACAGGGCAGTGTGGAAGCAGAGTGTGGGCCATCCCCCTCCCAACACCCTTCCACAGCAAAACCACCCATCCCAGGAACAGCAAGCAGTGGCAACGAGGAATTAGGATCTGCAACAGGGTGGGTCCCTACAACTGTACAGAATCACAGGATGGTTTGCATTGGAAGGGACCTTAAAGCTCTTCCAATTCCACCCCTGCCATGGGCAGGGACACCTTCCACTGTCCAGGTTGCTCAGAGCCCCATCCAACCTTGCCCTGAATGCTTGCACAGCTGGAGCATCCACAGCTTCTCTGGGCAACCTGTGCCTGGGCCTCACCACCCTCACAATAAAGAAGTTTTTCCTAATAGCCAGTCTAAGCCGACTCTCTTCCAGTTTAAAGCCATTCCCTCTCATCCTGTCTCTACATGCCTTTGTAAAAATTCCTTCTCCTCTTCTCTTCCCTTCAGGTACGGGAAGGCAGCAATTAGGTAACCTCTAAGCCTCAGCCTCTTCAGTAACATCAAGGAACAAACAACAACGCCAACAAAGCCCTGCAAGGTTAACCCTAATTCATTTCCCAAGGCTCCAGTCACTGCTGATGCCCCTGCCTTGTGGAGGAAGCTGTTTGAAGCAGGGCAGCATATCCGTGTCCTTCCCACCTGGCCACCCACACCCCAGCATCCCTGGACTGTGTGAGAACAAGCTCAGAGCACTCAGACAGGCTGGACAAGATGCTCTGGCAGCTGCTTTCATCCTGTGCATCTGTCTGAGAAAGGCACTGCTGGAGGGGACCCTCGCTGGCCACAGGAGGCATCATTAGAGCCGTGAGCTGGCCTTCAAACCAGCTCACACTCAGAAGGAATGAGGAGGTGTGAGAAGGAACAACAAAAAAGAATAAACACACAGCTCTGCCCTGCTCAGACAGGTAACGTGGGGAGGGGTCACACTCATGTTGGGGGCTGCCCTGTGTTTCCCTTTTGAAACTGGTGGCCCCAGCTCTTACACGACAATTATCCACGTATCCGGATTTATGAGATTCCTCACCCAGCCAATAAAAGCGGGAGGGAAATATAGAGATGTCCATAAATGACATATTTTCATGCTTTGTGCAACCCGTCCCTGCGAAGCGCTTTTGAGCAGCTAAGCAATTTACATCTAATAGCAAAGTGTTTTTTAATCAGTCAGATCAATTTGTGAAGAATTGGTACATTAGGTATAGCCATATAGCAGAGATCCTTATAGCAAAGGTTTAGAAGTAATTGCTCCCTGACCCACTGAACACTGTATTACTATAGAAGTTTGTATTCTATTAAGAGTTAATAAGTGACCAAAATCTAGACTAATACACTGTCAGGGTTCATTACCATTACAGGTTCTTGCTATTTTTCCAGTGCCTTTTGCTCTGCTGTTCTTGCTACATATGGAAAACCTATATCAAGATGGTTGTCATGGCAATGGAAAGATTTGCATGTGTCTTATCTATCTATTTAAATACCTTCTTATGGTTTATAACTGCCATAATACATCCCTCCAGCCCTGCTCATTGCTAATTTAGAGCCAGCCCAGTGTGTCTGAGGTCAGTGATACCATCAGAAGCATGTTGTCTAGACAACTCCAGAGCCACTGTCCATGGGATAATTGTTTTATGCAAATAGAAAAGTACAGTGGTGACACTCTCATCCATGACTTGCACAATCTGCCTGTGCTGGGGCTGGACCATCATCACCTGCCCAGAAAGGGCATTTTCTGCCACATCATCACTGGTTTGTTGGTCTTTTTGGATACCAGTTTCCTTTGGTCAGGCCTGGAGCTGCTCTGAGATGAGGCTGGCGCTGTGAGATGAGGCACTGCAAAAATCTGCCTTGAGTGCAGGTGTGCCACTTAAGAGCATTGAAGAAAACCTGCCAAATCCATGCCCCTCATCAAAATTACCCATTTGTAGAAGGGCGGATGAAACCCTTTCCACCCAGGGCATGAGCCCTCAATAAAAATTTTGAGTTGGTACCAAGGGTCTTTTGGGAGGGTATTAAAAAACAACTCAACAAAGATTCCAATGGGTTGGAATAAAATGATCTAAAACTTTCTACCTGCCACAAATTAAGTTCTTCCTTTCTCCATGTCTTTGTACCTCAATTATTTCTATCAAAACACACTGGGGTGAGAGTGCTCCTTAGGAAGATCATGTGGAAGATGTGGAAATGTTTTGCAGACAGAGCAGAAACTGCTGGCCACCAACAGAGAGAGCAATACCTGCATTACTGTGCTCCCCTCTTTTATCTTTTCTCCTTCATGAGTTCATACTTTGCTGCTACATCCAAATGGCTGCAAAGGTAAGTGTGGCTATTACTGCACAAATCCCTAATGCACACTATGAAAACACTGAGCGTGGCAGCAACAACCACCACCATGAAAGGCTATCTCTGAAACCCAAAACCCCAGACTCCTCATTCCTCTTTGATCTCCCTGACTCAGGGGTTGTGGCTTTTCAGGATGTCTACAGATTAAAACCACTTTTTCAAGTACTCCAAGATCTACTAACGATTTATTTCCTGGCAAATTGTACACTGTTGGTACCAGAGATAATTAATAATAATATTGGAAATGTTTAATAATTTGATAATTGACTGATTTGTTGCCACTATTTGCATCGCTTGAACACGCTTACGGATTAGAAATGTATTTCTCCTCGAGATAATTGATATTTGTATTCACAGTGTGAGGAAATGCCACCTATTCCTGCAGCAGTAAATCAGGAACCATTTACCCTGCCAATACAGTTAGACAATGTTTACGCGCAGGGCTACATTCATTGTTTGACTAATCCGCGAGGGGTAGATTTTCTATTGCATTTCAATAGCTCATCTACTTCAGACTGTTGTGAACTTTCTAAAGATGTGTTTCCACTGATAATAGCAGATCTTGGAGTGCAGTAATCTGGAATTGAAGCTGCAGTGACAGATTTACTCGAGGAGCGTTTTACATGAGGCATTACTGCAAACATTAGTTTATAACCGCACGCGTACAAATATTTTACACATGCACAAATATTTTACACGTGCACAAATATTTTACACGTGCACACGGAGCCCACAAAAGCTTCGGAAGGTGATTCCTGCAATTTAACCAAGGAAGGATTTCAAGTGCAGCGCCGGTGTCCGAGCGTGTCTCATAATGGATTTCACAGCAGATGACCTGGCAGCTAATCTCGTGATCTGAGCTGCATATACCCAAACAAGGCCCCCAGAGGGTCCCCTGCTTTCACATTCCACTGTCCAGAGGTCCAGACTGACCTCCTCACCCCATCTGGGAAACATTCCCGCTCCCGCCGGCTCATTCTTGCCGACAAACAGAGCAGGACCAGTGGGCACTCACTGAAAAGGGACAAGAGAGGGGCCGTGAATGGAGCGTGTCTGGTACAACAATGCCAGACAATGTCTATGAATGGGGTTGCAAACCGTGCTCCTGTTAGAGGGGCTGCCAGCAGCCTCCCTGCCCCCTCTCCTCCTGCTCTGCTCCCCTTTCAGAGACACATCAGGCCCAAAGGGGTGCACAAAGTCACTGGGTGCTGTGATTCAGACGGGGAGTCCCATGGCTACGTAATTTCTCCGTGTGCCACCTGCCCCGTGCGCCACTAAAACTGGTGGCAAGGACAAACCCAAACCTTTGAGTGCAAAAGCACCAGTGTTACACTCTGGAATGGGCCACTGGCCTCCAGTTCTGGCACCACTAATGAGGGGTGGGGTTTAGACCAGGTTTGATTTTAATCTGATTTAAGTTTTGGGTTTTGGATAAACACAAAGCAAAAAACAAACCACTTACCCACACTGTGACATTCTTCTCCCATCTAGTTTATAGCAAATATGGCTTCACAGAGAACATGAGATAAAAGCAGAACATGTTAAAGGTTTTATAGGATACACTTAAACTCATCTCACTTATGCTTAACCAAATCCTGAGTAACTTTTCCAAAACCAGGACAGAGCATCCAAATTTTACTGGTGAAGGCCAGTATGCAGCCCAAAGCACAGAAGGAGTTTGGAAAGTATTTGGACCTAAATATTTTCATTTTTACTCTGAGAACATACAAAGTTTCATTGAAAATACTTAAGATTACTTCCAATTACGTTGGAAATTTTGAATTAAAATTAAATATATTTTCTACTTCTAGTACTTATTAGCAATGCTGATCACAAGTGACCATTATGTCTACAGAATGAGCCTTTGGTACTGCCTTACCCTCTAGTCCACAGTCTTGCAAAAGGAAATAAAAGGAAATTATGGGTTTGCCATATGAAACAGCAAGTGCCATATGAAAATCTCTTCCCAAGAGGTTCCATAAGCCTCATAAAGGCAATTCTGGGTGTTGAATCAAAAGCTGGGGAGCTCCAGTTGGGAAACCCACAGTATACTCCTCAGGAATTTGGGATTTCTCCTCTTGGAAGCCCACCAGTAACTCTAGCTGTACATCTGCAAATGCCCTTTGGGACAGGAGCAATTGGGTCAAGGCTGAGACTGTGAATCTTAGTAAAACACAAAAAAAAAAATCCTTCAAAGACTGGGAGCTTTCAGGATCAAAGCTGCCCCATCTGACTGATGTGTCCATCTATGTTTCTCTGTCTGCAGAGCTCTGCATGGGTCTATGTGCAAAATAAAACTTCCTGCCCACATTTTAGATCATTCCCAAAAGCATATTTGGGATGTGAACGTCCAGGCTGACCTGCCCAGACCTGTATCAGCAGCTAATTTAAGCCAGCTAAAAAGCCCGTGGGTGGTCACAGCAGGGTGAGGGGCACCAGCACCATCTGCAAGAGCAGCCTCAAGAGTAAGTCTGTTCTACTTGGGCCAAGCTCTAAGAAGGGACTACATTCTGTCCCTACTAAATTCTGTCCTGGTGAAAGCAGGGCTCCCAGAGCCACGGTTTGCTGGGAAGGCAGCCTGACAGCTTAGGGGAAAACACAATTCAGCAGCAGCCCCAGCTGTGTCAGGCAAAGCAAACAGACAGGAAAAGCCCCCAGCAGTGGCCATGGGGCCAGCCCGGGCCACAGGGTCCCCGTGGGGCTGGGGCCACCACAGCTGGGCAGGAGCTGGGCCCCTGTGCCACAGCATCCCCTGGGAGGGTGGGCAGCTGGGGGTGACACAAAGCAGGCTCCAGGCTGTTTCATCTTGTGCTGTTTCATCCCAGGAGCAGGAAAGCATAAAGGTGGTTTAAAAAACCACAGCTTTCTGTTGTTGTTGTTGTTGGGCTGTGGAGGTTGCCCTTTTTGGAACATCTGGGCCTCTCCTGGAGCATGTGCTGTGGGCAGAGCAGAGCCTCTGGCCCCGAGCCTGCAGTGCCCAGAGGACAGCCAGGGCTTGTGTGACAGATAAAAGCAATGGAGCAGGGGGAAGTGGGAGGTTAAAACAATAAGGAGAAATTTTTATTTAAAAATGCATGCTCCTATCTGTTTAGTATAAATATTTTAGTTGTATGGAGGGATTTTAAATACCCACGGGACCTTGATTTGCTGTGAAATTCAGTGAGATTTAGGTGCATCAATCTGGGAGTGTGCTGGTCTGGACAGAACTAACACTCTTCCTGTGGGTTTGGAGCCACAAAATCAGTGCTGACCTCCAAAGCTTAACATCCCAGGGACAAAGTGACCTCCCTTCTCTGGCAAACTCGGCCCTGGCCGGCTGCTCCCCCTGCCCTGGAGGCAAGGCAGGGAAGGAGGGAGGGGAAGAGCCTTCCCCTTCTCCCCGGGCTCATAACCAGCTAAGTTTTTGTCTCGTTATGCCTTTTAACACAAGTAAATCCAAATAACTGGGCAGTAATGAATTATAAATAGAACAAAAATGAATATACTATTAATACTACTCCCAGAAGGGGATAAAAGGGATCAGTAGCTTTATCCCATGGTGCAGCTGAGAACTGACAGGCAGGCTGGGCTGACATTCAGAGGCCACTCTCTTTTCATGAGGGAAAATAAAATCCCAGGTGAAGGCAAGGCGATATTTCCCCACTCCTGCAGAGGAGCCCCGGCTGTATTCCCGCCCAATCCCAAACACTGGGGCTCCTTCCCCTAAAGCAGCAGCTCCTGAGAGGCACAGGCCTGGGATGGATGCACAGGGGATGCTCACGTGGCAACCAGCCAGGCCCTGCTTCTCCTCCTCCAGTGAAACACACTCGTATAAAAGAGGGAAGAAAAGAAATCCAGTGCTTACCAATCTCCAGGGCTCTGGGTGCTCCAGCAGCCGGACCCTGAGCAGGAGGGACAGCCAAGGCCTGTCTTGGCTCTGACCTTCCCCCAGCCAGGTGCCACGGGGCACCCATGCCTCTGGTGAGGCCCTGGCCCTGCTGCTGCACAGGAATGATGGGAGATAAGGGCAGTGATGATTTCTGAATTATTTTCTACAACAGGTTTGAGAGAAGGGGAAGGGGTGCAGCTGCATGGCAAGGCCGTCCCTGCCCCCTCGCTCTCCCTGCAGTGGTTTGGGTACCAGTGAGGATCACCCCTGATTTCTGTTTTTAACTCCACCCAGATCCAGAAAGTTGCTAAGCACCTCTCTGATCCTCAAGCACTGGGCAAAGCCAATGGAGCACACACTCAAACTCTTTTATGCATTTTAAAGTGCAGATAAACTTCACGAGTTCAGCTCCAGGCCCTTTCTGGCCACAGTGCCCATGAGGGGCAGCAGCTCCAGGGCTCATTCCTGCACCCTGTGCAGCCCAGAGGTCACAGGACTTCTGGAACCAACACAAGGGCTCATCTCAACTGCAGCAACAGAAAAAAAGAAACTTTGGGATGGTCTACAGTGGAGTTTCTTTGGTTTTCAATCTTGTTGCTAATTTTGGCAAATTTTTACTTTTTTCACTATGCAATTCTCTCCCTCTGGCTCTGGAAAAAGCCTGCAGAAACTGACAGGTGAAAACTGCACAGAGCAAGGGAGTTGGGCACATGGGGAGAAATACTTTCCTTTTCTCTCCCCTTCTGCAGTGCCAGTAGCACCCGGTGCCACCCATAGAGCAGCAGGTACATGGACAACCAGCAAAGTGCTTGTGCCCAGAGGCTGTGGCAGGGCTTGGTCCTGCTGTGTTCAGCCAGGCCAAAGCTCTGCCTTGTCATGGGTGGGACCAGAACACACCAGCATGTGCAGAAGAAGTCTGGAAAGCAGTTTTGAAAGTTGCTTTCAACAGTGACTTGGCTAATTTGGGCAGAAAAGGAGGCGCTTCGTTTTTGCATGTGTTTAACTGGAAGTGCTTTAAAGTGGACAGGTTTTCTTCTCAACAGGAACATTTGGGCTGAACTCAGCTCCTCCAATCCACTTCCCTCATCCTCTTTGTCTTTCACTTGGCATGGCACAATCATTTTTACACAAATAGATCACTCCCAGGTTAGTCCTCCCCATGTCCTTCCCCCTGCTCCATGGCAGAGCAGGCATGCCCTGCTCTGTGTCTCCCAGGAGACAGAGATAAATAATTGGATCATTGATAGTGTTTCAAGAAGAGTTAAAAAGAAGAAGCCTCCAGCCACATCACACGAAGAGGATGCAACACATCCCAGAGCCCTTGGTGACACTAACGCTGTTTGCTGTTGTGCTCATGTCACTCTTTGCCCTTACCAGGATTAGATAATTTGAAATAATAAATTGCCATTCCTTCATCAATACTTTGGAAACAACACCAGTCTGTGCCTTCACTCACAGCTCATGGTTTCTGTAAGAACTGGTAGTTATTTAACAGCTGCCATCAGGCCTAGGGATGCAGGCAGCACTCAGCCAAACTAGTGGAGGGATAAAAGCAGCCAACAAAGCTCCCTTCACTGCCCAGTGATCAAGAAATACAAAGTTCACCTTCAGTGCCTAATGCACAGATTTTAAAAAAACCCTTCAGCAGGTGCATAGATTATTTTCATGTCTGACCTTAGCCACTTGAGCCTTCCTTGACACAGAAAGCCATCCCTGCCCACCAGGATTTGCTCACTTAAGCATGTTCTGCTCAGCCTCAGAGCAGCTGCTCTCCTCGCAGGGCTCATGGCTCTGGTGCAGGTGCACATCGTGTGAGCCCAGCCTAAACACAGCACCTGGCTGTGACTGCTGTGGGAGGCCCTGCTCTTGAGCCTTCCTGCTCTCCCGGGGACAGGGACACCTGCACGGAGCTGGGACGCTGCTCCCGCCACCCTCGCGGTGACACTGCAGGAGATCTCTGGGGCCAGGTGATTAATGGGGCCGGGGTCTGGTCCCTGCTCCCACAGGGAAAGTGCAGGCCTCAGAGAGTGCCAGGAGGAGAGCTCTGTGCCCTGAGGCTGGCAGCAGTGACAAACTGTCCTCCAGCTGCTGCTGCTGACCTGCTGTCCCCAGCCTGCCAGCCCTGCTGCCCCCCAGGCCATGGACAGGTACCCCAGGCACCAGCTCCCCATCCCACAGCCAGGGTACCACCGTATCCATGGAGACTGGCCCTGCTGTGGTCACCATGGAAACACCCAGCAGTGCTCAGGTGATGCTCAAGCACTGGGGAGGTGGCAAGGGGACTGTCCCACGCTGACCCCACAGGGGTGAGAGCACGACCCCAGCTGTGGGAAAACCAACAAAACCCAAAGAAGCATGGCAGCAGAGATGCAGAAACACCACACATCTCTTCATCCTTCCTCCTTGGCAACGTGGGCTTCCAGCAAGACTGGTAACATTTCCCAAAGAAACCCCAAGAAGAGAAAAGAAGAAGAAAATGGCTTTTCATGATATGTGGGGTAGTGCCATGAAACTTTGTCCCAGCTGCACTGGCTGGCTCCAGCTCACAACCAGCACAGGCCTTGCAAGATGAACACAGCCCTCAGGTCTGGGTAAACAAAAAGCTTAAAAAGTTACTTTCTCCAAAGGAGATGGAATTTTAATTGCTGTCACTGCTGCTCTCACCCACAATGTTTTGCACAGAAAAAGTGTTCATTTCTACCATGCCAGAATGACCCAGAATTCATGTTAGGATATGGACATGCCTGTGCACTGACGGATTTATTTACTGTTTTATGGGATGTGCACCCAGCCTCAGTCATCAGCCCTGTGTCCCCTTGGGTCATGGAAGAGCGAGTCAAAAATCATCAAAAAGAAAATAATTTCTGAAAGCTACTTGCACTGCAGCCCCAAGAAGCTGCCTGTGAGCTGGGCTGTGTCAGCAGCACAGAATGGCATTGCATCTCCACTGCCCTGACCATGGGGAGCAGGGGAATATTCCAGCAATTACTGCAAATCCCCAGGTGAACCCTCTAGAATAACCAATTTTAATAGTGTGTCACTGCTGTGTCTCATGAAGCAGCAGCGAATGGGCTCTAAGAGGTGCGGTGGGGGCACCTGCCCCTGCCAGGGCCTGCCCCGTGAGGGGTTCAATCATCAGCATCCACACACCCACCCCCGGTGTCCACCACCACTGTCCCAATCCTTCCCAGCTGCCTCCTCTTCCCTAACCTGATGTGCTTTCAAGGAAAGCAGCATTTCCCCACAACAGAGGATAAAATGCTGAATTTAAGGCACTAAAATTTTGCTTTCTATTTTAATGTTCAAAGGTTGCCTTTGCCTGAAAAATAACATCTCACACTCCCTGCCCTGAGCCCCCCAAAGCCTACAGAAGGCTTGGAAGAGAGAAGGAAGTTCCGTTTTCTTCCCTTTCTCCACCCAAATGTCTTCTACTAACTGCAAAACCTGTAGGGACATCCTTGCAAAATCCAAATTCCCGGAACAAACTTCAAAGCATTGGGAGCTAATATTAGCATTTTTCATAATGTTGCAATGATTGTATTGTGTTATAAAGCCTTACAAATTATTTAAAAGGGCTTTTTTTTGGCCTTAATATTAGAGACTAGGCAGATAATTTGTGTGATTTCAAGGCTGCAGCTACAAGTGCTGAGCTGGCTGGCTGAACCACGGTGCTGCATGGGCACCAGTGGATCAGCTGGACAAACAATCCACAGCCATTCACATTCCTGAAAAAACATCACCTTGCAGGGATCCAGAAGCAGGTTAAACAAAACAAAACAAAAAAACCTCAACCAAATTAAAAAAAAATACAAAAACAAAACAAAGAACCCCACCAAAACAAAGCAAACAAACCAAAATAATTAAACTACATTGTGTTTACAGTGATGTAAAAAAATCACCTTCCACAGATTTATTAAATAACTGCTGTAAAATCAGGCTAGAAGCAAATTAGACCCAGAATGCAGGAATGCACAGTACAGACAGCAACAATTCCTAAAGTTAGAGTTCAACCTTGATGAGAGCACACATTGGATTTCTGCAAACAAAAATAATACATACCCCCCAAAAACCCCTAAACCCCAATATTAATATTTTTAAAGAGTGGAAATATTGGGGTTTTCTAATGTTTTTATGTTGCAGTGCAATATTTCCTCAATTATGTGACTAATGAAAAATAGTTTAGCTTAAAAAAAAGGATCTGGTACAGGCTCTGCACTCAGAACTTTTACTACCTACAGAGAGGGTTTAATTACAAAGGTCTTGTCCACAAGGTCAGGAAGAAGAAAACTAAAGGGAGTCTGATCCTGATTTACTGTGACTCCCTATCCCCACTCCCATACAGTTAGAGGTGCTTTTCCATTGTAACATAATTTATATTCACTTTGAAGATTCTTCATGGGGCACGGGGAGACGTGGGCTCTGCTGAGGATGACACGAGCCCATTCCAACAACAAGGATTTAGTCTGGGATAAAGGAGCTGTGTTATCAGCTGAGATCAGATCTGGAATGCTGCCCTGTACCTTGCTGGCTTTTTCAGGGGCAGGTTGAAACACCAAAGCACAGCTTTGGTCAAAGGAGAGGGCCCAACACCTCCTGGGTGGCCCTTGGCCAAAGCAATGCTCCTACAGACACGCTTTCACACAGGTCGTGTTTTGGAAAAGCGACTACAAAGCAGGTGTTGCATTTTTCTATAGGACTGGGACTGCAGCAAGGAGAAATTCTCTGAAGCAATATAGAGAGAAAAAAAAGAGGGAAAAAAACTCTAAGAGGAAGCAGGCTGTGGCTACAGGAAAGCATATTTCTTTAAAAACACCTCAGGAAGTTATGTTACTTTAAATTCTTCAGCTGCCGCCCTCAGAAGAAGCACACGTTCCACTTTATCATGCGAAGGAAAGAGAAAACGGAGCACCATAAATCGGAGTTGTGCTTACAGAGAAGGTGCTGTTTATCTGTCTGATATTTAGACTGACCTTTGCTGGGTTGTGGAGTTTGTCTGTCTGCAAATCCTCAAATCTCAAACAGAGAACACTGCCGAGCACCAAGTGACCCGCGGGGGGATGAAATATTATCTCCTGCTCTGTATACAACTTCTTCCCCGGCAGCCTCAGCAGCGCCAGCCCTTTATCTCCAGCCTCTCCTGGGGCTGGGGGCTGCAGGGCACCCCGTGTGCCAGCACCACGCTCTGGTGTGTGCCTGGGCTCCTCACTCTCATCTCTCTGATCAGCAGACACTAAACCTGCAGAACCTCACTCCAGCCCCGCTTTGTCCCCGCTCCCCTCCGCTCCTGCCGCTCGCGCACAGTGGCAAAACCTGGGCAAAGCCCCACGGGGGAAAGCTCACAAGCAAACACACCCAGCTCCCGTCCCAGCTGCACTTTGTTTCCCCAGAGTTGCCTCATTCCCTCCTTAGAACGCTGGAGTGGTTTCTTTTAAATCATCCCTTGGAAGATGATCCTGCACCAGAGATGGCACCGGCGCTGCCTTTGTTATCCCCAGGAAAATGTATTGCTGTGTTTTTGCCAACCACCTCCGCTGCCAGTGCTTAAGATTCAGCGCTGGAGCTCGTGCCTTCCCCTTGCTTAGCCTTCCAAAGCCTTTTGCAAACATTTAAATAAACAGCCCTAGGAAGTAAGTATTAATAAATACATTTTACAGAGGCTGATTTAGTCCAGCCAGTAGGAGTTATGCACACACGAATTAGCAGCAGACTCAGAAGTCCCTGTGCCTGCAGTCCAAGTGCTGCCAGACAAAAGCTGGCTGCAGTCACTTCCCGTGCATCCCAGAAAAAGAGACTCTCGCTCCACCAGCCAGTCCCCTTGCAAACCTTCCAAGAGCCTGAGACCCCATGAAATAGCCAGGTTCACCAAAGTGGGCTGAGAGCAGTCCTAGCCTAATTTCCATCCACCCCTCCAGGAAGCCCTTTCCAGTGCAGCACCTCCAGTCCTTCCCTCCAGCCACAGGAGCGATCCCTTATGAGTTAAAGCTAAACGTAGCAACAGGCAAGATTTGTGAATGAACAGGCCAGAGGACTGTCAGGCCAATCTTCTCACAGTGATGGCTTATTCACAAAAACTGGGCTTTGAACAACCTAATTAGGACTAGGAATACATCATCTGGACAGTACTGAGAAAAGTGAAATATGTTGCAATTGCCAACGCTCTTTCTATTGTTTCCAGTATCAGCTGAGCAGCCAAGGAAACCTCCTTCCTTGAGCAGGAAAAGGGCACAGCAGGCTCCACATGCCTCTGCTTGTGCAATCTGAGGACACCCCAGTGAAAACCCCAGGCTGAGGAGCAGCAGCTGGGCCCTTTTCCTTTCTCCCTGGTGTTCCAAACCAGCCCAGGTGTAATATCCCCATCCACCAAGACCCAAGCCAGCTCTGGTGATGGCCAGAGCGGTCACTCCACTGCCCAGAGTTACAGCCCAGGACTGAAACTCAGCCTTAAACCCCCTCTAAAGGTGCACTTGGGGGCACAGCACCTGCAGGCAGCAGTGACCCAACCACCTTTCCATCCTCACTGGCATCCCACTGGCTGGTGCTCCGTTCTGAGGAGGGCACTGCACGCCTCTGGTGGGGTTATCACCCACCATGGAGGGAGTGATTTCGTCCATTTGCACACAGATGAGGAAGCTGAGCACCTGTCCTTTCCCTCAGAGGCTTTCCCTACCCACAGCTCCACTGCTGGCCTCCCTGCCACCAGCAAAAGGTGACGTGGCAGGGCCCAGGCCTGAGCTGGAAGAGTTAATCCTCCAGCATTTAAGCACAGATGGAGCCAGGGAAGACTTTCCTTCTTTAAAAGTACAACTGTTGTTCTGTTTTCCTCAGGTACAGATTCATTAGCTCTTGACTGGCTCTCCTGGCTTGCTGACTACTTGTGGAAAAAGCCATTTACCCTGGTGAATGTCAAGGTTAGTTCAAACCGTCCTTGTCATCAGTCTCTCTGGCAGAAGGTCAGGGAGAAGCTTCCCTCAAATGGGCAGCATCAAACAAAGCAGAGGCTGACTTAACTCATGTAAGGAAAGGAGACCTTCCCTGCTAGGCAATAAGGACAGGAGATTAACCCCTCTCTCTCCCCCAGCTCCTCTGGGGCTGCCTTCAGGTATCCAACCTCCACGTCCATGGGGCTGATCACATCCTCATCTCCCCTTGCTGGCACACCCAGGCACACCAAACCTTCCAGGGAAGACTCATCCCCCAAAAATGTTATCCCAGCAACAGCTCATGTCCCTTTTCTTTAATTATTACTGTTTGTTTAGACTTCCAGTTTAATTCTTACACCTCTGGCACCACAAGCCTCCTCACTAGTTCGTATGGGAAGGATCACAGCACATCACCAAACAATAACAATCCATTTCATAATACCTGTTATTCCTACAGAACATGATGGGATGTCTTCAAGGTGGTGAGAAGCCCCTCCATATATGCAAAGAGAGGCACATGTGGTACTTAATGAAAAAGGAGAAAAAAAAGGAAAAAACCCCAATCCTGCCAAGCCTCTGTACCCTTTTGTGTGCTGTGAGTAAGCTGGCTCACAGGATAATTAACTTTAAAAGGAAATATTTTTGGAGGTAACACTTTTGATAAGAATATCATGGGTAAATTACAGGAAAAGCTCTCTGGCACCTGGAATGGGTTTCACCAACAGGGCTTTAGCATAAGAAAATGAATGGGGGAACAAGAGAGGAAACTTTTGGTGCTCCTTTCATGCTCTCCATTCACATGGGAAAATTTAGAGGAATTTTTCAGCAGGAGGGAATGGTGGTAAATTATAAATGGCCTCATCACAGAAAAGTACTGAGGTTTTGAGCACTCAATCTTGCAGCATTACCAGCTTGCTCCTAGGGCTTCACTCTGCACCCTCTCCTAGGCCAGAAGGGATGGGGCAGCTCTGAGGGTCCCTTCCAGAGAGCCACCTCTGCATCCCATCTGAGGGTGCTGGGGCCAAAGGGAGGCAGAAAGGATGGACATGTCCTCATTGCAAAAGCCAGAGCACACCCGTGGCAAACAGACACTGTGAGGAAGAATAAAGATAAAGGAAATAAAGTGTTTGCTGTCCTCCAGCATTCCTCAGCTGGGAGACCCAGAGCTTTCTGTAAAAAGCTCATTAGGAATCTTAACACAGAAGAAAAAAGTGCTGCAATTATGGAGATTCAACTCAAAATCTTTTTGGAGACCGTTTTGAATTCTCCCATTCACATCTAAGGCACAAGAGAAGCTTGGTCTGAGAGTTCTGGTGCAGAAGAGCTCTCCTGTAAAGCAATACTCACCTACAGTCAATTAGACATTAGCTGGTGCTTTGAAGTTTAGAGGCTCTGAGATTCTTCAAAGAAGGTGTATTTTGAACCAGGATTTCAGCCGGGGTCAAACACAGCACCCAGACCTCGCTTCAGACTTCTCTGCCCTCGCCACAACAAACATGGCTTGTGGTATTTCTAATTTGTGGAGGTTTCTGAGAGATGAGCAGATCAAAAATGTAAATGGCTTCAGCCCTGGGGTCAAGCAGGCAATCTGTGCCAGCGTGCAAAGGAAATGAGTATGACAGTTCACAAAATGTTGCTTCCAGGAATAAGAGCTCTCCCTTTCCTAATAAGCCAATGGTGGGCTCACAGAGGATGCTCTGAATCCCAGTCTCCCTCTGAATTCCCTCTGGGTTGCAGCTGGAGAGCAGACCCTGGGCCTGTCAGAAGGCAGATCTGTCTACTTGGAGGGCCCAGGCCTGGACCTAACTTTTGGTTCCCTCATGTTTCAGCATCTGCCTGGCTCACTGGGTCAGGATTCAGAGGGGCCTGTGCTTTTCACCCCTGTGCAAATGAGCCCTGCAAAAAACCCTTCCCTGCTTTTATTGTCTGCAAGGCTCCTTTCCACACTAATTCTGCTCTTGTAAAACATTCCTGCAAAATGAAGCCAGAGATGTACAAGGCCTGTCCTGTCTGCTTCCATTAGGGATGGGGAGCATTCCTATCAGTTTGAAAGTAGGTCGAGGCCTTTTCATGTTCATTCAGTTTTCAGGTTTCATTTTTACACACACACACATATTCTAGGTGGGGCTGATGGCACTGTCTATTACTAAGGTTGTATGACACTTCCCATTATAAGGGACTGTTTCATTTGCTTATAACTTTTGCCAAACTCAAACCAGACTTTTTCTGTAATTGCAGCTTCCAGCTGCTGGAAGAGGGGCCTTGGAGAGAACAACGGGAATCATTTTCCCCTGGGTATCTCGGAGACACAGAAAAGGAAACAACTTCATTTAATGGGGGAGAAGAGGACACGTGAGGAAGACACTGAGGATGGAAAGAAATCCACGGGATAACAGGTCAAGCAAAATTGAAATATGGGATGGGAAAGATGGGTTACAGCTGGCCTTGCTTGGGTGGACACAGGCTCTGCAGAGAGGAGCTGGTGCTAAATGATGAGGGGAAGAGAAAGGCTGTTTGGGCTAAGTCATGAGATAAAAACACTTGTAGGAATAAAAATAATTTTTTTTTTTTTTTTTAAATAGACCCTGTGCCTGGGCAAGCAGTGAGACTGGGAGTCAGCTGATGGCAGCAAAGCAGTGGAGCTGGACAAGGCCACGATGGTGGGGCAGGCTGGGTGAGGAAACAGGAGCAGAATCCAACTGAAGGGTCGGTGCAGAAGGTCACCGAATCACACCAGTTGGTCTGTGTCAATGGGAAAATGTCAGGGATGTCCCACAGTAAAGGAAGAACTTTGAATGAACTTCCCAACCTATCCTGGAAAAATGAAAGCAGCACAAAGCTGAGTTCAACAGACACGGAGTCTCCTTTGCTTAGGAACAGGCACTACTTGTGCTCATCAGCAAGGGGAAGGAGAGGCCTTTCAGCCCCCTTATCCCAAACAGCATCAACTTCTGCCACTGCTTCCAGCATAAACAGTGGGTACGAGGGGAAAAAAATCATAAAATGATCACTAAGATTTAAAAAACCCCCACTGACAAAGACTACCTGAGTGGTGAGAGGAAAGAGCTGCAGAGGCAAGCCAGCCAAGCATCCATGGGCAAGTGCTCCCTTTGAGTCTCCCTGTGACCCTGGAAAGATGAGAACTGAGGTGCCTTAACCCCTAGCGAGTTCTGTAAATACAAGTTACATCTTCCCTATCGCTATATTTCCTGATATAATTCTTAGGAACTATTTGAATATCCAGGGATTCACAAAAAAAAAAAAAAAATTAGGTGAGATCATGAGGTAAAATTAGACTGGGTGCAGATGGGAGAAGGTTAAAACCACTCTTTGGCTCCGTGCTCGGAGCTGGGAGGCGCGAGAGCATCTCGCAGTAGGAACGCGGCGCTGCGGAGATAATTTGTGTCAAATTGAAGCTCTGCATTGACAGATAGCTAAGTACAATAACAATTATAATAATAAAAGCCAGGCCCCAGCACATGCTGCGTGCACGGACATCTCTTGCCCTTGAAAATAGCAAGGGAACGGTGGAGCTCTGTGTAACCATCACTTAAGTAAGCTAAAAAATGCTTGAGCTAAAAGCAACTGTGTTTCCTGATGAATTGTAGAGTTTGCTGATGCAAAGTCTTAAATGCAGGTTTGAAATGGCAAATTCACTGCTGTAATGCACTGGAAGGTGCCACAGTGGTTTGCAAAAGGAGCAAAAGGGAGGGTGTTATTTGGAAGGATCCATGCATTGTAGAGAACTGGACATCACCCTAAAGTTTCCCTTCACCAAGTGCACGGATAATGCTGCAGGTCTGAGGTCCTGCTTCTCCTGCTGTGACAATTGCTCTGGACTGGACCACACTTGTGACCCAGAGCTTGAGGCAGACCTCAGGAGCACTGAGTCACCACATTCCTTTGGTCATAGAAATGGTGAAAGGATGGAATCTAAATAAACCACCACAAAAAAAAAAAAGAAAAAAAAAAAAAGTAGGGTTTGGAAGGGAGATAAAAGTTATTCCTGAGGGTTTAAAACAACCTCTAACTACAAATGGCTTGGGTGAATTCTTCCTGTGGACAGACTGTTCTACATCTCCACGCTTACTCTCTTGCATCCCTCTTTGGTGCATCTGGTGCAGACTAAATTCAGTGCCCATCTGACGCAGCATGGCAAACTGTACACAATAACAAACCCAAAAGTCACATTGTTCCTTCAGCTGTCGCTCCCCAAAGGGCAGCAGATGAAAGTTGCACCCTCTGTCCCAGTGGTGGGCGTTTGGGAATCTGGGAGTCAACAGCTCCTGTGCTGAAACTTGGATTGTGGCTAGAGGTGAGCATGGCTACCACATGCCAATATGCCATACAATTTTTTAGGACAAAAATACCCTAAGATTGCATGTAAAAGGAGAAATAATTAAAGTCAATTCAAATCAAGTTTTTAAAACTTAGGAAATGCCAAACTGAAAGTTGCCTGGTCAACTTTAATTTAGGCTCCTTCCTGGTACAATGGAATTTTGATTCAGTCTTTAATTACACGATCACTTAATGTTTGTTTCACAAGATCATTTCCTCATTCAGTGCAAAGCAGTTGCCCAGGCAACCTTCATCTTTGCATTTTCAAATTTTGAGTGCTCAATTCAACAGTCTTTAGGAGGAAAAAAATATAAAAAGGGAACATTTGTACGGAGTAACTGTGGACCTGGTCTAGGTGGTTTCCTTGGGGATGTGTGGTGCTCCTCCAAGAGGAATGAAGTTCTCTCAGAGAGTGAGCACTTCTCCACAGTAATTGTTCTGGCAGCAATCACACCTTCCCTTATCCAGCCAAAACAAGGCTGTGTGTGACAAGTGCTGCTCTCTCCTGAGGTCCAGCATGACAGGGAGCAATGCTGAGCTCCCAAAGATGCTCAAGCCCTCTCCAAAGGCATGGAGCCGGCCTCCAGCCACCAGGTGAAGTTGTGGTTTAGGCTCTGGGGTGATTCCCAGCTGCCAGCACTGACACCCAGCATGGGCAGGATGGCAGAAAGTGAGATATGCTTTTGGCTATCACGGCACTCTGTTAGTTACTGTTCCACCCTGGCCCCCAATTAACTCCCTGCTCCAGCCTCAAATCAATTAGGTTTATGCCCCTGCCCAGTTCTCAGTGTGCTCCAGTCTCACATCAATTCTGCCTGCAGTGATTTAACAGTGATTTAGCCCCTGTCTCAAACGTACCACTTACCCCCCATGACATTGCAATCGTTCTACATTTATTTTCTCCTCTTTTCTATGCTTCTCCCCGCCCCTCCTCAATATGGGAAATTTGTCAAAGCACACCCTTTGCCTGGAGTTGTTTTGCTTTCACAAATTAGCACTTTCCAGTAACAAAATGGTTTGCCTAAAAAGAAAAATATAAAAAGGAAAAAATATCTCCACACAGCCTCTGGTGAGAGCTCTGTGGCCTCAGCTGATGGTTCCCTTCTCTAGAAACCTTTTGCTTCTACATTTCTCTTTAGCTCTCCTGGCTTTCTTGTGAGGATTTCAATATCAGTGAAGCCAGTAGCCACTGTTTTCTCATGATGATCATTCCACATTTTTAATTTTAATTTGGGGAATGCCTTTGCAAGGCTTCATTCTTCCAGGTTTGCTCTTCACGTGCACCCCGAGTGGACTTTCCCTGGACAGGAATTCAAATCTGAATGACTATGACTACAGCCATACAAGTCTCATTTTCAGTCCACCAGGACAAGGTGAAACAACAGCACTAGGACTCTGCCCCGAGGGGCACTTTGGTGTGTTGGGAGGGTGGAGGCATTACTGATGGCATTTGGGATGGGTCTTATAGTTTAAAATGGGAGCTCATTCCCATTCTTCATACACGCAAACAAACAAACAAAATCCAACAAACAAAACAAACCCCCAAGAAAGAATAAAAAAGTTTGGTTTTGCCTCAGCCTTGTTTCAGCACTAATTAGTATTATTAGTACTTCCACCTCCCCATGCCAGGTAGAGAAGGCAAACAGGGATTATTCCTTTTCCCCATGACACAGCCAAGCCACCCAACAGCCGCAGGCAGCAGCTCTGTCCCAGCACTCCTCGCTGGCAGGAGGGTTTGCCCCTGCCCCACTCAGCCCCCAGGGAGCTCCAGCTTTGCCCCTCACAATGTGGGACAGCCACACCTGAGGGCTGGGGTTGAGATGGCAGCTCGAGGAGCTGCCTGTGACACGGGCAGTGTCACCTGCTGCTGGCAATGGCCAGGTGCCAGCCTGGCACTGCCAGCCCTGCTCCTTCTCAGTTCACAGATTTAGCCCAAGCTCAGCTCCCCTGGTCCTCCCAGCCCGCCTGCTTCCGGAAACTGGAGATATTGTATTTCAGGGTGCTAAAGCATTTGTGTATCCCTGCCTTATAAAACATGCAAAAATGCCATCTGCAGTTAGCATGACTAACTCCAAGCACGCAATCCTACTACAGATCCCCTCGCAGCTTTCTTCCTTTCATTGCTAAACACTTTTCAAGAAAGAAAGAAAAATCCATTTCTAGTGCTAATGCCACCTGCAGGTTGAAGAAAAACAGTTGCAAGATCCCTGAAAACTGAACAAACATGCTTTTTGTCCCCCCCCTCCTTCCCTATCTAACCACAAGGAATGTTCCTGTGCAACTGCACCTTTTTTCTGAACAGAAATGACTTTGTCCGTTGGAGAAGTGACCTTTTCTCACTCTCAGATAACACAGCTTGTCTTATCTGCTGGTGGAAACTTCCACCTGGCTGGTCGCTGGTGGTTTGTGGGGAGCCTAAAATTAAATCAGCAATTTTCTCTCATGTTGCTTCTGCAACTGCTCCCGGCTCCTCTGTCCCGATGGGATGTAGGGATCTCAGTTGCCAATGACCCATCCCCAAGAAGTCTAATTCACATGGACACTCAAAAATGCATTTATCCACCTGCCAAAAATCGTCTGGACATGCTTCATGCTGTATTTGAACACTAAATGCAAACACTGCTGTTGGATGCACAGCCCCCCTCCCTGACATGGCTGGATGTGCCAAACATGAACCTGGGAGCTGCAAACTCCTTATTTTGGCACAGAATGTCTTTACCACAGTGCTTTCCACCCTCATCTCAGTTCTTCAAAGTGGGACTAGTGACCCCAGACAGATTTCCAGGAGGAAGAACCACCTCGTTGTGAAGAAGAAACTAACCCTAAGCACACCTGGCCGTGCTCTGTTATTTAGCTTCACCTTAGTGCCACCAGCAAGACCGCCCATGGCTGCTCCCTGCCAAGACCAGCGGTGCCACACATTTCTCCCTCCTTAGGGACCCATCCAGGTGTTCTCCTCCCAGGCCCAGGCACAGCACAGCTCTCACACCAGCTCTTCCCCTCCAAAAGCTGCTGCTGGGAGCATCACCACCACCACCAGCTCATCGTTGTCATCAGCGGAACGCTCTCAGTCACGCCACGGACCCTGCTCTCAGCCTCACAGTGCTTTTTCCTGCTGTGTGAATTCTATCTGGGAAGCAACGAGCAGAGCTGGAACAGTCAAGTGTGTTTGACTCTGCCCTCGCCCCGAAAAGGGCATCTTGGACCTACATTTTGTAACCATTGGACTTAAGTACGGGAGACTGCGCCACCTCTGACACAAAGTAACGCGGAATACGATGACATAATGTTGTAAGAACAGACAGAAATAATGTGGAAAAGCCCTTTCTGGCTCTAATAGGCAGCTGGTGACACAGGTGAAACACCTACTGTACCACTTAATAAAATTATTTTAATTTAGAATGGGAATGAAGAAATGGAGCCAATTACCTTAGTGGATCTGACAGGCAACCCTAAATGGATCCTTGGTTTGGGCCATTTTTATCCCTATGAATAATGATAAAATGACTCAGAAGAGATGCCTGAGGAAACACTGCACGCTCCCAGCCCAGATAATATTAATAAGGCAGGCTCACAGCTGCAGAGAAAGAAACCCGAACAAATCATCCTGTTTTCACTTGTGCCCCCTTTTCTTTGACCGAATTACAGGAGAGGAGGGTGGGGAGAGGATGGGGGGAGTGCCTGCCCTCCCACACCTGAGCAGATGACAACGTCCCTGTCACCTCCAGGCACGCTCCAGAAGGAGTTTGCAACGTTTCCGTGGGCAGAAATAATATTGGTGGCTGCACTTAGCTGGGTTAAAAAAAAAAGTTTCAGGGCAAAGAAATGCCTGAAGGGTGTGGAGGAACTGACAGCCAGGAGCAAGGAGGAACACTGTACCCCCACCCAGTGAGAAACAAGAAGTATTTGTGGAGGGTGCAAGTACAGGAGGGATTTGCTACCCCCATGGACGGGTCCAGGCACTGGCCTGGGTGGACAAATGGTCTGTTCCAGTATGGCAACTCCTATTTTCCTGTGAAAATACAGATTTCATGGTGCAAGATCAGTTCTGTCAGATTAAATCAAAATGCAATAATCACTGAGCAATTGCCATCTGATATCTAAATACCCCCACCAGCCTTATCCTACTATTAATTTTAAAACAGACACCTCAGAGAAGGAGGATTTTTTTTTTTTTCCCAGGGAGAGGAATAAAAATCCTCTGAAGTGATAAAAATTAATCTCAATTCATGTTAGTTTCAGTGACAGCGATTGTACCAGGCACACAGGCTGTCCGGTGGTATTTCTGGGATGAATTCTGCATCTTAAAATAAGACAGAGGAGCCTGAGATATGTTGTTTTGTAGGAAGAATTCCCCCCCCCCCACCAAAAAATCATCTTCCACTGCAACTTCTGGGCAGAGAGGCCACGGGAACCGCTGTGCCTTTAAGACCAGATGTAACCTGCAAATCAAAAGGCCACAGCATTCACCCATGTCATTGTCCCCTGAAAGATCAAAACCTCATTATATACTTGGTGGAATATCTGTTCTTTTAAAGGAGTTTACATATTTCTCCTCTTTTTTTTTTCTTATTTTATTTTTCTGAGAGCCCCCACCACTTCTCCTTTTCTCCATCTATTCTTATCACTTTCAAATTACAGAGATCTATTTTCAGATGAACGCACTGAACAAAACCTTCATCTGGGTATTTTTTTTCCCTCTCCTCTCTCTTTTTTTTCCCCTCTTTTTTTCCTTTCCTTTTTTTTTTTTTTATTTCCCAACATGGCGGTACGTGCTTATGCCCGCTATCTGCATAAGTCTTTTGTGTATTGCTAATGGAGTGCTGGAATTGTGGCAGCTCTGAGCAGGGAATACATGTGAGCAACAATATGCTGACAGACCCCTCAGTGGAATCTAATCTGTTCCAGCTCATGCACTCCTCAGAAACTATTTAACTTTCATTAAACTGTGTTTGATATCAGCTAAATAGAATGCATACGGCACCAATATAGCTCATATGGTCTCATTCATTCGATCACAGCAGTGCTTTTTTCTTATATTTTCCCCCCACTTGTGTCAGTACCCGGTATAGCTGGGTAAATAGGAGACCTTTGAAGATATAGTTAGTACTCAGATTTCTTTATTCTTTTGTGCTGGTTTCTTAGTGTTGAAACAGTGATTCATGTATGTCTCAGACAGCCTCCATTAATTTCATGTAATGTAGCTTTTATCTCGTAGCTGGGACAACTATCTCCAGCGCTGTCTCCCTATAGCATCTCTGGCGCAGCAGCCCCTCCGCCTTCCCACCTCCCCCCAGTGCCCCTTTTTCTCTCACCAGCAGCTCATTTCTGGAGAATTTACTTTTGTTTTCTTACGTTGGGTGGGTGTGGGGGGGGAATAAATAAAAGAGGGTTAAGATTGCAGAGGAGAAGTAAGGTAAAGATCTCCCCGTCCGCGTGGATGTCTTTATGTCTCGCGGAGGGAGGAAAAAAAGGCAGGGGGAGCGGGGAGGGGAGGGTTTGGGGGGAGCGGGCTAAAATATCTTTCGTGGCAGCGGCTGGATAACAGTTTTTTTAACCTATTCACAGCGCACTAATTTGATTATGAATGCAGCACAGTAGGAGCATGCAGTTTCTGGGGAGCGGGAGGAGGGGGCGACGGGCACTGGATTTACAAGCAGGGGCTGTTCAAAAGTTTGAACGGTCAAATGCGCTTTAAAAAAGAAATTTTTTTTTTTTTTTTAATTTATCAAGACCCAAATCTCCCTCCAACGGTCATGAACCCCCCAAAATATTTTAAAAAATCCCCAACGCCAAAGTAGCCAGTCCTTCAAACCACAGAGAGCTGCAGTGAGTGTGCTACCACCACAAACAATCATTGTGAGTCCATTTGTAAATAAAAAGAGAAAAAAGCTGTTTTGCTTCTTTTTTCCCCCTCTTTCTTTTTTTGCCTTTTGAATGATCCAAATGCATTAAAGACTTCTTCACCTTACAAGAAGGATGGAAGAGGGAAAGCAACATCAACTTGATTGGGAAAAGTGAAAGCGATTACCTTACGCTTTCTTTCAAGATTTTTTCCAATTACGTTTTATTAAGTCCAAAGGAATAATCACAATTTTTTTTATATATTGCTTAAGAGAAACAACATGGGGTCCTCTGGTAGAGGGAACCCAATTATTTGGGATATTATTTCGCGAAACCTTTTCATTTTATTAGTATACCAGAGGGTTTTCACATTCGCCAGGCTAAGTCCTAACTATTATTACTTTTTGGGAAGAAGTGTCTCACCGGGGCAATTAATTCTGTGCATTAACACCGGTGGCTGCCGTGCCGCACGTTTTAAACCGGAGGAGGAACGCGAGCTCCCCGCGCGATTTATCATCCAGTTCAGAACGGGGTCACCGACGCCAGCCCAGGTAATACAAAATGAGCTTTTTTTAGAGGCGATTTTGCTGCGCAGCAACTTTGCAAAGTCCCGAGCTGCACCGAGCTTGCTGGCGCTCCGAGCACGAGCCCTGGCTCTCCAGGCAGCGGCTGCCAAAGGGAGAACACAGCCGTGCCCTATCTGCTCCCTGGAAATCAAATCCTACTGCAGCAACTTCGCTCCCGAGCCCGCAGAGGCTGCGCAGGCAAGGGCTCGCTGCTAGCCAGCCAAAAGGCTGATCCAAAAATCATGGAGATAAGCTTATTGACATTTTTACTGTACGTTATTAATCTTATTAATAGCGTTAACAAAGGCTAATTGAAAATGCATCATCTGTAATCGTGTCAGTCTTCGGTTTAGGGCATTTTTGTCAAAGTAAACCATAGAGAAGTAATTCACACTCTGCTGCTGTTTGCCCCTAGTTTTGGGGAGGCAGGAAGGAGGACAGGCTGATTTCACTCAGCTCCACACAGCCCCGAGTCAGAGGCAGTGAAATTAACGGCTGTGGTTTCCTGCACTGTGAGCCGAGAGATAAAACCAGCTTTAGATGAGCATGCATGGGGCCAGGGGGTGACAGAGGCAATGCTTGCCCCCTTTCTGTTGCAGCCAACACAGGACCCTGGCAGGGACCTCTGGTTCCTCAGGTACCAGTAACAGCCATTGCCTGTCCTGATGCTTTTCCATTCCAAAACCAGGCCAAAACAACAATTTTAATCACAAAAATATTGTTGTAGGACAAGGAACAAACAGGCACATGGGAAAGGCACGTGGGGAGCAAAGATGTTTCACTCTCCAGCAAGTGACAGCGAAACCCAAAGAGCAGCTTTTGCACCTCCTGATGTGGTACAACAAGCACTGTGAAGCCTCTCCCAAAGGGATGGTGCCAGCACAATCCCACAGCCACACACAGCCCAAATGGCCACTGGAAGGCTCCATGGAAGAGATCCCTCAGCTCAATGGGAGGAAAAGTGCCACCACTGTCACTGCAGCATCTCCCCACTTGCCCCAAGGCCACCTCAAAATTACATTGCCCTATTTCCTTGTAAATTAGAGGCAGCAGAGCCCTGACCTGTGCTATGGCCACCCTGCAGGGCTCTGGGCACGCTGGGCATCGCCACAGTACAGGGAAGGGTGCTGGGTATGGATGGTGCCCTGGCACAGGGAAGGGCGCTGGGTATGGATGGCCCCTGGCTCTGCCTACCCAGAATCTTGCACTGTTACTCCTCTGGATGCTCCACATTATTTTATCTCCGCTTTGGGACAGCTGGGGAAGCACCACTGAACCACTGATTCCCCTGGCACAAAGTAACAGCTTTCACATCACGGAAATTCAAGATCTTTGCAAAACCCACGAGCTGCTCACACGCCCCCAGACCCCTCCTTGGGACAGGGGCAACGACAGCACCGGCCACAACCACGCTTTGCAACGCAGAAGAGCTCACCTCTCCAAGCCAAAGCAGAACATGCAGCAATGCACATGCCCCCTCACACCCTTTTTTTCTTTTTTAATTATTTCAAGTATTTCAAGCAACCCCCATGTTCCTGAGCCCTGCTGCCAAGGACAAGCAGAAGGAAGGGGGAAGAGCCGAGGCCGGGGAATTGCTGGAACACCGGCGAGCGGCCGCCCGAGCGCTGTGCAGCCAGGTAGAGCTGAGAGAGAAATCTCTGATTCATAATCTCCGCTCAGCACTGCTCCCGTGCTCTAATGAAAACCGTGGCATATTGGTCGCTCTCGCTGCCAAGTGCTATGGCCATGCCCTCTCCACAGCATCCAGCTCCAAACACGCTTGATGGGCGCTCTCCGGGGGCACTGCCTGCGCTGGTTTTACATTGCTAACATATGTAGGTACACCTGAAAGCTGCAGCCTGCCACTGCTCGCGGACCTCGCTGGGGTACCTTTGCTCTTTTGCCACCAAGGGTTAATTTTCTAATGGCTGCTTTGCTGCTGAAGCTGGCCAAGTTTTTCATCGCCTGCAGAGCACCACAAGCTGTGATTTGGAGCCAGAAAACACCATTAATTTTCTAAATAGGAAGGATCACATATGTAAACTGTCTGGGTCTATAACCAGTTGGGCAGGTAGAAGGCAAAGAGAAGGAAAGAGGATTTTCTTTTTTTTTTAAACACCAAAGCAAAATAAACCCAAGGCTGCTGGCTTCACTGAAGTTTCTTGGCAAGGCTGGGCTCCCCCTTGCCTCCCCCCGTGCCCCCACCACACACACACACTCTCGGCATCACCCATGGCAGTACTCATTTTTACTGGAAAAGGTCAGCTGGATGATTTATTGAACAGTTATTGAAGCTTTTTTACATGAGGCTCTATGGAAGAGTTACTGGAAAATTCAAGGAACCGGCTCATGGTTCATATCAGAACCAGCCCCATAACCTTCCCAGGGCAGTGTGGCCTAATCCTGCCGCAGGAGAGGCACTGCCAGCTCCCCTTTGTGCCCATGGAGCTGGCAGGTGGCCCTGGAATTCTGCAGGAGCAGAGGGCTGACACGGTGGGGTCGGGTGTTTGCTCCCCACACCACGCTCCTCCCAAACACCCAGGGCAGCCGATGCCACAGGGATGCCTGGTTTCCTTCAGCCAGGCACACGCACAAGAACAACCCTCTGGTGCTGCAGAAGGAAGGCATGAAGCTCCAGGGGCTCTCCTGCCCTGGGTGCAGCAGCCCACATCCCCTCCTGCCACTGGCCATGCCTCAATTTCTCTACGTACAAGCTGGTGTGCAGATACTGACCACAGAGGGGTGCTCTGGGTCTTAATTAATTAATTAACACCTTCTGCAAGGCACTTGGAAGGTCTTTGGTGAAGGGGACTACCAAAGTTCATATTACCAAGTGACTTAAGAGGCCAAAAAAATTTTTAATCTGTTTTTTTGCAAGTCTTTCATGCAACATTTGGCACTGCACAATTCAGATTTCCAGCTTTTTTCATGCCCCTCCACAAATACTTTGGAGCTGCCTTCTCCTCCCTTTGTGAGCTGAGAAGGGCAGGACCAAGGGCACCCACCATGCTCAGACCCAGCACCACCCAAAGCACAGGGGACACCTCAGCTCCTCAGGGCAGAACAAACCCTCCAGCTGCAGACCAGGACAGAAAAATTACATTTTTTCCAAGTTACTCAATACAGCAAAGACACAAGGAAACACAGGCCTTTTCCACTTTCAGGTGCTGTGTAAATACCAAGACAATCATGGGCTGGTTGCAGCTGTGATTGCACCGTGACCTCCCAAGGCCTGATCCTGCATTATTCCCCACTGCAGCCGCCATCCCAAGCAGATGCAAGAACCACGGCAGGATCAGGCCCTTAATTAGTTCAATATTCCCCCCCCCACCCTCTGCCTCTCAGCACTTCCCTCCCAAGGAAGAGCATTATTCATTAAGGGCTGAGCAGAGCCCACCAGAGCTCGTTTTAGCGGAGCTCTCCCTATGATCTTCCCAAGCCTTTAGCAGGGAGCGAGCCTCGGACTCCCTTTCATGGGCTGCGTTGTGACCTGGCTTCAAAGTGTGCAAAGAGGTTCCACGGCTCCCTTTGTGCAGCACAGTCTCTTAATTGCACTTTTAAACACAGTGTAATTTTTGTAATTAACATTATGGTTTCAGAGGGCAGAGAAGCCTGCACTATGCTAATTACAAACTGGAGTAGTCGGAGTAGAAATCCAAGGCTCCGGTTGCTGAGGCCGAATGCAGTTTTTATGAAGGATTTCAAAGCTCCTCCGTGGGCTCTGTGTTCTGAGTTATCATTAGCATTTGATAACATAAAGAATTTTTATAACATGTGACAGATTTCGATGTGAAGATCTCACCTGATAACTGGAAAATTTACATAAAGATCTTCATTAGCTCTCTGCTCACATTACGGCGAGCGGAAGAACTACAGCGCGCTGTCTGCCTGCAAGATGGGGCTGGGGAGCCCAAGAATTCCAGCTTTATTATGAAATTTATAGTACCTTGTGAGGGGAGGTTATAATAATCCTCAATGACGTTGGGAATCAGAGCAATTCAGAGTGGAAGGGAGCGTCAGAGGTGATGGGAAGGGATATTTCAGATTGCCACGCAGCGGAGACCACGGCTGTGGCAAAAGTCATCAAACATCCCTGAGCAGCTGCTCAACCCCCCTCCAGATGCCCAGATTGGGCCAGGACCCATCCAGGCTCCATTCCATGGCCATCACAGCAGTCTGAGGTGTCCTTTGGATGGGGCAAATGAGGGTTTACATCACTCCTGGTGCCTCTCTGCTTGCTGCCGGGCAGAGGGTGGCTGCATCTCTGTGGGATGCATTGCCCTCCCCCAGGAATGCTTCCTTTGCTGTTATGGATACAGAGCTTCACATCACCACAAAACTCACACCACCCAGAAACCATTAGTAAAAGTTGATTGGTGTACCTCTCTCTTACAATCACAACATCCCACGGCTTCTCCTGGGATACACACAGTATTTCCCAGGCACCTGCACTGCCCCAAGACCTCTCTATTGCCTGGTGAAAGCTGCCTGGCTGCATCCTGGGGACACCTAATTTTCTAAAGGTTTCATATTTAATATAACCTTCAGAAAATAACTGAAATTGCTCACCAGCACAGTGTCACAAATTAGGAGCTGATGCCCACAGAGCTGCTCCATGGCACACTCCTGCCACACTGAACCAGCCAGGGATCTGAGCAATGGCCAGACAAAGTCATCACACCAACCTCAGCCTACCAGGTTTCCTCAGAAGCCATCAGTACCTGTTTTCTGAATTTCTTCTCAGGCTAAAAAGCCTCCCCAGCACTTTCAACTTCAGGTAGAATAAACTTTTGCTCTTCCCACAGGAAAACCAAACACTTTCACCATTTGGTGCACAAGCTTCACTCCAAGTCTCCAATGGGACTGTTAAAACCACTGGGTGTCTCAGACAAGCCTCCTTACTCCTGTTGCATGTACAAGAGCTACACTGGGACCTCCAGAGTTGTCCCTGCAATGCAATCTCCCTTTCCTCTACTTCTGCAAGCCCAGTGGTTGGAGAAACCAAAAAGCAACCTTAGATCAATGATCAAACTTTCATAGTAGATGGTTTTTATTTTTACAAAATATTTGCTTCCAGCAGAGTATATCTTAATTTATGAATGCAGAAATCTGTCATTAAGCTTTGACCCAGCTTCATGGCATTGTCAAATGCAATAACGTATCTTTTAATAGTTTTATATCAAGTAAGGACATAACATATCATTAGTTTAAATGTATTTGCAAGCAATTACCCCCACCAGGATATTTGTGAATGCTCATGCAAAATTGATGAAATTCTGACATGCTTAAACATTGTTCATTTAGCTCTATTTCTTATGTATAGAAGAAATAGAATAAATAATTCTGCTGCCACTTGCAAACTACTGCTCGGCATTTTCATTCTGTTCATGGCTTCTGCCCTGCCTTTAAACTATAGCCCTTGGTGATCATTTGGAAAAACAGTTTCATATATGTTTAATTTTAAATAGATGTACTAGATTATTCATTCCTCTTATTATTGTTCAATGCAGTAATTTAAACATGGACTAGATTTAGTGCGTGTCAGCTGCCTTTCTTTTACAAAATGGGATAAATTATTAAATGAGTGGAGGTTGTTTGACAACGGGTTTTCCACTACTTCACAAAAGAAAGACCTTTGACATTCAGCTGTCTTTTGCAAAGAATAAAGAGCAAATCAATTAAGCCTCTATCCTGTGGTTCAAAACACACTGTTATGGCACATTCTTGCTTACCTCCAGGTTGATTTGGGAAGACTCAACCCATCTCAGTCATACCACGAGGTAAATTATTGATGTCCTTGTCAGGTTGCCTTGCAGGCTGCACTCTCTGGCTCAAGCACCTTCCATAGAGCCATTCCTACTCATTCCCAGACCTACAGAAAATTCCTACCAACCTCTGGCAACATTTGCCACCCACTTGGAAAATGTGTTTATTTTTGGCTGCTTCTCTTGCAGGCGCTCTGGCTTTCTAAGAAATGTCTTCATTGACAATGGTCAGGAACTGTTATGTTTACAGTTCCTACAAGAGAAGATGCTCAAGGAGGTGGAGGGGGACATCAGGTGTGAGGTGATCAAAGCTAATTTTATAAAGTTTTTTGGCTCTGTAGAAACCCAAAGTGAAGGGTTTTTTTCTCTGCCAGAACCAGGATTTTTGCAATTTCACTATGTGTCATTGATCACCCCCCACATTTTTTTCCATTGTGTTTTTCCACTTCCGACACAAACATTTTACAAGCTAGGGGCTGATCCAGAATAGAAATGTAAATCACTGGAAGTACACTTGGAAAAAGACTACCCAGCTTGGGAGTCTCCCAAGCCCCTTCCTCACCTGTGAAGGATGCTTCCCGGCTATCTTTAGGCCAGAACTTCATTCACTCCAGTTTCTACCATCCCAAGTGACAGGATTTGCATTTGCTCCCCTGGGGCACTGCTCCTGCCAGGGAGCTCTCAGTACTGCTCAGCTCCAGCTTTCTATTTCTCCCTTTTCCCTGCAGGACTGGAGCTCTTTGAGCAGCGTGACAGCTCACAGGAGGTCTTTGGGCCTGAGGACTGCCCCAAGGCCACCTGCACAGAGAGACATCAGGGCTGCAAGTGCCACCATACAAGAGGGAGAGACGCATATTTTTGAGCCAATGATTGATCTGGAAATTTAAAAAAAAAAATTTAAAAATATCCGAAGTTATGTCTTCCCATAAATCTTTCCTAGGCTGCAATATTTCTCCTCACAGTAGAACTATGAAGACAACAGATGTGGGGTTTGTGCCTGCATTTTCTCTTGGGGGGAGCTTGTACACACCCTGCCCGGGAAGCGCTCGCAGAATTTTGCAAACTCCTGCAATCCCACTTTAGAGCATTGCTTCCTGAGGAAAGGTTAAACGAGGTTTAAGTGCAACGTAATAAACCTTCACTGTTCATAAAGTCGTGTGATAAATGCACATGTGGTTACTCTGGGTAAAAGCAGCGAGGTCAGCAGGCAGAGCTGGGAAGCAGCAGCCCCACAGAGCCAGATCCCAGCACAGGGCTCCCATCCATCAGCAGGGTGGGATCTCCCAGCCCATCCCCAAGCACCTCACCCCGAGCTGGGATAACTCCTCACCCACCACAGACACACCACCTGCACAAAATAACAAACTTTTAGCACTTCCAAAAGGAGTACAGCACTGACTGTGGTGCAGGTGAGCAGAATAGCACTTCAATTATTATTGTTATTTTAAAGTGAAACTCTGATGGCTAGGGGCATCCCAGTTTTATCGAGCTCATTTTATTTTCCCTTCATATATTTGAATAGTACATCCTTTGCCAGCAATAAAAAATTGTCATATACCCCCTCACCAGAGTAGCAGTTTATATAAACATCGCATTGTCCTGATGAGCTCAGATATGAACCTCTTTGTTTATAGAATTTCTCCACAATCTGCAATATTTATGATTTAGCAAAGGAACCAAGGGGGAAACGGCCTGCAAGGAGCTATTGTGCCTGCAGACTTGATTCACCAGGTAGGGATGTGGTCACAGAATAATGATCTTGCTGAAAATAATAATAATAAAAGTAGTAGTAAAACAGTATGAACTTTCAGTGCATTCCCCTCACTTTGGGAGACTCAGTAACATGGCAATTTCAGCCCTGAGGGGCTAAAACTCAACACCAAGGTGGCCAGAACCCCTCTTTGCCAGCACTACAAGAGTGTTGAGCTGCTCCTGTGTGTGAGTGGAACCACCTGGACAGAGCAGGACAAGGACAGGCACCCTTGGTGACACATGGGACAAGAGACAAGGCTCATCCTCTGCAGCACAGGGACACTGCAGAGACAGTGAAGAAGCAGTAAAGTCTCACAAACAATGGAGTAAATGGTGCAAAGACTTCCATCTTCCATTGTGCCAAGCCCAGACAGGCCAGCTGGCGAGAGGGAAGAGGGATGATCCCCGTGGGACACCTCACAATAAGGACTTTACATCAGCGGCACATCACGAGGAAAATTCACTCAGAGGAAAAAGAAAAACAGAATGAGATCTGCTTTAGAAAGGCATCTTCAGGGGTTGTATCCTCCAACCACCTCGTGGCCATGGTGCACAAAAGCTGTGAAATGCTACAGAGTGGAAGATGAGCCACGTTCAAGAGGGCACTTCCTTGCCCCCACCACGCTGGTTTGGGGCAGATAAACCCCAAAGCCAACCCTTTATACAGCAGAGCTGCTCCACCAGCCAGCCACTTGTTATCATGAAGGCCCAGCCAGAAATTGTGATTTTTGCAACAATTTCCTCCAAATTGGATTTTCATTATGATCAGAGAGCCATTTACTGGAAGCAATTGCTAATTACACACGTGTCCCCTGGAGGGAGGATGTACAGCAAAATGAGCATTTTGGTGGGAAATTCTCACATATTGTACCTCCCACAATTCCACCCATGGACATTTTCCAACAGGACAGGCTCACAAGTTCTTCATCTGACTTCAGCAAGAGTTTTGGCTCAGCACAGTCCTGTGAGAGTCTGCTGTATATGTTTTGGCCAATTAGAAAACAAAACATGAAAACAAATACTCCTTGAATCACTCTCAAAATCCCACAGGGCACCTTGTCCATCCTGCTGACAACTGCAATATTTTTCTTCAGTCTATTCCCACTGGCCAGCATGGCATGGCTTTCCTAGATCTCTCAGGAGACCAGTCCACAGACAACTAGCCTGTATTATTTTTTCCATGGCTTGAAGTTTTCCTTAGCTCAGTTTCATGCCATTACTCTTTCCACTTAAAACATCCCAGATAATTCTCCTTATGCATACACCAGCAGCTTTCCTGTCTACCCAAACTCCTTACAGGAGACATCTTGAATTTTTTTGCTCCTAAAGAAGCCAGGCAGCCACATGTGCTGAGGATGGATTTCACCACTTTGGCAAGGAGCTGTCTGAAGATATTTACCTCCAATGTCAGATCCTACATTTATGGCTGTGTGAGCCTCTCACATTGCAGAGGAGCTTTAGTCTAAGCCCAGCTTTGGGTGAAACTCACCCTGAACCCAGGAGGTTCTGGTTCCTCTCCCCAACACCTTTGTGTGTGCATCCAGCACCAACATTTCTGGGTTGCACACCTAAATAAAATGATGACTATTTATTTTATTCCTCCTCCACATGTGACAAAATAAAACAAATCACCCTGATGATTCCAGCATCTCACCTCAGGACCTGCAGGAGCTGCCTGCAAGAACCATAAATCCCTTTATGGATTTACAGCCACACAGTTACCTTGTGATATCCAAATAAACCCACCTGGATGAAAACTGGGGAGTCAGATTTATTCCTGGAGCAACTCTGCTGAAGGCCATGGAGTTCTGGACTTCAGAGCATGGGATTTTCCCTTTTCAGCTGCATGGGATTCTTTTAATAAAGGTATAATAGGGAGAGTAATGAACAACCTTGTTTTGTTTAGAGTTTTGAGGACCTAGGCAAGAGCCGGTCAAAGCAGCTGGGATAAAACAACAGGAAACACCATTTTATTGGATAGGAACTTTTTGCAGGAGCCAGCACATTCTGATAGAATTTTCTTTAGAACAAAAATTGAACCATGGTGTTTTGGTGAGAATAAACCCTAAAATTAAATTTCATTGGAACAGAGCAAGTCAATTATTCATTGCCAAGGAAAAAGCTGTTCTGAACTGTTACTTTGCATTATATCCCTAATTATAAAAGAAATACTGAATTGGAATGAAACCTTTTGATTTATTGAACCAGAACATTTTGACTAATTCAGAAGAGCATGTCCCAGAAATGTGTTTTTTTACAGGCAATTTCAAACTTTGTGCCAGTTGTTCTCATTGAGAACAGATCTCTGCATTCTGAAACCACAGATTTCCCAGTTAAATGGAGAGAGAATGCATGAGAAAACCCAGCAGTTTGCACAAAACTGGTGGCAATATCACATCTGATACTGCTCCTCACACTCCCAGAGCTCGCTGCCCACCCAGCCCAGCCACATCCCCACCCCTGTAATTTCTGCAGTGGGGAGGAAAAGCAGGCACCAGGCTATCGAGTGGTTAACTGCACAACTGGTACCTAATGGTCCTCATTTGCATGATTTTAATAATAATGAGCAAAACCAAACAGTTAACTTGCACTTTCTACCTCAGCAAAACCGAGCTGTAATTGTGTAGAGAATAATTTTATGGGTGAAGTGTGCCCTATATTATAAGAGATTAGAATAAAGTGCTCTAATATTCAATGTCTTAGCAGGTGCAGGCACTTACCTGGGCAATTAAAATCTTTTTAATATACAAATCACAGCCAATGAGACTACCAGCATGACAAACTGGATCTTTGAGGACATACTGTGTTTGTCTAAAATAGATTTTTGTTTGCTAGCAATAATGTCTCTAACTTTTGTTTAAAAGAGCAAATGATGAACGCAGACAAATTAGCAGGGGATTCTTTAAAAAAAAAATCTTATTTCTGTGAAAACATTCATTACATCTCTACCTTTGTGTAATACAGGCATTGATACTTTTACCTAATACCTCTTTTAAAAAATACCCACATGCAACAATTGATTTTATATTTTAAAGTTGTATCTGCTAGGGGATTCTGTGCTGGGTTGAATAGAGTTTGGCCTTGAAATAAAATCTGATGATGGAAAGCACATGAATTTTCTTTAACTGATGGATTCATTAGGTTCATTAAATGCCCTCCTTTGTGCTCAGACCATTCTGTGAATGCGAACAGGTAAGACAGGTGTAATGTTTCCTGTCAGAAAATGCATTTCCCAGTTACTCCTGAGCAATTTCACAACTTAAGAAAAAAAAAAAAAGACAACTTGACTCAGCCACCACCCAGCTCTGCACATAAAACCACACAGGGTTTGTGTTAGCTTGTGAATCTCTGCTACCTTTTAAAAAGCAGGATTTTGCACACAAATATCAGCCAAAACAGGGAAGGACTATCAGTAATTTCAAGGAGTGAAGGCAGAGAAGTGAGGTTTGTCACCCAGGCCCATCACTTCCCCCACCCTGAGTCCAGCCCAGGGATGCAGCCCCATCCTGCAGGAGCAGGGCAGGAGGTGCTGATCACCCACAAACCCACTTCCCACAAAAACAATTTGGGCAAGGACAGCAAATTTGTGTTGGCAAAATCAATGTCCCTTTCTCCTTGTTGCCCGGTGGAAAACACTCCTGGTGGTTTCCCAAGCAGGAAGCAAAGCCTGGCAGCCTCCTCACTCAATTCACACCTCAGCCTGTGCAGAGAGGTGCAAATTGCACCTCCCAGAGCCGCCTCTCCAGGAGGGTTTATCCTAAGGGAGGGCAAGCTGTGCTGCACAGCCACCCCTCGAGCAAGCCCTCTCCTGGAAGGCAGCTTCCATGCAGGGACACTCCTCACCCTCAGCGCCACAGCAGGGACCCCTGGCTCTGAAGGAATTGCCACAGCTCCCGTGTTCGCAGTTATGGGGATGTGCCAAGCCTGCTCTGGCTGCACCAAGAGGGATCACAGCCTGGCCCATCTGGGAAGGAAAAGTGCTGAGTGCTTGGAAGATGCTGGAATAATTCAAGGCTGAAGGCAGACTGAGAAATGAGTTGTGTGAAGACCAACAGGGAGGTACTGAACCAACCACAGACAGAGGACATGGTGTGGGATCACCCTGTTGGGAAGTGGCCTAAAGTTCCACAGGGCACAGAATGACATCAGTTTACACACAAACAGAGTGTGCTCAGCAACTGAATGAATATTTGGCTGGAAACTGGGACTTCAAACACTTTGCAGGTAACCCCAGGAGTCCCAAGAGGGAGTTGCTCCTCCTTGGAAGAAGCTATTGGTTTCCAGAGTTTTGTTTCTGTAAGTGGAAAATACTCCTAGCATGGCCAGTTAGGATCACTTCACAATATATGAATAAATACAGGCTTTTCCACCTCAAGAGAGGTTTCAATACTTGCTAAACCACACACTTTGAAAGAAGTTATGTTTCCAAACTAGGCTTCCCATTCCAACCTACAGAGAGAGACAGGCAGATACTTGGCATGACCACCCCTGCCACAAACACCTTCTCCACGTCCCAGGTCTCTGACAGATCTTCCCGTGCAACTGCAAACGAGCAGCTTGGGCCCTTCCTCTGTATCTGGGTGATCTTAAGTTGTTATCCCAGCCATGCCCAGATTGGCCATTGGTCTCTTGGAGACCCTTCCTGTGCTGGGCAGCAATGCTTGCCAGAAGCTCATGGAGAAGAAGCTGGAGAGAGCAGCAGCCCACCCTCTTTGCTGAGGGCCCACTGCCCACCCTCTTTGCTGAGGGGGCCATTGGGCTGGCCCAAAAGCCCCAAAGAGGTTTGAGAGTCCGGATCTCCCTCATCCTTCTATTTTAATGCTTATGTCATTAACCACAGCACACTTGGCTCCCTTCTTGTTAAAGCATAAACATGGGAAAATCCCTGAAGTTACCAGTGCCTTAAAAAAAAATAAATAATGCAAGCTCTGAGCCTCTCTGCTTCTGCTGCGGAAACAATTTAAACCCGAGCTTTGGTTTGCACCCAAGCTGCTTCTTAAAGGAGCTTAAAGCCCTTTAATGTTCAGGCATTCTTGCACGCCCAGTATCAACATTTTGCCTCACGGTCTCTTCCAAGTTCGCTGGGAAATGCACATCTGCAACTGCTTTACACACTTTTTGCATTCTCATTTCCTAGGCCAAAAGTCTTCCACTATCAAGCCACAAATTAATCTAATTATTTGGATATTTAGGCCTTTTAGGCTCGAGTCAGCAGAGAGGCATGTGTCTAATATTGCCTCTGCAACGTGACTGCTGGGGGACTATTTAAAGATAAGCACATGGCTAAACACTGCTCTGAATTAAGCCTCAGCATCTTCAGAAGCTGGCTTGAAACAAACTGGGGTTTAGGCACGCAAAGAATTGCCTTGGAATAGAAAACCAGAGGATGGGAAGGTATTTAGCAGGTGTGCACAAACACCCTATGAAAGGAATAGATTGTTTTGGACAAAAATCCTCAACACATGGCTGAGATAGCTGCAATGATTAGGAGAAGGGAACAATTTTAAAAAATAATTATTTTTGTAACTCATCATATGGCAGTGTGAGGACACTTATTTCACCTTTAGCACTGTTTTTTAAGACTGGTCAATGATAAATTAAAAGATTTTTTCCACAGCACAAACATGAAGGTGTCAGGTTCTGCAAGGGGCCAGCCTTGCCTCAACCCTCTGGTCTGTGTGGTCTGAGGAAAAACAATTGGTGTTTTGGCAAGAAGGACTTGCCACCAAAAATCAAATGTGTAATATTGTCAGTAGTTAAATGAAAGGAAGTAAGAGTGAAAGCAAACTGTAAGAATCTCTATCATGCTTCTGACCACAATTTGGGCATTTATATGCAATACTTACAAACATTTAAAGAAGCTTAATTATCCAGGCCCACTATCCTGATGTTCAAATTCCACACATGACTCTGCTCTGGGGGAATGGCAGAAATGTGACCACCCCTGGGACAGCCAGCAGAGGGGACACCCAGATTTGGAACGCCAGGGATGGAGTTTTTGTTTGTCCTGGGGACGAGCCATCCCTCAAAAAGCAAATTGTGAGGCCCCTGAGCAACAAACCTCCCAAACGCCACCCTAGAGCACCCCGGTGACCCCTGGGGAGGTGGGCTGCTGCCTCCCCTTGGCTCAAGCCCTGCTCCCTGCGGGGCTGGGACACCTCCAGGCGCTGCCACCCACGGCAGCGCGACCTCGGCGGCGCTCATGATCCATGGTGCCATCAGCTCCCCGTTTACAGCAGGAAAGCAGAAAAGCCATTTAGCCAGAGCCTGCAACCCTTCAGCCCACGGTGCCTTGACAGCAGAGGTTATAGGAGGGGGGGGGGGGGGGGGAAAAAAGGGGGGAGAAAAAAAAAATAAAAAAGAGAGGGAGAGAAAGAAAGAACAATGTGCAATCGGCGCTGCATTAGAGATGGAAAAAGTACTTAAAGCCTGCAACATTCATCAAGGCTGAATACATAAATGCCACATTTTGAATAAGCCAAGCAAAAGACAATGACAAAGGAAAGGCGCGTTGCTTCAGGAATCTCTATCATTTTCATTTGCTGCTGTCAGGAACCTGTTTTTTGCCTCTCACTCTATCAGCCATTATAGCATTAATGAAGTAACCTCACATAGTTATTGACTGGCTTGTCAGAGTCCCTGCCTGATCCCTTAATAGAAACCATTGGTCTTCAGTTAAAAATGGGGTGAGCTGGGAGGTGCTGTGGGCATGTGCTGAATTTCAAGTGCACTCCTGAGGTTATCAAAAGCCATGAAATGCAAATTATTATATTTTTTAAACACACAGATTTCATGCAACTGAGCATATAAAATTGACTAATACTGTACTTTATGCATTCCTAATAATGTTTCCAAATATGCTCTGCATATGATCTTTCCCCAGAAAGTTGTGGGTGGTATTTGAATAAGCAGAAACGGGCCTAGTTTTATTTTGTGAATAAAGTAGTTTCCTGGATGTTGCGAGTCTCTGTTCCTTCTAATATAAGGTAATGTTTATGCACTGTCTGTTCAAACAACACGGGTAATCCTTTGTCTGAATTTCTGTCTCAGATCAAAATCATTTTCCCTTCTTCATTTTCCCCACCCCTCCCCTCCTTTCATAAAACATCCAAAGTCCCAGAACTAGTATATTCTCATTTACTAGAAATTGAGGGTTGGCAGAGGGTCTAGAAATAACTTCTTTTCCCAGAAGGTAATAAATCCAGGGAGTAATCTAAAACACTGAGTTGTTAATTCCAGTACCACCACGCCACTGCCTGCTGTGGGGGTACCCCAGTGAATCAGCCCTGGTGACAAGCAGCCAGGGCCTGCACATCCTCCTGCAGTGGCTGCGTCCAAAAAAGCCTTTCCCAGCTGGGAAATTTGGGACTGCTCACCAAAAGCTACAGGGTGACCTTCCACAGGTGCCACCAGGGGAGAGGGGACCATCATGCCTGTGGTCTGGTGATGTTCATCAAGGCTCTTAACGTGGTCTGACACTCCCAAACCACACAGCCCTGCCCTGGGAGACCCAGCCAGCTTTGCTGGGTCAGGCTCTGCCTGCAGGGAAGATTTGGACAGGTAGCCCTGCTGAATAAACTCCTCCACTCTGAGCTCAGAGGTTAAACGTGACACTGGTTGTGAAAACAGAAACGAGCAGCCTCACGTCACAGACAGCAGTGAGAGGAAGAGCTCCACAGCCAGACCTGATTTGAGATTGTTCAGACCTCCTGGGTCTGCAAAACTGGGTTGGCATTCTCAGAAGAACAGACTCCCATAATAATTGTGGTCCTCTCTCGTTTCTGATTGGGCTAAAAATTCCCTCAGAACAACTCTCACGGCACTTCCACATCCCTGGTCTGAAATTAAGCAAATTTCTCCTAATGAATACTCTGTTTGTTGATTTGGTGACACGTTTTCTGAGTCTGAAATATTATGAAATTCTTTAATTCTGCCCCCTTCCCCCCGTTTTCAATTAATTATTTGCAGGCTGTTTCTCTCCACAGAAGACATTCCTTTTCATTGGGACATTTGGTGGGCAGCACATCAGGAATGCCTTTCATCTAACCTATTTCCAAAATTCTGCCCTTGCCCTGGGTGTGCAGTGCTAGCAGCACATTTCCCCATCCCCTCACACGACCATGAGGGACACAGGGCACCACAAAGACTCAGTTGCTCTAAAATCAGGGCAAGGAGGATTCCAAGGGTCCTTGAGGGGGTCACAGCATCACCCAGTGTACAAACACCCTCCAGCCCACAGCACTCTCGGGTGACAGTTCAGTCATTGTGCAGGACAAGCTTACCCTTGGCTGAAAATAAATTTCCTCTCTTTGCATATGAGGAAAAAGAAATCCCACAACATGACACCACTTTCTAACCCAGGAGAGAATAAATGGGACAAATAGCCCTGTGCTCTCCCCCACATCTCAGGAAAGTTCCAGGGCACTGGGTTTTGGTCCTGTGCAATGCCCAGGTAGCCAACAAGCAGCTTTTTGTGTGAGCTTGCACACTGACAGCTCTGGAATGGGCACAGCAGAGGGTCTCACCTTTGTTTAGATTCTCACTTTCCAGTGGGATTTGTCCATCCCTACTCATAAGCTCCATTACCTTTAAGTTTTTCTCTTTTTGGGATGTTTTTTCTTCCCCTTCAGGGTACCCTGATGCCACCTCTGCAGCCTGAACCCCACAAACAGCCACTCCTGCCCACAGCAGTGACACAAGGAGTGGCCCTCACTAACATCCTCACTGCCAGCAGCTCAACAGGGCTGATCTTCTAATCGTGCTTAACAATTGCTGAAAGGAACCAAAAATTCATCAGTGAACTTCGGCTTCCCTGGCAATTAATATTGTTATTACAGATTTGTTAATAATTATTAGACTCTGGCAATGCAGCATCAAAGATTTTGAGCATCTCCAGGAAGACAGAGCATGCTGGACTCTGCTTCCATGGGTTACAGCTGTGGCCTTATTGTGACTGTACCTTTTTTGCCTGCAAGAAATCCTGCTTGATTCATCGATAAATTCACACTCAAGACCATCATCTTTGTTTTGGGGACATGCTCCAAGGCCCTCAGAGAAACCTGCATGGATTTTGTGCACCCCAGCTGCCACCAGGAGCTGCTCAGCCTTGAGGATTTTCACATGAGCAGTGAAAAACTGAAATTATTCTTCAAGGCCATTAAACCCAGCAAATTCACAATGGCACTGCCTGTATGCAAACAGGCCCACTGCTCCCTGTGTTTTGTTGAGTGCAATATATTTGGCATGCAAAAGCTGTGTCTTCAGGGATTTTTTTTTTACTTTTTTTTTTAAATAAGTAGTCTGGACGTATTGTAAGAGACAAAGTAATTAGCATTCACTCAGCCCAGCAGGGCAGCAATTTAAACTTTTACAAGGAGTCAAAGTTCAGGATGCTGCCCTGCCATCAACTTTCTACATACAGATGGGGTACAGACTGGAATATCCAAATGTTTCCAGCCACTCTGAGTTATTTGAAACTCCAATAGACACGTTACTGTGGGGAAATTGCTTAATCTGCTGCAGGATTTATTGCCATTGTATGCTCAGTATGGAGGTCCTGGAGGGTCAGAAAGAGCTGCTCTCAGTGCAACTATTTCATACCATACTAAAAAAGTTTCTGACCATACCTTTAATCCTCAACATCTCTACATCCTATTTTTATGCAGACAGGCGCATAAAAACACTCCACAAATTGAATGGTGTTCACACCCTACTCCCAATAATACCACAGCGTGGGGAAAGGAGAGAGGCACAGCACTCTGCTGCTCACTTCAGTCCAGAAAAAGGCAACTTTGTTGTCATATAAAGCAAATAAATAGAAAAGTCGGGAGGAAAAAAAATAAGTGCCCTGCTGCATTGGATTGATTTAAGAGTAAGTGCGTGCTGCTGGAGAAATAGATTTTTTTCACCTCTTAGGCAGTCATTTTTACAAATGTGCGAGGTGAGCGCCGATTAAAGCTCGCCAAGAGAGAAGCATTTTGTTCCTGTCCCTCTGTTTTCAGCTCCTCCCACCGTTCTCTCCCCATGCCCACCCTGATCTGTTCAGGGGCGAGGACAGGAATCCCTGCCCACCCTGGGGACCAGAATCCAGAGCCCCAGGGCATCAGGAGGGGAGGGGGCACTGCAGCCACTCACAGCAGGGAAAAATGCTCTGCCCCACTCCACATCATTATTTGGGGCTTTCAGAGGGAGAACACTAAGAAATTATTTTTTTTTTCCTTGTTTCCCACCCCCAGGCTTTCACTTGTAAGAGCAGGTAAAACTGACTAGAAAGAGGAGATAAATGTATAAAAGCATTCCTTTTGTACACAATTCTCACTCAGCAAAACCAAAACAACTCCAGCAGGAAGGAAACCCAGGTACAACAAACATAAATATAACAACCTGGGTGAAAAACAGTCTTGTCTAATTGCCCTGAGAAGTACTGTCATTATTCTGATGGCTTCACCAGTTTAAAAAAAAAAAAAAAGTTGGAAAACTTCGCTCTGAGTTTTGGCAGCATCTTTGCATCTCAGAAAAATAAATTCAAAGACAAAAAGCAAGAGCAGAAGGAATCAGCACATCAAGATTTTAGGCCTCGTGCAGGGATGAGCATTGGTTCTGTACAGCCCCCACTTCATACAAGTTTCAGATTCAGAATGAAGCACTTGCCTTGCTTGCAGATAAAAAGTATCATCTCCCAGGTCCTCACTATCTCCTATTTGCCAAGCAAAACAGAACTTGGAACACAAACAGTTCAGCTCTTTCCCTTTTCCAAAAAACCTAATGAAGGCTATCACCTTGTATATGGTGTGTATAAAACCAGGGGGAAACAACCCTACAGCTCCCCTGGTTTTAGGGGAATATCTGCCTTCTTAAATAAGGCAGAGAAGGACATGAAGGAACTTTTCTGAATCAGTAATTCGGGCTGTCCTGTGAGTGCTGGAGGAGATGGGGATGGCTGATCTGTGCTTTGATTCAGAAATAAGCCCCTCATCACTTCCTCCTCAAACGAGACAGACACCTTCCCCCCAGCCCCAATGCAAATTTGCACTGGCTCAAGTCATACAAAGGTCTAAAAAGTTTATTTCCTTCTCTTTGTTTTAAGCCTGCCAGATTTCTTCTCACAGGTGAAATACCAGAGGAAAAGCAAGATAAGGTTTCCTAAATATTTACAGATTTACCCAAATTCAGCAGAGAGGAAAAAAATCAAAAATTAGTACTCACAAAATGTTTCCAGAGTTCTTGCCCTCAAGAAACCTGAAGGGTTTGGTACCTGTCTGAGGGCTGGTCTCCATTATTTTGGAAACCACACAAGACCAACAGGATCTTGTCCAGTGAGGTCAGCGCCACACCTGGTTAGGACCCATCACAGCACCCTTAATCCCAGAGCCAAGCCTAGCTAAGGCTGAAATAAAGCTTTTTTTCTTGCTTTCATTAAGGTCCATTCCTATCATGCATTTAGAGAAACTCTTACTGCTAAATTTTCTTTTCTTGTGCCAAAAATACCTCTCTTTTCAATTAGAAAATGCAACTTGTTTTAGTGTCAGAGGCTTTAATTAAGCATAGTTTGTCTAGAACAGCTCCAGGGTTTATTTATTATTTATTAAAGAAAGGTTAGTTATTTATTGGGGAGGGGGAAGACACATCTGTTAGCTGCAACTCCACGGAACGAACCAGACAGCCCATCACTCAAAGTGCTGTAGGATATGAGTGGATCACTATCAGGGTCAGGAAAAAAATACTTCTTTTCCTCATGTGTTACATAATGAGCACGTTTTTGATACTTTCAAGTCTTCCTTGAAGCTGTGGCTGTTCCTGGTCACTATTCAAGGACAAGACATTGGGTTTAAGGGGAGGGGGGAAATACAACAGGGGGCTTGGTTTGGACTGTGCTGCAGAAGTGCTCCCACATCACTGAGACAGGCACTGCAGAAGGGGATGGACATTTTTCCTTGCCTCTGGCAGATCCAGCACCAGAAGTGAGGATCAGTCCTGGTGCAAGCAGAGCAGTGTGCAGGCAGGATCCTCTGGGAAGTGGCAGGACACGCTGCACACCAGCTCCTGCTGCAAGGACAGGCTCCTCTCTTGAACAGCTCTTGGAGGGCAGGAGCCTATAAACCCAATGAGGGGCCTAAAAAGCCATGCTAAGTTATATTTTTGCCTTTTTTTTTTTTTTAATTAAGAAAGCTTTAACTTTCCCCTCACCACTTCTGGGCTGAATTGGTTTGATCCAGAGAGGTAGTTATGCATAAGAGCAACCACTTTATATTGAATTAGGGGATTTCTCATGCAACACATCTCACCAATTACAAGGCAGGGATGCAATTCTATGATTTATAATACATTATACTGTTAAATAATATAACATTATAGATACAATTTGTACCTATCTCTCCGTGGATTAGAGAGGTGGCACATGAAGAGTGGATCATTAAACAGCAGTGCAAGGCCAGGGGCCAAGCACTTCTGTTTAACAAGCTGCTCCAAGTACCACCCCTCTAATCCATGGAGAGACAGAGAATAAATTGTTCCTGTCTTGTTCTGAATCAGGTTCTTTGGGTGTGTTTTGGTGAGTTTATATAATAATTATCATTTCTGTTTAGGGGTTTTGCTTTCTGGGGCTGAACCAGTTTAGGCTGAAGGAGCTTCTGTTCCAGAGAGGATGTGGAATTCAGGATCTGGACAGATTTGAGGGGAGAGGGGAATGACTTTCAGGCCATTCCAGCAGAAGCTCAAAGGCACACCTGGAGAGCACAGCCAGCTCCCCAAATGAATGGGCTGCAAAAGGCAGCAAGCATGGCCCCGGGCAGGAGCCTGGCTGCATCCGGGCTCCATCAGGCAGGAATGCCCCAGGAGCACCCAGCTGGCAGAGCTCAAACCCCTCCAGCCGGGCTCTGGGTGACACCAGAGCCTCTCTGGGTGGGGACAGCACATTTCCAACACAGCATTCCCCATCCCTGGCCATTCCTGGGTGCACATCAGGAAGCAGCCGTGGCTCAGCGTGCCAGGGTCCTTGGGAGGACAGAGGTGACACAGTGCCATTTCAGTGTGGCCACAGGCAGCAGCTGAAGGTGAGCTCTTTGACCTCCATCTCTTGTGCTTGTATTACCTCTCCAGGGTCAATAATAAATGCAGATGGGAGCACCAGGCTCGACAGACAAGGTGGTGCTTTATAACCCTGGCACTGGGATGAGGGCTCCGTGCCTTGGCTGCCAGGTTTATTAAACTCCATTTCTGTCCCCTTAACGATGACAACACCTCTCCATAACAGCACAGTTGCCTGGCTCCCAAGGAGGGCAGCACAATGAGGGAGCCTGAAGATATAGGGACACTGTTAGGCTGCCTTATAGCCCCTAACTCATCATCTGACAAGGCATTGATTTCTATTGACAATTTCATCGTAATGTCAGAACGTAACCTGAATTCATCTTTCATCCACTTCAGAAGTAAACAATGGCTCTTGGAACAGGGAAGGAAAAAAAATATAACAAAAATAATAAAAAGAATTTTTATTCCAGCTTTTCCTCAAAAAAACCCAAAAGAATCAAGACTGCTCAGCAGCTACATGGAGCAGGGCAAACTATTAATAGAAAACACATTATTTGACAAATTTTATCACTGCTTCAATTTGCAAATTATTCACAAATCTACTGTCACTCATTCAATTCTGTTCAATTTATGAAGCCGTATTAAATTAGCATTATTCCACAGAAACTATTTCCAGCCTCCAAAAAAATTTCCAGGTGATATTTACAGCATTAGCTGACAATTCCCCGTCACCTCAGCCATGGGAAGGTGCCATTACTGTCCCTCAGCTTAACAAGCTGTGAAATAAACAGGGATGGGGGGATCCTCCTGATCAGGCTTTCCACGCTGTCTATGTTTGAAAGAGGAGATAAAAAGGAAAGGCTGGCAGGGCTTGGCGTTGGCACCGCATCACATTTCTATTAATAAAGAACAGCAATCAGCTCTGAAATTAATGTGGATCTGTTATCTCCTCACACACACAAAGAACCCATGTCTGATGTGCTCACACGGACCACAGTGCAAACCATGGGGACAAGCCACTCGTTTTTCTGTTTCACTACCCCTGTGCCTTGGCTCTGGTCTGGTTTTGTGGGTTTTTTCCTCAGAAAAGCATGTGCAGACATGTAGGATAAAGATCTGTCAGCATGGTCCCTCTCTGTGTTTCTAGAGACGACACAGATGTATTTCATACGCCTCCAAAATGCAAATTGAAATTTGCTAATTTCTAGGTTTTGGCCACCTGTTGCACTTTACCACTCCTCTTTAATAGACACATGGTGCAGATTAAAAGTTTTACTGGGCTGGAGGCTGAGACACTTCCAAAGTCCTCCACAAATATCAGACACACTTGGCAGACAGGAACACTGAGGTACAAATTTCCACACCGTGGTGAAAGAGACCCTGGAGCCTTAAGAAAAGCGAAATAAAATAATGAAAACACACCTCTTCATTTCAGTTTCACGGGATTCAAATGATGTACAAAAATTCCCTAAGCAATTTCCCTGCAGCACAGCTCCCTAATGAGGCTGGGGAAGCAGCTTTTCTCCACACTCCCACAAATAGCTAGTCAGGATGAGCAGAAAAGGTAAATTCAGTCTTTCAGGGTGGAAACCATGCTAGAGATGACAAGCTGCTGGTCATGGCTCAGCTAAACCATCCCATGGCAAAATTCTAATTTTGAGACATTTGTTTGGGGTATTTGCTTTTTCACCAATGGTTACTTGGGGTATTGTTTCAAGTTATGTCTGAGTAGTCCCACACTGAATAAAGAATAAGGAAAACATCCAAAATTACCACTTGTACCATACAGTTTTTGGCATAAATAGGATCTCAAGGTATTTCCAGATATTGTCTTGGGCAACAAGAAAGCACAGGATAGAAATACTCTAAGTCTAGAGAAAAATAAAGTAAAATTCATAATCATTACAAAAGGAAGTAACAAACCCAACACCTGAGGAGGTGTGCACTGAGGGGGAATTTGCATTCCTTTAAAAACATTATCCCACACATCATATCTGTTGTGTGTTCCAGGGACACTGTCTCTCCAGCTGTGACCCATCAAGCTACTCCTGAGGACAAAATAAAGTCATCCTGGGATATTGTCACATCCATCTCCCACAGGAGAAGAGACCTGACAGTGCCTGGGACATCTTGGCAAAAAGCAGCGACAAAGAGCAGCCAGGGAGGGAAGAGCTGCACCTCCCAGGAGGGAAGAGCTGATTCTGAGAGACTCCCCCTCACACACTGCTGCAGCCCCCAGCCCCAGCTGGGCTCAGCACACCCAGTGCTGTCCCCAGGAGCACAGGGCACGTGGGAAGCACGGCTGGCACTGCACCCGCTGCTCCCAGGGATCCCAGAGCACCCCGGGGGCCGCGGCACCCGGAGCCTGCCAAAGCATCTCAGCTCATCCCTAATTGTCAGCCATCTCTATTAGCTCCACACTGGGGCTCTGGCATAAGGATGAACAGAAGGGTTGTTACTGGCTACTGAGAGGAGAGGAGCTTCTGGTCCAAGGAAGAAAAGCATCTTCCATGGCAGAAGGAAAAAAAATCTTTTTTTTTCCTTCCCACATAGGCTAAGCTATACTATGACAAAAGACAAAGGGACCACGCAATGGATGTCCATCAGCCTAAACTTCCCCTAATAGCACACTAAAAAACAAAAAGGAAAAAAAAGTCTTTGTGGCTTGCCTCTCAGTATTAAGCAGTAAGAGATCTGTTTTACAATTGTCTCCAAGAGGGAAAAAGCAGAAGTAAAACAGCACTACCTGGACCAATCCCAGTGCAGCATGACTCCATTTGAGCCCTCAGCTCCAGGAGAAGGTGGCTGGTTTGGCAGTGGCAGCTCCTTCTCCAGAGCACTTCCCTCTCAATGCTCCTTGGGACCCACAGCCATGGTGCAACTCTCCCCATGCCAGCTGAAGCTAAAAATTTACATAGCTGGAAAGTAAAGGGAGAAAGGGAAAAAAGTCTTGACTACGCCGAGACCACGTTTCTCAGATTACGCCAAAATTCTGATCTTTCCATATTATTTCCCTGAACAACAGCCCAAGTTAATAGGACCTAAAAATACCCCAAACACATTTTTGGTTTTACAAACAGTGTTTCATTCATGCATGTCTGCCTGGTGATGCAGCGTCACAATTGTAATGAGAGAGCTGCCAGCCCTGGAAGGGTGGATTGCTCCCTGCACTTGGAATGCTAAAGAGGGACTGAAGCCACAGAGCAGGTTAAAGTGAGTTTCACTATATAGCAATGATAAGGGAATTAAGTCAGGCCTGGAGCTAGAAGTTACCTGAGTCCAGGGCCACAAGCACCTCTGCTTTAGGCTTAAGTTTTTTTGCCCAACACAAGCAGCAGAAGCATCACTGAGATGCCAAGAGCAGGCTCAGCTAGGTTTTTGACCCTAGGATGGAGTCAGGCACTCAGGTGGCACCTGCACCCCCCCTCACAGTGCCTGGGGATGAGATGTGCCACAAACAGGGAGCATAAAGCAGCCCTAAATTAAAGCGCTTCCAACACAAGGCAATTACACTCCATAATGTTTACTTATCTTATATACACTCAGAGGGAAGATAAATGTCTAGTAAAAACCACAATCCACTATTAAACAGCTATAAAATACTTCGCTGTCTTCCCATTTCAAAAGCTCCCATAGTATAAATAGTGGTCAAAAGTTCAGTGAACTGTCTTGTAGTCTGGTGCTCCATTCAAACCATGCTATTTCCAGAGAGTCTCCTGACACCGTATCTAATTTCCAAAATGAATATGCTTTAATTTTCCTTCTTCATGCATTGTGCTTTTTCCTCATTTAAAACAGCAACAGCCTCTGGCAGTAAAGGACATCACATTTCCGTGTGAGATGAAGCTTTTTTCCCCCGATATGCAGGAGAATGGCATGGGTCAAGGGAGAAAAAATGTATGCAAAAAACATCACACCCCACTGACCCCAGTATATTTTACATTACAATTTTGCCATTTCCAATATAGGTTCATTTTGCAGTGGACCATATCAGCCATATTTCAGGATTTACACTCAAAAGAAAAAAAAAAAAAAAAAAAAAAAAAATCAGTACCTGGAGCATTGTCTGCATAGGGTCTGTCCTAATGCAATATATGGATTGTCTTATTAATGTGTAGTGTAGCTTGCAGGGAACACACAGGCATGCAGGGAATACTTATGCATGCCAGGGAGGCAGCACAGGTGTTCTGCTGGGGATGTGCACATACATTCAATTATCTCTGCAGGTAACACACAAGTGCATTTGGATGGCTCAAAACCCAGCCTGGCACACGCTGCAGGTGAACCCCCTGGAATCAGAGGGGTTTTCCATGTAGGATCTCCTCCCCCAAGCCATTAAAATCCAGAAAATGGGGGGTGTGACACAGGTTCACCCATTTGAGCTGGGGCTGCCATGCTTTCAGTGGGCAACACAAGAAGCTTTATTCCCTGGCAGACATTAAAAGGCTTCCTTCCACCTCTAGCAGAAGGCAGAGATAATTAATTAATCCACAGCCTGATTGGAAAAGCCCAGAAGGTTCTGGAAGCTCCTCGTGGCTTCACCCTTTAGCCTCAAGTGTTTAAACGAGGCCCAGCTGTGCCTCGTTAACGCTGCCCAGGCCCTCTGAAGCTCCAGCAGCTGAGGAAAAAGATTCACCTTTTGTTCCCCCAAGCTTCCTCCAGGGCCAGGAAAGGGGTGAAGTGGAAATTTGGGGTAACCCTTATATTAACCAGGGGTAAAATCCCCACACTCAGTGGGAGCATTGTCTAAAGGCCATAACAATTCTGACTCCACAAACTCCAGGACCACAATGCTCACAGAGCTGGCACAGCTGACCATTGCCAACAAAATACTCATCTGCTATTTTGGTAGAAAATCAAAGAAGTCTGACTTAAGAAGTACCAATTCCCATAAAAATCCTGCTAGATTCCCATAAAATCCTCATCCTCTCCACAGATGACCAGCTCAGGGAAGGCTCACAAGAGAAGCCATACACATATACAGGTGCATAAATACGCCAACAAAGCAGAACCATGGAACTAAGAGTAAATATAGATGGGGAGAGGGCTTAAAAGAGAAAAAAAATAATTTCACCACAGAAAATCATCACCTTTCACATCCCAAGCAGCTACTCCACCTTACAACAGCCATAGCAAGGAGCAACTTCAGGTCCTACAACCATCAAGCTTTCTCTGCTCATCACCTCAAAGAAACATGGAGCATTGTTGTGCTACAAATCTGTAAAACTTTAGGAATAACAGGCAAACTTAGCTTACCCAAAGCTCAGGGTAGCCCAGGGAGCTGGAGGGAGCTGCTGTGAGGGAACGTGGAGCAGCAGAGACTAAAACTGCAGCCAGAGCAAGCCGAGGCTATAAGTGTGCTCCACAGGTGTTTGGGATAACACACTAATTAACTCCTGGAGCTCATTGGCTGTGAGTGCTCTGCTCCACACCCTGCCAGAGCCCTGCCTCAGCACACACCAAATTCTGCTGTGGAGCTGCTTTTGGGGTACATAAAGCTGCTTTGGGTTATTTCAGAGTCCCAACCAGGGCACTAATGGAGAAGGTTTCCTTTAATCAGAGGCAACTGGAAGCCCTTAGATCCTGGGGACAGAGGTGGGGACAGCCTGCTGAAAATGCCCCTAAATGCAATTGCAAGAGCAGCACTTCTTGGTGTTATTTTAAGCAGAAAGGGTAAAACATGCAGTATTTTCTTCAGGTGTTAGCTCTCTTAAATGTCACAGAGAAGCATCCTGTTGCCTGGCACGTTGTGGACTCGAGGCTCAACAGGTTTGCTTGCTTATTGTCAGCATTTACCTGAACTGGTTTTTAATAAAAGCCTCTGAAGCAGGAAAATCTCCTGCCTGAGAGGAGGCGTGGGGAGCCCCAGTGGAGGCCCCTGAGAGTTGCTGAGCTACTTAGTGACAGCCAGTTGCATCCCTGATATATCCCATTCCTTCATAATTGCAAATCCCCTCGGTGCTGCTCTGCACAGGACCAGCTTTCCTGTCAGCAGTTATTGGATGGGAGCCGATGCTGCTGTTTACACATCCACGGTCACAACAATTTCAGTACCTGCCTGGCAAACACTGCTGTGTTCCAAGTGGCCAGCTTGAGCCAGCAAGATGTGCTGGAGGACAGAACTTGGGCCTTTCTGTATTCACCCAGGGCTTTGAACTTACCAAAATGAACCTTGATTCCAAATAATAATAATAGTAATAATAATAATAATAATGTTCCCTTTGGCTTCAGAACACCAGTTCCATCAAACTACTGACTATTGAAAGTTCAACTGCTAATGGCAAGCTATTTTGAAAAGGGAAAAGTCTGGAGGCAAATTATGAGGGAAAGAATAGATATTAATAATTTTTAAAGTCATTCTGTCTCAGGCATTATTTTCCTTTCTTTCATTATTCATGATGAGTTTTTTTGCTTCAAGGCCAAGCGAATTCATAGGGCCTGACCCATCCAAACACAACCATGACTCTGAACAATGCAGCCCAGCTGAGTCTGTAGATAAAAGAAGAGCCCAAATGGAAAGAAAGAATGGAAAAGAAGATAATTTTAAACACACACATGAAAGTACAACCTTCCTGCTGATGAGCTCTTTTCCCTGTACCCTGTCCACTCAGTTGCCATTCCATCCACCCTGGTGAGGGATCTGTGGAAGGGGAGTGCCAACAAGGAACTTATCTCATTTCTCTTCCCCTACCTCCCTGGCCTTTAAAGGCAAGGGAGAACCTCTCACCTTTTGATTTTTTTAGCTTAATTCCAGAGCAAATGGAAACTCAGTAGTTTCAGCTTGGATAACCTGCACAGCATTTTGTTGCTGTGGGGCATGAGCAGACCCTGGGAAGAACTGAGCCTGGAGCCTTTTACAGTTCTCTCTGTTGAGAAATTGCAGAGCTTGGAGGGAAAATCTCAATCCAGAGGAAGGTTTTTTCCCCCAAAGCTCCCTTGGGGAAGGTTTTCCCACATTGGGTGTGCAGAGCACAGGGAGACTCAGACATTTGGACACAGAGGGACACCATGTCTGTGGCAGCTTCCTCTTGCCAGGAATGAGGGGGCCAGAAAGAAGCTTTTAGGGCAGAAGCAATGACAATTCCTAGACCTGTGTTCTCCCCCTCCAGTAATTCTCAGCGTCCCCAAGTAGCCCCATGTATTGAAGAAAAACAGCAGTTCGGAATTCCCTTTGCTTCAGGGCAAAATAGCCCAACTAGGTTACGTTAGTTTATCTACATTTGTAACCATGTTCCTTGGAAGACAGGAGTTTGCTGTGGGATATCTTTGGCAACCTTGAAGGCAACTGATGCACTTTTCCCACTCTGGAATAAACTCAGCAAGATGAATCCTGCCTCAGACTCCACAGATGTGTGCATCTGCAGAAGAGGCTGTTAATAATTAATATAATTGTACAACCCCCTAGATATAAAAATACGCAGACGGAGCCTCACATTTTGCCTGCTTCTCTGTAACAAATACCCAAACTGAAACAAATTTAACAAGATACATTACACAAGTCTGCAGACAGAAGTTGTATGAAAATTTTAACTCTCTTCAGCAAGAAAGCACTTCTATTTCCAGTAACGCTGGCAGCATATACTGTAGCTAGGCAGCCACATTTATTTTCAATTATCATTTTTGCCTTTTTATACAGCATAATGAAATGCCTGGTAAATTATACATTTTTGTAAAACACAAACTTGTCTCTTTATTTGCAGCTCAAGTCTTGCAATATCGTTTTGTCTGCATTAGTTCTAGCTCTTTATGAGAGGCCAATTACTTTTCTTAGCTGTAACACGTAGAGTGTGATATGTTACTCGCCAGTCCTGGCTGAGACACAGCCTGCTGCAAAATGACCATGGCTGAGGCTCAGACCTTTGTAAAAAAGGGGGAGAATTCCCAGCATTCTGCTTGCTAAAACATCATCCACATTCACTTGCTCCAGCTTCCATACCTAAGATTTTCAGTCCAAACCTCCTGCTAAACAAAAGCATGTTTTTTAGAAGGGAAAAAAAAAAAAAAAAAAAAGCATACAGTTGCTTCCCCCAGTCTCCCTTTAGAAAGACGCTCTCCTGGCAGATGGATTTCAATATGCCGTCTCCCAAATCTTAAGCAACTCTGAAAATATAAAGTTCACTTATACCAACGGGCCATATATATCTGCACCTCTCAATTCCCTGTCTCTTTAACTGGCACTTTGAACTAGTGAGCACCTCTTTAATCTTGCCCCATTATCATCCTAATAGCACCTCCCGATATTCATAAATGTCTAGCAAGACTTTCAGCTATTTGGTATGAAGAAGAAATATCCAGCTAAATTGAGAAGATTACCACATCACCACATAAATCAGTGACAGGCCGCGTGTTATTACAGTTGATTTTTGTTGACAGTTGGCTGTAGGCAGTTGTGTTTCAAATGCCTTTTTTCTCTGGGAAATTAAACAAAATTCCATGCAAAATGCAGCCCTCCAGTTCAAAAACTGTAAATCCAAAATTAGCATTTCATACTTTAAAAGGTAGCACAGCACAATTTTCCATTGAAAGGTCTGTACAGTTGTCACAAATGGGTGCTTCACACATGACACTAATGCTACCGATGCCTTTTAAGAAAGCCACCTTTCTCTGATATTATTTTCTTCTCCCAATAATCTGCATACACTATAGTTCATCCCTACAGAAAAGAAAGAGAGCTCACTTACTTATCTCTCATATGGGAGCATTATGCTTTCAGCAATTCAGACAGATAGGCTGGCTGGGGGGCGGGGGGGCGCCTTGCCGAAGCCTCCGCGATAAGAGGGAGGGAATCGTGGCCAGCGAAAGGTTAATCCTCCCTCTCCAAGTCCCTCCTTCTGTCTTGGCATAACCTGGAGAGCAAAGAAAATGCCAGCCTCACAAAAGTGAAAAGACACACCGGCACCAGAGCGTTGGCGCCGCGTAGCGCGGCGGGGCCACGCGTGACCTAATTAACAAAAAGCCGTCGCTGGAAGTCAGGGAAGCAGCTTGGGTGACACCAGAGAGGACCAGAACTTGCGAAGGAGTGTCTGCTTCCAGCAGCTGCTGATCTGCCAGTTCTGGCTCGGAGAGCGCCCGCTGCCAAGCCAATTCTCAGGGACTGTGGTGTCAGCGCGTTGATTGAGCAGACAGAGCGCCTTCCCCTTCTCCAGACAGATCCTGGGGGCATTGGCTTTGTCTTGGGCAGGAGCTTGGAGAAATCACCACCACAAGAAGTTCACATTTTTGGCTATGCATACACACACACATATATATATAACACAGGGAGTTGAAGCAGAGAACTGCTCTGCCTACTCCTGGGCATGGGGACAGACGTGTACTGCAGTTTGTCAGCCAAAAGATGTTATATGTGTCTTCACACAAACACTCTGCTGGCAGCTCACTGGCTTCTGGCCACACAGCCCAGCGTCCCCTGGTCAGAAGTGCTGGGCTGAAAACCAGATCACCAGCCACTTGCATCTGCTTCATTCTCCCCAGTGTTCAAGGGCAGGGGTGTGATGGCCTGAGTTAGGGATCATCCCTTCCCCAGCCCTGTCCTCAGAGGGGAGCCAAGGATGGAGAGCCCACCTGCTGACCTCTGAGCTGGGTGATCCCGCTGCTTGTCACTGAGAGGGAAGTGTGCTCACAGTAGCCAGTGCCAATAAAATTAAGCATTTCAGTCAATATTGAAATGGTTTAATCTGAATTCACCATCAGGCATTTTAAACAGCTGCCTCGGTCTCATTTGCTCGTGCTGGGTCAAGGTTTAGCTTTTACAGCCTGTGCCAAACCTTTCCCTGGTGTAACTCTGCTACAGAATAGGACAAGATGTCCATGGGAGTCTGGTCCCAGTCACACGTGGTGTGTCACCCATACGAAAAAGCTCTTGACCCTCTGCTTTGCACTTGATTACAGGTAAAGACTAAATCAATGGAGTCAAATAATCACTGTGAGATACTGGTTTTATTACCAGTTGCCCAACTGGGGAAAAAGTACTCATCCAAGCAGGATGGAAAGTAGCAGCAGAAGAGAACACACAGTGAATATGATGGAGCAATCCTGTGTTCCCTGTTGAGGAGAGATTGGAAACAGGACAAAACTTTGCTGTTGAGTGAGCTGCAGCCTATAGAGAGTGATTGAATGATTTAAGGCAGCACTTGTTCAACACTGGAAATATTTATACCTGTAAGATCTGTAGGGAATATCATTAGAAGGGTTATGCCACTAATACTTTCTCTTCTAACTCTGTGCACATTTTCATATCTGATTCCCAATGAATACTTCTTACAAATTTTTGAAACACACAAGAGGTGACCTCCCATTTCTGCTTGGGACCAGCTCCTCAGGAAAACCAGGCAGTGAGGAGACACAGACCAAACTGGCAGTGTGAAAGAGCATCCACAGGGAAAAGAAGACCCCACCAAAAAATGCCCAACATGAACACAAAGCAGCAAAAACCAAAGCAGGTTTTCAGTACAAAGCTGCCCATTCTGATAAAGATGAGGAACCAGTACATGATCACTGGGGAGAGGAAGCTGAGCTGAACCAGGCAGTGTTGCCAAAAACGGTGTTTGTGTGAGGAGGGCTCTGACTGCAGGCAGAAGGTGACTCTGTGTGCACAGGCAGGTGTTTTGTGCCACATGAAAAGCCTGAGGAGTGTGGCAGCTCCCTGTGCCTCCACACATGAGACAGGCTGTTCACCCCATGGTACAGGGGAGCCCTCCTCCAGGGCTGTGCTCATGCAAGGACAGGGAAAGGCTGATAAGAGGAGGGAGATTTGGGAGCCCAGGTGTCACCTCACCCCGACCAGAGGAAGGCATCAGGGTGCCAGGGGCTAATGAAGGATACACAACGGCTTTGCTTGAGGAGGAGCCCAATGACAAAGGCCAGCTTTGTTGTGCCAAGGCATCAAAGAGCCTTGCAGGACAACCAGCAGACTTGCCTGAAGAACAGCAGAAATTCAACAGCAGAAATTATCCTTCAACAGAGGAGATGAGGCAATCTGGGGTGGTGACAGTGGGAGCAGGGGAAGCAAAGTGTGGGCAGCCTGACCCACAGCCATGGCAGAGCAGGCTGCTCCAGAGAGCCTACAGAGTGCTGGAAATGGAAAGCCTTCTCGTGCTGTCCCCTGACAGGTGGTTCTTTGAGATGTTCATATCTCCAAAGCTTCTGGGTTTGGCAGCACTACAGACACCGTGTGAAGGGGAGAGCCTCTGGCTTTGCTGTTTCAGTGAATGCAAAGAGTGCAAGCCACCCCTCTGCTCCCCTGGCATCCTTTTCTGCACAGCCCAGGTGTTTGCATCTCAACAGCAGTTTTTGTACTGAACCCAGCAAGACGCGATGAAATCCCAGCGCGTGTTTCACAGAGACATCCGGCTGTGAGGGAGAGATCACACTCAGCTTTGGATTGTAAGCCCAGGCTTGTCATGAGAACAAGTCAATTACTCCACAAATGAGGGGAAATACTCTACAAATTTTAGCTGAACTAAGTAGAGAAGAGAAATGAATCTGTAAACAATCAAATGGTGTGTCTGTTTATAATTATTATCATGCAAGTAGTATAATGTTAGTTGAGCAAGATAATTTTTGTGTGTTTTGGGATTTCCTAGTTTGCATCTTTCTGCCTACAAATTTAGATCTCCAGGGCAGGTAATTTTTTTTTTTTTTCCTGATGTCTCATAAAGAGAAAGAAATGTTGAATATAAAACCTGACAGGAAGTTTTTCCTTTCGAAGTATAGTTCATGTGGTTGTTTAGAAAAACACAGTTCAAATACTGTTCTTTACTTTGTTCTTACAAGTTGTGAGTAATACACACATTTGTTCACAGGACAAAGGCTGTACTCGTGACAGTAGCCTTGGAACAATGTCAGGTGGCTGCTGCTTACAGGACAGGAGTGCTGTGGTCTCTCCCAACTCCAAGCTCATCAGTGTTAGCAGCTGAAGCTGGATTTAACTGCTGGCCAAATCACAGAGGTGTGCAGGCTTCCTGCACTGCCTTGAGTTGGGGTGCCCAGAAAACTCTTCAGGAACAAATAAATTTATAAAATATCCTAGGGGATGTGTGAGAATTGGAGCTGAAATTTAGTATTTTCTAACTGCTCTCACCCTTCCTCCTGGGACTGCTGCTGATCTTTGATCACTTCCCTCATTTACAAATGCTGTCATCTCACCATTCTCCTTCCACTCCGTATCATTAATACAAATCTGGAAACAATGGCTTTCTCCCTGCTAAAACATTGCAACATCCCACTATTTGTTTCCTCTTCTAAAACGGATCATTCATTATAACCCATATCCCCCAAAGAATTTTATCACTTGAAACCTGTTTGCAGTGAATCTAAAGTAGCTGGGAAATCATCTCCTCAGAAATTCCTGCGTACGCTGGAGCCGACTTCTCCTGGAAGCCCAATAAAGTGTTGAGTCCCTCTGCAGGCAATATCCATTTTTCTTCTTTCTGATACAGTCTCCGGCAGTAACCCCTGCAGCTGTGCACGATCCAATTTTTTTTTTTTTTGCTGCTGAAATTCACTGCTCAGCTCTGTTAGCTCTTGTACCCACTTCATCCCAGAGAGTTGGGATAATTGCCTCCTTGCTTCGGCGTTCCACCACCTCCATGCTTATCGCAGAGGTCAGCTTTTCTTTTATCTCTCCTATAACCAACTCGTTATTTGCTGCTTTCTCTTGCAAGGGACAGGCTGCTGCTCCCTGACTCCTGCCCCATTCCACTTTTCCTGGTGTTGTGCACCTCGTTTGAATATTTCTCCCTAAAAGGACATCTCTACCTTTCAGCATTTGAATTTAGGATTTTACTTTGCAGTCTGCGGTCCCCAGCAGCAGCAGCAGAGGCTTGGGTGAACACTGACCTCTGTGATGAGGCATCACCAAAATGCTTACACCTGCAGTTCAAGAGTTGTGTGAGCAGGGAATTTCCCCAAAAATCTGGGAAGCCTTTAGAGCCATGGAAGGCTCTGTTTAATAAATTAAATAGGAGTAACATGCTCACTGGTTTTTTTTACCTGAGAAAGGTTATGCAACCTAGTAATGTCAAAATACATTCAGGGTGAGGCTTGGGACTCAAATTGCTGAAATGTTGGTAGAAAAGAATGGAGTGTTGAATATAAAACAAAATAATGCAGGAAATGTTCTACACTGTTAAGGGTTAAGGCAGCTATGGCTGTGCAATATTTACCGTCAAGGAGGCTCGGACCAAAGCTGCCTTTGAACTACTCACAGTCAAGAATAAACCCTAATGTCAGGATGTGAAAATTTGAAGTGCAGAAAGGGCAACCATCCCTTACAAGTCCCCAGACTATCTAAATACTATGGGAGACACTTTGAAACAGATGCAGATGATGAAACTGTGAGCTATCCTACAGACCTTTTTCTCAGGACATACAATTTTTTAAAATAACAGCAAATTCTGGACTACTGAGGAGTGGGTAATAAGGTCTGGAAAGCACAGGCAGAGCCAGGCTTACTAAAATCAGCCTTGAAGTGTCGCTCACAAATTGTCACCAAAGCACTGTGAGAGGAGTGCAGACAGGGCAACTTTTGCAGAGATACCAATGACACTCAGACTTCCAGGGGCTTTCAGAGGATGTTATGTACCCATTTCCCTGTTTGAAAATGTGCCTCTTCACACAAAACAAGAGATCTTTGCATTTTTAAATAGCACATGTCAAATCTCGCTCATGTAAAACCTCTCCTCCAGTGCTCTGCCGAGCAGCAGTGGTGTCTGAAAACAGATGTTTTCTGGAAATTCGGGTGTCTCCAGCTTTTCAGTCCATGTCAATGCAATGCAGTTGAACTTCCTAATCAATGAAAATTCACTGTAATATTGATGATGACACTCAATGTGCATAGAGACATAAACCCCCAATTTTTTGCTGTTGCTTAATGCCATTGTGAATTTCAGACAGGCTGGATTGTCCCACACTTGGCACACCAGGATGAAACCTGGCTTCATCCTGAGGCCACCAGAACAGCAGAAGAGTAGAGTAGAGTCCCACACCTGCCACCAGCCAGCCTGAGTCACTTTATTTGCTTTCTTACCCTCACAACATTTTCTGTTTAAACCTGAAGCTCTGTAAAACAGGAAATGTTTTCCTTCAATGGGGGGTGCACAGTTCCTGCCATGGTGGGACTCCTGTCTCAGCCAGGAGCGGACAAGAAATCAAGCAGAAAGAGCTGGCAGGAGAGAAGAAGCACCCCTTGGCCTCAGCAGAAATCTGATTTCAGAGGGGGCTTGTTTTAATCCAAAAGAGCAAAATACATTTGGGTATTGTTAACTCTGAGCATTCCTCACTACCTCTGTTTCCTAAGGTGAGTGAAAAGGCAGTCTGTGCTACCACAGAGGGGAATTCAGGTCTTGCAAACGACTCTGTTTCTTTGTCCAAGAGGCCAAGCTGGGGGCCATGGCTTCATGAAGGGTCTGTGAGCGTGGCAGCTGCCTCTCACTTCTCAATTTGCTTTCAGGAGCAAACTGCAGGCCACACAGTGCCACACTAAGGCCTCCGGAGCCAGCAGGGCCTCAGCCACGGCCATTTGAGCAGCAGACAGAACCAGGAGCCTCTGAAGAGCCACTGCACTGTGCTGGCCACTCCACATCCAACACATGCCAGGCAGGGCCGGGTGGAAAGCCCCATGGCCACCTCAAAGGCACGGCCAGCAGCCTCAGCAGCAGGCCTGCTGCCACGTCCCCTCCTTGCTCATCCCCAGCACAGAGGGGACGTTCAGGGCCAGCTCTCAGGGACAAAACACTCCAGGCACAAACACCTCCCTGCACAGGTCCCACAGGGCAACTGGTGCACTGCCCAGCAGCCGGTGGCAGCAGGGATGCTGAGGCAGAGCCACCAGCCCATGGCCAGGGCAAGAGCACGACCTGCAGATCTGCTGCCTGTGCCTGGGGACAGCTGAGCCCCAGCCTGGCCATGATGTCCCACAGAGCTCATCATCCTGCACCTCACACTAGCCACATTTAGGGGCACCACCACCCCACATGGTGCCTTTGCAGGGTCTCACCATGGCTAAAGTGATCTTTTACACTTCCCGGGAGTGGACATGAGGAAGGCACACTTCTCAGACCTGTTTCCACCTCCGACAGACGTTGGAGTCGTTCAGCGTGGCCGGCCCTGCGGATGTGAGCAGGGCGTGTGTTCAGCTTCTCATCTGAAATATTTGCATGAGCTGCTGGTTTCCTCTCTCCCCACTGGGGACAGGAGGCTTTCTCTCACTTCTCTATTTCAGGGTGATCTATAGAAGCAAGTTCAAAAGGGCAGGAGCCAGGGTCTCATGTCCTGATGCTTTGCCTCACCCTGGTGAAAAGTTATGGGTGTCAGTAAGGCTACAGCTGCTAGCTTCCCCTCCAGCCTCTTTAATTTCTGTCCCTTTGCTTGATGACAAACAATAATGAGCTTTTCCATTCCCTCTCTAACTACTTTATTTCTCACACTCCCAGGAAAACTTATATACACTCAAACATACCTATACACACACCCCTACATGCCATCTATTGGTTAACTCCTGAAGAAAAATTTATTTATCTGCTCTGAAGGTATGGGTAGGTTGTGGCCTTCAGCCTTACTGGCTTTTAAAAAGCTACCATTGATAATTTCTGTAACAGTTTTTACCAGATTAACATAAAAACTTTATTCTGAAGAGCATTTTCTTTTTTCTTTGTGACAAAGACCGTGGTTTGCACTCTGCATTTCCTAGCCCAATAAAAGCTGTGCTATGCGTGGCACCTCAAATTCCCCATTCTCCATCCCAGAGCAATCTGTCTCTGTGTATCACACTCCTGGTCTCCACGTCTGAGTACCTATAAAGGGACTGCCAAATAAAATGTTGTGAACGCTGCTCTCCGTTCTCACTCACTAAAATTTTGTTGAATTTGCTTGGTTTGACACCTATTACAGCTCAAAGACTGTTTGCTTCTCCCCTGCAGGGTTGTGGAAGCGGCAAAAGTAGTGGGGAAGGAAAAATCTTCAAACCAGCTCACTGCATTCTCCCTTTAAACGGCTGAACAGAAGTGTTGAAGTCTCAAAGTTTTGCTTTTCTCTGAGTTTTGTTTTTCAGGGTTTTTTTAATCACTGGCTGCCACAACTCAAAATGCCTCATTCTGTATCAACAGAATTTAGTCATGCTGATAATTGAGATTTCCAGGCAAGATACTTGGAGTGAGCTTTCCTTATGGTTTTCCTCTAATACCAAGAGTTCAGATAATTTTAATCTATCAATTGACTTTGTTCTCTTGTTTGAGTTTTCCTTTTCCCCCAATAGCAAAAGAAAAAGGAAAAAAAAAAAGAAAAATAAAAGAAAAAAGAAACATGATTTTTATTGCATGGAAAATGCCTGAGGGAAACAAACTAAATTCAGCACTAACTTGCAAAGGCAGATTTTAAAGTTGCAAAATCAGAGCATAATTTGGCCCAATATTCTGTTTCAGTGCTTGGCTCAGTGGAGAAACCAGGACGTGTTTTTTCCTGCCCAGGAATTATTGTTAAAATGAAAAATGAGTTTTCATAGACAGGGAAGTATCATTGCTGCAAGCAAGCATGAACAATGCTGAATCTCGGTCATGCGTAAAACCCAAGAAGTGGCCAAAAAAGTGCTTTTCTGAGCAAGCTGGCAATGCCTGCTTTGGAAAGTTGTGCCATACCCCACGCCAACTCGCTCCACCAGCGCCGGCTGTGGAAATTGCTCTCCTTGAAACAACACCTACCTAATTTGTAGCAGTTAATAACTAACAGCATATAATTTTAAAACCCAGCCACACTTTGCTGGTTCCTGCTTTTAATTAAACCTCACTCATAGCAGTGAACGGAGTGGGGATGGGGTAGGTGGGATGCTGGAGCTGCAGCCTGCAATGAGCAGGGCCAGCAGTGGTACCTCTGGCAGGACCCCCTCCCCTTCTCCTCAGTGTGCATGTTAATCCAGAGTCCTGTCCATCAGGGCTGGATACTGAGGAAATGATGGGCCTAAACTGATGAAGAGTCACTCACCCTCTGTGCGAGCAGAGACGAAGGAGCCCACAGTCAGAACCCAGCCACAGAGCTCCTCTGGATCAGGACATGTGATGGGAAGTTAATGATGTATTAAAAATGCATGTTAATTAAGGCAATTTTTTAAATTATAGCTTTTGCTCAAGCCATAGCTGGTATGCAAGTGGCAGGAGGGCTGGAGCAAGCAGCTGCCACCTCCTCAGTGCCTGGCATGGCCACTGCCACCCCTTCACCTCCTCCATCGAGGCCAGGAAACAAAACAGTGCCATGTGTTCCAGGGCACCCTGAATAAACAGCAGTGTGGACATCACTCAAGCATTGAGCAGAGCTTTTCCTGGGCCTGAAGCAGCTCGGTGCCCCTTGCCACCACTTGAGCCTTGGTTCAGGGAGATCCAGGGTGGACCCAAGGTCCCCGGCCATCAAAGCTCCCCCATCTTGGGGAGGCAGAAGAGTTTTGGCGTGCAGGGTCTGGAGGCAATTCTCTCTCTGCTGCTGCTGAATTTGTTTTGCAGTTGCAGTATGTCTCTGTCCATGTGCCATTAAGAGCTCAATTCTTTTATTCCCCCCCCGCCTCTTTAAAACATCATGTTTATGCAAGTGGACAGGAGGCTCTCATATCTGGGTCACACGTTTGCTGGAGGTCATTGAAAGGCTACAAAATGGAGCATGCCTAATTCTGCTATTTCTGAAGTTTTCTCACATGTACTCAAGACAATTATGCCTATTAAATGAGTTCATTAAATTTCAGAAATCCTTTGAAATTCTGACATACCAAAAAAATATGCTGAACTCCTTCCATTTCTTCTGACACCTCCTACAAATGCTCTAATCCCAGCAGGTGATGGACACTGGAGCTTGGCTGCCCGTGATGTGGCCAACATGTTAAGCATGTCCTGTCTCCATTGCAAGCCAAATAAACTACGTAAATAAAACAGGGCGTCGAGGTCCACCAAGTGACCTTTTGCAGCATCACTGTCACTGGCCCAAGCACCACTCTACCGAGAATAATTTAGAGACACAGGGTTAATGTCCCCGATGCTCCTTGAGAGCTGTGGGGTTTGAGACAGGATGGGACACTCAAGGCTTTTCCAGGACTGAGCTGCAAACTTCAGGGATGCAGGAGGAACGCAAAGGCAGGCTCTGTGTCATCTCCTGGAAAGTAAAGGCAGGCTCTGTGTGGGACATCCTGGTCCCTGCCCTCCCAAAGGACATGGGGACTTGCAGAAGGACATTCTTTTAGGCTAGGGCACACATAGAGAAAGAGAACATAACCAAGTCATGGAGAACAGGCAGAACCATTCTGTTGGGAAGGGGCTTTTCCCACAGTGAAACATCCTGATGCTGAGCATCAGGAACTGTGAGTGAGCAGGAGCTGTGGGTGCCCAGTCACTGCAATCACATCCCACAAATGCTGAGGTGCCACTCACTAACCACATATGAATACTTCTTGTTTTACAATACATGGAAACAGGAGTTAATAGCTCATTGTTGCAATATTAGTCATGCAGAGGCATCAGGTCATGGGATTGGCTTGGCATCAGAAAGTTCTATGGGCCTACAAAGAAAGCAAAGTGTTGCTTAGGGGAGCATGCCTCGAGCAGCACTGTCACTTCTGGGGAACTGTGTATGGACTCAACAGCAATTTGGAAATTAAAATGTACACAAGCTGATCGCTCATTAAGACGTGTTTCTTTTTGGTGAGTAAGAGAGCATTTATCATAGTTGGCCCACACCAACAATCAGCTTTGGACAGAAGCCACCTTTCCTAATGAATGGGAGGGAACAGTTTTTAATCTCTCTGAGATCTCTTATCAATTGATTTTGGATGATGTATGGGAGGTTTTGTTCTCCAAGAATTACGATACTCCTCGAGTGGCAGCAGAGACCCAATATTTTCATTGTATGTCTTTGTCTCCTGACACGATGCCATTTGGTCTTGACACTGCAGCAGCCTCTCTGCAGATTCTTTCCCATTGTCTCCTCTTATCCTTGTCTCCCTTGCATTGTCCAGCCTTCCCTGTGATTGCACTAACACTGATCTAAACAAACAAGGGAAGGGGGAATAAACCAGCTGATGCTTTTGATGAATTCTAGCCACAAAATATTAAAAGGATGGTTTTAAGCTCTGTGCTTGCTGATACAGTGAGAATGAACCTGCCTGAAGTCACATCTAGCCCCTGAATGGTACCTGTGAACGAAGGTGGCCAGAAGGCACAAAGCTGGCACTGAAGAGAGGGCCTTTGATCAGGTCCTCAGAAACACTTCCTCTGTCTTCCTGAAGTGTAACTTTAGACCAGGCTCTACCAAGGCCACTTCACTCTTTTGTGCATCCCCTTGAGCTCGGTGGTGAATGAGCTGAAGCCTGCTCTGTTTCCTGTGCTAGGTGGCACGTGTCAAGGATCCCTGTGATCACTTTTGTTCCTTGCTTTATCTAAAGAGCTCCTTGCAGGAGCCCGGGGTGTCAGTGGCCGTGAAAAGAGCACAGCTGGAATATCGCAGTGTTTCATATCCTCTGGGCAGATAATTAACTGAGCCCCATTAGTGGCTGGAGTCTCAGGCCTGCATCCAAACAATAGCAAGGAGGTGTCAGGTCTCCCTTAGGGATGAAGGAATGCCAGTCTCCTCATGGGAGGTTCCAAAGCTGCTGGAAGCCAGGTGGCTCTGCCCCATGTGCTCAGAAGGACAAAAGCGGGCGCTTGAAGGGTGTGGGTGGACAGAAGATCTCTGCAGCAGCTCTAAATATCCCCAAATTGCTCACACAGCTCCAGTGAGGGGTCGGTCTGGCTCCTTCCTAAGTCAAGAGAAATTCTGTGCTCGGTGACACTGGGCAGATCCTTAGTCCTTGAACCCCTCTACCAGTTCTTGTGGGATCATCCCTGAGGATGTGGTCCCAGGTGAAAGCAAAGAAAAGGGGGACAGCAGAAAAATGGGGCAAGGAAGAAAACCAGCACAGTTTCTTTTAGTCAGCTGCTATGGATTTCAAGATCTCAGGCTGCTACAGGAGGAAGGAGCACAGTGATTCAAAGAGTAATCCCCTCAGCTCCTCGGGATAAACACACACATGGATTTGCACATCTCCTCATGACGATCAGCTCCAGGAGAATAATGTCATACAAGATGTCAAAAACAAGAAGCAACATGCTAGAAGAGTGCCACTTGGAAATAAAGCCCTGCTTTTATTGGATAGCTGATCTGCTAAAAGCAGTTATTTGAAATATCTGCAGATCGTTGGGATCTGTGAATAATTGCTATCTGCACATCTCAAATTCTTTACAGTTTTTGCTGTTACATAGCTCTGCATGTCTATAAATAGTAGAGCAATGTCGCTCACTGCATAATACAGTCTCTGTGTTTTTACAACTCATCATGAACTTCTATGTAATTTATTTTTTATTGAAGAATTCCAATTAATGGCTTCCTGGTGATTTTAAAGCCTCAAATTATCAGTCTCTGAAAACAAAGCAGAGAACATAATTATCATAAACCGAGAATTTTTCATTTTGAAGCTTATCTGTTTGTGCTAAGTATCTTGTCTGTAAGTAATTAGTGCCTTTATTTTTTTCAGTAAAAATAATGACCATTCTATGCTGCACATCCAAATTCCACTAACTGCTACATGTACTGTATACATTATATTTGAAAATGCACCACCTTGGACCAGCTTTAAAGTATTTCATCAAATGATAATGGAAACAACAAAATACATCTGTTTGTTGGAATAAATTATGTGACATATTTAAAAAAAAAAAAAAGCTATTATATCTTTTTCTCTTCTAAGAGTAAAAAGCCTTTAAAGAACATGCACATTTATTACCATGGTGGCATAGGATGATGGTGAGCTGCTTTTAGGCTATTTATAACTCCCTACTGCTGATCAGGACTGATCAGGTGATGGTGTAGATGGACAGAGCACCCTTTGTGTGGATGTCTGTCTGTGCTGATGCATCTTTGCATCCTGCCTAGTGCACCCAACCCAAGGCTGCAAGCTGAGGTAGGTAACAGGAGAAATCTGCAGCACCTCTCCCAAGCACTCCTTGTAAAGAGGGAATTTAAACACAACAGTGAGATCCTGCTCCTGAAAACCCAGGTAAACAGGGTAGATTGCGATATTTAGAGTCACTCCAGTGCCAAGAGCAGATTTGTGGCACTGGTATTTTCGTGAGGGACAGAACTTAGTACAAGTTTCCTGCACGGTCTCCCTTGGATGCTCAGTGCCTGTCTCTGTTTACAGGTGGGATGAGTTTTCCCAGCTCCAGGTAAATCAGTTTGTAACCTGCATTGTGAGGGCTGGTCCTGCCTGCCATCACTGAAACTGAGCAATTTCTGTGCTGCATGGGTCCCCCAGATAGATCAGAAGTCCCCCACAGCAAGGGTGGAGGGAGACCTTGGCCAGATCTCTCATCCCACATGTGCTCCACACATCCAGAGCATCCACAGAGGAAGGTGGGCACCAAGCCCTAAAGGAGGAGGAGTGTGCCCTGTACCAGCCCTACTCAGCATTACCACAAGTCTAACTCACAGAGCCCTGCTTTATTTCCCTGCCTTGCACAGTAATGCCTTTTCTATTGTGGCATCAAGCTAAGAAATCACATAGTCAATAATCCAGCAGCAATGCATGTTGGATAAAGTGGGAAGGAATGAATTAGGAAGACAGTGAGGATGCAGCCCTGTAAGAATGTGTTCCTGGTGATCTGTGGACTCTCCTCAAGAGCAAGATCATTTCCAGATTGCCCCAGACTGTTAATCAAATACCACTTCCAGCCTGAGATAGGCTGGTTCTCTACTAGACACTGCACCCTCTGCAATGCCTGCAAACAGGTATGAAGCACCTCCCTGCTTTTACTTTCATAAGGGATTCTGCTGATTGCAGTAGAAACCTCCTAAAGAGAGTGAATTTTGAAGTGAACCCAAGGTAAAATGCTAACACCATAATTTTAAACCATAAATAAACATGCCTTAAATATCTGAAGTCAAGTTAGAGTAACATCAGCTCCCCTCTCTGGCTGGCTCCTTGCTCTATGAGAAGTGGGATGGTGCACAGGTTGGACAGTGAATGTCCCTTGACATCTGAAGGGGCTCAAGGTCCCTTCCCAGCCTGACCATGGCACAGATCAGAGCTGGTGACTGTCCAGCCCCAGCTCACACCTCCTGCATCCTTGAACCAAGATCCCGGGCTCCACTTCTGAGCTCCCTCTCGTTTTGGCAGACATCCAGGCCAGCTGCTAAAATAAATCTTTTTTTTTTCCCTTCCCCTGCGAGCCCTGACGTTCTCCTACTGCAGAAAGGTAGCAATAGCAGTGGTGTTTCTTGGCTTTCATCCTGGCTGTGTGATGCACCCCGAGCCACCTCTCCCCATGTCTCCAGCCCGCGTTCCCAGGCTGCAGGATGAAGGAGAGCTCGCCGTCTGCCTTGCAGTCTCTTTGCTCCCAGGCACTAAGTAAATGTCAGCTTTTTTCACTGTGTTACATACATTGTTAATTTCAAAAAGAAATCCAATATCATTGTTTTTCATGCTAGCTGAGATGATTCTGAAATCTAATAAAAATAGTGGAATTTTTCATTAATGGCAGCCAGGGTTTAAGCCAGCACTAACTTTCCATAGCAGCAAGAGCAGATGAAAGGAGGTCATCCTCATCTTGTTATATTGCAACTGTCCTCAGTCACAACTTCAATGGCAATGAATTCAAATGCAGCCCTTTTTCTTTACTGAATTAGCATAAATAAACTGGCACAAGGGAAAGGGACACCCCGAGCACCTAGAAACATTAGATCAAATAATATTTTCTGTAAGACAAAAATGCAAGAGCAAGGAAATTATGTGAGATACTTTTTCCTGGTCAGGCATTTCTCTCACTGGCAGGGAGGGAAAAACTAGAGGTAATTAGGGTAGGAACATGGCTAAAGCATCCTGCAGACTCACCCTGCTTCTGTGGCAGCCAAACCTAAAGGAAATCCTTCTCTAGTGGGTACCCACCTGAATTGCAGGGCTGAGCAGGTAGGTGCACCACTCTTGGAGAAATTGCTACACCATCATCTGTAGTATCTGAATATCTTCAGAGCAGATGGATGTGGGCTTTGCCTTCTCTGGCTGCAGCATTGTGGTCTGCCACCACCACATGAAGGAGGAAAACTAAGGGGAAGAATGTGAAAAAAATATTTTGCTTTCAAAGTATATTTTCTTTATGGTTGTTACTGAAAAATAAAAAGAACCAAACCTACATCAAAACTGTGCTGTGAGGCATTTGTTCTTTCAACTTTGTTGTTGTAAAAGGCTCCTCAGGTCTCACCCATGTCTGAGGCCAAAGTAAGTAAGGCTCTTCCTCTCCCCCAACTCTTCCATTACTAAATCAGCAGTTTATCATCCCCTCTCCCAAGGCCACCATTGAGTGGCCACCTCACAGCACGTTAAGAGTCAGCAGAAAAATCAGGAATGTCAGCCAGTGGCCATCCACACTGCACGAGGGACTCGGAGCAGGACCAGCAAGATGCTCGTCCCTCTCCCAGCCAGGTCAGCTACCAATCAAGGAAATGCTTCCTGAGCCTCTTCCTTGGACAGAACCAGATCAATTCCAAAAGGAAGAACAATACCTGCTCTCTCCACAACAAATGTCCCTGGACAATTGGAGTCCTTTTTGTATGTAAAAATCTGTATAACTGCTCCTGAGTTGGCAGGAGGGAGGGTGGTGTGGAAAACAGAGAGCAAACAACCCTCCCCAGTGAGCTCCCAAGGAGCCTGCCCAACTCCAGTGTCACACACGCTTTTATTTCAGCATCTGTGTCTTCCCATCAGCAAGACCTTCGTCTAACAAGAAAAATACAACTTTTATTTTTCCCCTCTCCTTTGCTTCTGAGCCTGGCCTCTAGACATTCAAAAGCCAAAGAGATCCCAGAATCCACTTCCTCTGAGCAAGAACACAGACTGAAGTTTAGCCCCAGGTTCTGCCTCTGCCAGCACTGTGCTCTGATATTAGGAAATATCAGAGATTACAGAGAAACTGAGAGCAGCACTTCTGTGGGAAGACTGAAAAATATGAATGGCTCTTTGCAGAGCAGCCCTTTCTTCTTGCAGACTTGCATTTCTAAGTTAAATTTGTCACATATTTCCCCAGCTCATCACTGCAAGGAAGGAACTTACTGCAGCAAGACATTCACTGGGTTTCCACAAATTTTCCCAAAATGGTCATTGATTCTCTCCCTGAGCATCCTTAGTGTGACTCAGGATAGAGCTTCCAGGATGGCACATGGCACTTTGTGCCTGACTGCCCCAGCCAGAGCAGCAGCAGAAATCACTGAAAACTTTTATATACTGGAAATTGGCAGTAATGTGTGATAATGAGGAAGAGGCTCCTGTCTGTGCTGCAGGAGCCTGACCTTTTAACAGAGCAAATGTCAGGCAGAGATACACAAATGTGTTTAGACCAATATCAGTGGCTTCATGCGGGGCTGCTCACTCAGGCCCATGGACAGACAGTGAGGGATTTGCAGCCACTGTTCCTGCAGAGGGACACAGTGCTGCAGGTCCCTCCTGGAGGAAATATCCCTGGAAGTTGTGCTCTTGGGTGCAAAGGGGCAGATCCTCACAACAGAACTATCCTGGATTCTGTGTATCCATATTTCCTGACCCCAGCTCACACAGGGCACATAATGCACTGTCTTTCCATTGGCCTGGTTCTCCTTCTCATTCTGCTTCACCTGAAACAATTCTGGTTCCCAGGGCTGCCAGAAAGGACTGAGCTTGCAAATGAGTCCAGCTGTGAACCAGTCAAAAGAGCCAGAAGGGCAGCTGGCTTGGGTAGGGATGCAAGCCCATTGTTTGGGATCCAAGGCCTAGCTTGTGGCCATCACCTGGAACGTCTGGGAGTCTCCATGTGCTCTTCTCAAATGGTGCTTTAGTTCCCCTGTCAACTAACGAAGAGCTACCACTATTCTAGGAAAAAAATTAATACAAGAAAGACCTGCTTCTTACTCTTCCCCCACTCAGGTGGGGACATCTGGCACAGTAACAGCGCAGAGCAGACCTGTGTGATCCCAAATACCCATCCTCAGCTCCTCAGTGACAGAAGGTCTGACAGGACACACTTGTAAGAACCCACCTATAGTACCCGAGAGAGCCCTGAAATCAATTCCAGTTAAATTCATCCGATTGCTTTCCTGAGAGGAGCTGCACCCACATAAACAAGCCCAGCAGGACCGGCCCCTTAGCACAGAGCCAGCACAACCAACAAGCTGCCAGCTCAGACTGGGGACACCAGGCACCTTTTGGCTCTGGGCCTGTCTAATTTCTCATCTGCAATTAGAAGAGAGGTGAGTGTATGTGCTAAAGCATGTGGGAGGGTGCAGCACCCTCCAGCTCCTTTTGAGCAGCGCCACAGCAAGGAACAATGTTGGTACCAGAATCCAAACATTGGGAACTGTGTGGCTCCAGTGCCCAAAATGTGTCACACCTATACTGGAGCTCCCACGGCTGCGTTTCCTGCCGCAGGGAGGACAGCCAGAGACGCACGTAATTGATCATTAGCTGTGCCTTAGCCTTGCAGCAGAGCTGCTCTCCTTGGGAGAGGCACAGAAGGGACCCACAGGGAGCACCCTGCTATCCCTGGGTGATGGCGTGAGGAGGACGCTCCGAGGGGCCCGGCTGCTCCATCGGGGCCAGGGAAGCAGCAGCAAGGGAAAAGTCCAAATTGTTGTGCTGCAGTGTTGAGTTAGCAATGCTGTTGGGGGATAGGAGAAGGTAATAAGCAGAATTTTCTAGGAAGCACGCTGAAAATAAGGTACTAAGAAAAGTCACTGAAAATGTCAGGCAAGCCAACAGGGAAAGGTCCAAGGAGCAAGCAAAAGCACAGCATATACTTTTTCATCTATTCAATCTGACCCTGGGCCCGGTGCCACAATCTTTTTAAGGTTAGTGGTGGGAAAGCTGCCTTTTGAATGTTTGCAGAGGCCTATTAACATCCTGTGCTGAGGAACCTTAAACCCCAGGTAGTATTTCAGAGGAAATGGACAGCACAAAACACAGACTGAAAATTAACCACAGCAGACCCCAGGCCTAAATAAGTTCCACTAGCCCTTTCTGAAATCACTTAAAGGCTTTCCTTCCAGTTGGACTCCTGCCCAACCACTTTAATAGGTGCAGCAGGCAGGGGGGAAGAAAAAAAAAGGGGGGAGAAGAGAAAAAAGAGAAAAATAAAAGGGAAAAAGAAACCTATTTGGCCTAGTAATTTAAACATTCTTTGCAAAATAATAATAAAGTAAAAAAAAAAAAGGCACTTTAACAAAAATTGCAAGTGTAGCAGGATCAGGAGGGTAACTTGGTGAAATTCTCTGTGGATGGCTGCAAACCTCTAATGGAAAGTTGTATAAGTGGCTGAGGCCAAAGTAGGCATTAATTACAATGAAAAATCAGTTTAGTGCAGGCCACAACTAAATTGGAAGCTGGTCCTCTAGGTAAAACAAAGAAAGTGAACAGAAGCTTTAGATTTGATTACATGGCAATACAAGAAAAATGTGCTGTATGTTGTCTATTATTAAAGCTGCTTTTGGGCCTTCTGTGTGCGCCTAAGGGATTTTAATAAAAAATTAGTAATAACCCTGCTGCCCTGGCTGGCTGCGGCTTTTGGCGTGTTTGTGGGCACAAGGCTACTCCTGCAGCACAAATTAAGGCACTTTAGACAAGCACAGCCTTGAAAGCATTGTGTGGTAAGTTCAAGCAGCACACTTGGACTCCAAGAGGACACAGTCCCTTCCTGGAGGCCAGCTCTGGCTTTGGAAGCTGCAGTAGGATTTCATCGGGAAAGAAACCCTGCAACTGCTATATTTGTCTGTGATTATTCTTGGCAACACTAGAAATACATACCCAGGTTCATAAACACTGCATAAAATACTGCAAAAGAGTGAGTTAATGGCAAAAAGTCACCATTAACAGTTTCTTTTTTTACAAATGCTAACTCTATAACCTTCTTTACATTGATGTAATGCTACTAATAACATTGTCTTTATTGCTAATATCAGCACTTGGTCCTTGGCATGGATGGATACAACTAAGCCAGGAAAGTTTACCTGCATTCATTTAAAAATACAAAACCCCCCACTCTCCCAACTTTATAAAGGTAACTTTTCAAATCCCTATCCTCGAGATATTTATTTTAAAGTTTTATAAATTCTGTTCTTTTTACTCCAGAATATCTATAGCTCAGTGGATACAAATCTGCTGCTGAGTCCGTTTACAATTTCCTATAAACTAAAGACAAAATTTGCTGTATGCAGAATTTTCTAATCTCCAGGGAAATAGGGGGAAAAGAAAAAAAAAAAACATTTTAGGGCCACAGAGACAAGGAAACATAGGAGAACAAGCAGCTTTGTGTCTCTTTAGTGGTGGGCTGCTGCTACCAACCGCTCCAGTGGGTCTCCATCCCTCCAGCACTCCATGCTGGGAAAGAGGGGTTGTACAGCTCCTGGATAGGTGAAAATTAGGAATTTTTTATGCCACAGGCATTGGTCATGTCCCACAAGGGTGGCCCAGCCCTCAAACCCTGCCTGGGTAGGAGTGTGTCTGTCTGTACTCCTGTACAATCAATGTTTGCTATTTCACTGAGTTGCATCAGGTTTCTGTGATCTCTGCTAAAGAGCCTCCCTCCTCCTGGGTTATTTTCTGCCCCTTCAAACCCATGTTTACCACTCTTTTTCCTTGCAGAGGAAAGTATGGAGAAAGCATCCAATTCCTTTCTAGACTTACGAAGCAAGAAGGATGCGGAAAAACAAAACAAAACAGCTGCCTTCCCTGCCACCTTCCCTCCTGCCAGCTGCACTTGTCCAGTTTTGTGGTGCCAGGCAGGGGTGTCACAAGAAAGGACTACCCCACTTTACTGTTCTGATGGCCAGCAGAGCTGTTTTACAGCACAGAACCCAATTAACTAGAAGAAGTTGGGACATGAGCTGAAAGAAATGTTCCTTCCAAAAATGAAGCAAAACCAACATTGTAAACCTGTAAGTTCCTCCTCCACAGCAGTGGAGCACTGGGGTGGGTGGCTCATCCCCATTATTCAGACTGCCCCTATTGCAGCCTCCTCTCCATGAAAGGGTGAGGAGGAGCAGGAGGGATTTCCTGGGGAAAATCAGCGCAGCCAAGGCAGCTCATGCCCCTGAGTGCTGAGCTTGTACAGCTCCACGGGAGGAGATTGGGAAAACCAAATTGTGGTGCTGAACATTTCCCATCACAGGCAATGAGCTCACTCAGACATCATCCCAACAGATAAACTCCATGGCTGGCAGGCAAGGAAGCAGTGGGGAATAGCCTGGTGTAGCTGGAATACTGAAAAGAGACAAACAGTCCCCTTTGCATCCACATCTAAGCCTATAGATACACACAAACATTTTGCAATGTGTCTGAGTTTGAGATGTGTTAGCACATCAGGGCTTCCAGGTCCCTTCTCTTTCTTTCCAAGCATGTTTGCTTTTCCTCATGGAAAGCTGCAGCCTTGGAGGCCGGCTGCCACCACATCTGCTCAGCGGGTGCAGGAGTGGCCTCCGGAATCAAGTCCCTTTCTCCAGCTAAGATCTGCAAAAAAAAATAATGTGGGGGGACAAAAAACACCCAAGGAAAAGGAAAAAAAAAAAAAAAAAAAAAAAGGAAAACAACTAAAAACTTTTGTCCGTGGATTCAAAAGAGCCCTCTTCATGCCAGATTCATCTACATTAAATTGGTCATGACCTTCCAGGTGTCTTTAAGGTTGAAGTGTTTGCTGGACCATTTAAAGCTCCTCTCCCGGGCTCCTGCGACCCTCGTGACATGGAGAGCTGGGCTTTTAAGAGTGTAGCCACCTTGTCAATGCTCAGAGGTCACTAATAGCCTGCCTTGGGCCTTCCAGCGGGTCGCGTTCGGCTTGCTAGCCCAACACAAAGGAAAAGGAGAGGAAAGCTGGGGAGGGGGGATAATTATCATTCTTCCTCTCCACCCCCCCTCTCCAGGCTGAGAGTTATGCTCCATGTCACTGTGTTAATGCGCTTGCATCCAGGGAGACACATAATGCTCCTCTCAGCCCTGTTTATTAGTGAGATCCATTTGCGAAAGGCCCTTCTTTTGTACCACAATATGAATGTGCTTTGATGGCAAATAATTACGCTAGTCCTTTTGACATGAGGATCCACAGGCTGCCCTAGTTAAGCCAGTAATTAGCCTGTCCTCCTTCTTTTTTTTTTCCTTTTTTTTTTTTTTTATTATTATTGAGAAACTACAAATTATCCTCATATGAGCACTGGCCATTGCTTTTTCTCTTTTCTATTCTGCCTCTCACTCTCTCCCTCTCCCCTTGTATCTCTCGGCACTTTGGATAAGGGGAATGCAGCTGCACTAGAGCAAGATAAAGCTCCGCCATCAAGATGATGAACAATTTGGATGAAGAGGCTTCGAGATGAACACAAAAGCTGAAGAAGTGCGGCTGATGCAGCCCCGGACAGCTGAAGAATGCTGCAGTCTGCAGATGAATAGCCCTCATTTGCGAATATACAGATTTTCCATGATGAATAAAAACTGAGTGTAGGTCACAATAAATAAACTTTTTTTTTCCCCCTTCTTCTCAAATAATAATTCAGGTTCCCGGCACCAAACAGCTGTAAATTGAAGGTTGTGCTTAGTTTTCTCAACTCTCAAAGGGGATAATTAAGCTAAGCTCATATTGTTTGATATATTAGCGTAATGATGAGCTACTATATTCTGGCTTGTTTCGAGTTATTTTAGGGGTTTTTTTTTTCCATTATCTTTTTTCTTAAATTACATTTCAAACACATTTTAAATCTAGAAACAGCATTTCAGAAACACAGTTGCCCTGTGTTTGGGTCTATCTGGAATGTATTCATATAACATTTAATTAAAGATGCTACATCCCCCTGTTTTGGGGAAAAAGCATGGAGGTAAAAAATACTGGCATTATTTGAGTAGTCCTGACATAATCTCACTCAACTGCCAAACCTTCATCCTCATTGGTGCAAGACAGCTAAACGTGGCTGAATTCTTCATCAATGCAGTCACTACCCTTCTGGAACTTCAGGACTGGTAGTCCTTGGCAACCATAAAACCACTTCAGCCCTCCTAATCTTTCCATAATTTCATTGGAAGGTCATCAGAGGGCAAATATCATTTCTGATTTTACCTGTAAGCTCAGGATTCCACGCACAGACTGGTGCATGTCATCTTTTTAGGAGAGCTGACCATATTTGGGGCCTCCAAGGAGTTTAAAATACCTGCAAGTTGAAGAGGTATCTTAAGAAACAGAGTAAAAGTGAAGGAAGCTCAAGAACCTCAGTGCAGGTGGAAAGCAATGGTCCAAAACATGCTCATAAAAGCAGGATACACAGTAGTAGTAGTAGTAGTAGTAATGAGTAAGACTACTCCATGAAATCATTTGTTATCTTGTAATTTTCCAAGCTAAAAGAACACATGCAGCTTTTTCCACATGATCGTGACCCACAAAAATTGAGCAATGACTATATTAGAGAAGAAGGAAATCAGGGAGCAGCACACTGATCTGGCTTTAGTTTCAGTGTTCTGTAGAAAGTTCTGCTAACCTAAGTCAAACAGACTTTTCCTCTTACCCATGTTTTGAGAATTAAATCCCTCAGCACACTCATTTGTTTATATTCCAAGGCTATGGCACAGCTTCATAACATGGTGAGAAGCGACAGTTCAAATATTTCAGGAAAAAAGTAAGATTATCCTACATCTTGACCTGTTTCTGGAACCAATGTCAAGCCACATGTTTTTTATGGTTCAAAAATGTGTGTGAATTGTTCCTTTCATCTCTAGTTTGGGATCAAAGGGAGAGCAGCCCCTGTGATATTTACAGCATGCCTAGAAAGAAACCCCAGGAATCTTCCACCAAATGTTCCTGTGAGTTCCTCTGAGTTTTCTGAGTTGCTCTGCATGGCCAAGACTCTGACATGGGGTGGGAGAGCATAGGGATGTCAGTGCCAAACTCTTCCAGCTCTCCCAGCCTCAGTGGCGAGGTCTCATCCTGATTTCCCAATGAGGATTTTAAATCCCACTGTCACTTGCTTGACCTGTTGTCATGCTGCAAGGAGGCAGCCCAAACGTTGAGGATTTCAGTGGGTGCAGGGTCACATTCCCTGCATTTGTTACAAGCTCATCGTGGCCTGCTCTAAAGCTTTGCCCATAACCCACAGTCCTTGTGTTCATCCCATCAAGCAGCAATGGGATGTCACCATGGATGAGGTGGGGCCCAACTTTCTCCTCCTGGGAGCATCCACAATACACTAACCACAAGTGGGTCAGGAACACCAATTCATCAGAAATTCCAAAGCAGGGAGAGCAAGAGGGGAAGGAAAAAAAAAAATTAAAAAAAATATTTTTTTTCCCCACACCTGGGAGAAAATTCCCACTGGTTGTTCACTTCAGGAAAACACTTCCACAATCCTGAACCAAAGGCCATTAGAGACTGTCAGTCCTCCCAATGGCTTCAAGGGAGTTTCAACCAGGTCAATACTAAACACAAAGAAAAATAAAACCAGGGGCTTTGCAGTGCTGCACACCAGAGCAAAGCAGGGAGCCAGGCACATCCCTGAGGATCACAGCTCCAGGGCCCTGTGGGCTCTTCCCATGGCACTGACAGTGGTCAGCAGGCTTGGATTATCATCCAGAGCCCATCCAGTACTTGAACTGATGATGGATTTCCATTCATGCTTGCAGTAATGGCTGAACATTTATTAACTCTTTCTCACCCATTATCTCCCTCCTTAAAAGGGTGCTCACAGCAAAACTGGGATCAATAGTTGGGAAAATGGATTTTTCATTTGACAGCTGTGTAAAAGCACACCTTTAACTTGTATATAGCCCCCTATAGACTCTGCTCACCAATTAAAGATTCTATTTATTTGTTAACAGACATGAAATCATTATTAATATTTTTGTTAGGACCCCGAATTCCTCATCAGAGCTGTGCTAGGGCCTGCTCACATTTGTAATGAGAGAGAGGGAAGGGGCAGCTCCTGCTCTAAAGAGGTTGCAATTTTAGCAGGTAAGAGACAAAGAAGTGCAGATAAACCATCCAGGAGGCAGGAGGGGTTGAGGACAAGGAAAAGGTGAAAAAACCAAACAACCAACCCTGTTGTGTTTAATAAGTTCACCCTCAGTTTATGCTATTATAGGATTTCAATATATTTCAGATTATGCAATCTGATTTAAGAATCAGTTGCTCAATACAAGTCTTGTTGTTTCTCATCTCTGCTGTAAGAGCTGATGGAGGCAGAAGGCCATTGTGCCCTGGTGTGGAGCACCACTCTCACATTCAAAACTTTAGACTGACCCAAGGGATCATCAATCAGTAGCTCACTTTAAAATTCTCTTTAAAATGTTTTACTAGCTCACTTTACTTGGCATTTTTATCACTATCTATATCTCTAAAGCAGTGATATAATTAGTAAAGTTATTAATGTTTCTTATGTTTAGTCTTACAAAAGCTACAAATATCTATAAATCTGGCTTACAGCAAAATAAATAATGACAATAATTCTGTCAAGCATCAATATAATTTGCTGGACAGCATTGTGTAAACCAAGCAAATATCTGAACCATTAATGAGCCTAATCTGTGCCATTTAACCAGCCCCTCAGTAAATTGTTCTGCAGGCCAGAGAGGGGTGTCCAGCTTAGTTACTCTGCAGATTTCCCAGTGTTTACTTTCCCACAAAAGCCTGACCAGCCTGACTTAACCCAGTTCTGCCTCACACTCTCACAACTTGAGATAATCTCTTATCAAATGTGTAGGAAAGCATTTTTTTATCCCATCCTTGAAAAACTTTGGGTTTTCAGAGAAGTTGATGTTCTGCATGTATCCACATTCCTTTAGAGAAAAACCCAAATGAAACAAACCAAGGAACCTGCCACCAGAAAATAATTCCCTTTTCCTTTTTATTCCTGACAATATTCACTTTTTAGTGGTGAGGGTGTTCACTTAGGACAAGAGGCAGTCATTTATAAGACTGCTCTCTGTGGTTCAAACCAGTGACAGGAATCTGGGTGCCAGCATCTTCGCCTTAGGGTTAGGCTCTCTCATTCAAGCCAAAATTTATGCCTCAGGCAGGAGAAACTTTTCATCTCTAAAACATCAAACCAGGATGCTGCAGAGTCCTGCTTTCTGTCACATTGCCTGCTCCCAATACAGAGATTTTTGTGAAAACTCCTGGACAGCTCACGCCCCCAAGACTTTGAACCACGGCATGGGCCACCCTTTATTCTGCTATCACTTGATTTTCTTTAAAATGGAGAGGGTATCAACACATGCAGTAAAAAAATAAAGGAAACCAACAGAAAGGGCAGACCAAGCCTTCTTGGTAAAATAATACAAACCCACCACCCATGACATCACCATTCCAATAACAAAATAAATGTCTGCTCTCATGGGCCCGGAGTAAAAGCCCCTTTAAGTAAAAGTATTAGAAGAATACATCAGCTATAAGATATAATACCAGTGACTAATACCACAGGATGAGCATTTTTAACTTTCACTCTGAAATGACTGGATGATAAGAGAGTACAATATATATTTTGAATTCAGGGTGAGAAGATCTTTTTAATATAAGTGTTTTATGATGTAGCCATACATCATTTCTAACTAAAATGCTAAACAAAACACCATCCTTTTCTGAAACATAGATAATGATGGATTTTTGTTATCCTATTTTATTCCATAAGATAATTTTTCAACCCAAACTTTTATTTTATTGATGGCATAAGAAGGCCCCAGTACATCTTCTTTCATATATGAGACAATTTCATGAAAACTGTGAGCTAAAACTCAAATGTCATCGCAGAGAAAGAATTTTTGGATACGTGATCATTTATTGGGAGAGTCCCACAAGATGGGATTAAAGGAGATTAAAAGGACCAGGTATGTTTTGTTGATTGCTTTGGCACTTGAAAACCCCTCTGATCTCAGAGCAGGAGTTTTGTGGGTATTATTATAATAATAATAATGGGGATCTTGGAGGACGGGAGGTGGATAAGCAGAAGCGAACTAAATCCAATAATGTTTGTACTGTCACAAAGCCAGGATGGTTTGGGATATGATTTAATCCTATGAAGCAGACCTACCCAACACTCCTGAGCAAGAGATAGACAAATAAATACACCCAGTAAAATAGAGGCATATCTGCAAAGTGAAATCCCTCACCCTTCCCTGGGCAAAATATTTTATTCCCTCAACACCAAAACTCACCAGTAATTTGGCTCTGTGTGTGCTGAGCAAGAATCCCAACAAATCTCTGCCCCCTCCACTTTACAGCCTCAGCAAAACACAGCATCCGAGGACTTGCCTGTGCTTTCTGTCTCTTTCCTTGTTTGTTTTCATGTGTACCACCAAAACAGACTGTGTCGCTACCTATAAGGAACCAAAACATTTCAAGTACTGACTACTGCAAAAATATGAAACACCTTTTTTAGTACTTGGTTCAAACAGAGGGATCAAGGGGGAAGGAAAATGGCATTTCCACTGCTCTGGTTCTCAGGATGGAGGGCTGCTCACTGTACCACTGCCTTTCCAGATACCTTACTGTGTCCATCACAAGATAATTTCTCCCCCAGTCTCTTGTTCCAGGGACTCCCAAGCTTGGCTGTGTTTTTAAAAAAGAACTTTCCTGGAAAGGCTGATGTTAGAATGGTGGTGTGAAGTTGTACAAATTTATCACTTCTGTGCTTCGAGAAAATCTGAATTAAACCCTCAATTCGTAACACTTTAATCCATTCCTCTCTTGAAGTCAAGGGAGCAACATTGAGTTGGACCAAGCCATGAGCCAGCCCATGGCAGACACATCTGCAGCAGAGACAAGGGGCCTGCTTTTACAACAGTTAAATAACAAGTTAGAAAACCTCCAGGTCTGTAGTTCTTGTTTTGAGTTCTTCATTTGCCTCTATACCTCCTGAAGATTTTGGCCATGCTGCCTCATCAGAACAATAGCTCAGAAGAAGCCAGCAGTCCTGGTTACAATTAGTTGAGACTATTTTAACTACCTGTTGGGTTGTTACAGATTTAAGAAGGACTGGCTGATCAGAAGAATGTTCTGGCAAAAACATCTCTGCTAAGTTATGAAGACTTAGGGGTTTTTTAATTTTTAAGTTCAGCGACATGGTTTGAAAAGACTCTGTAAAAAACCTGAGATGTATCCTTCCCTGTTTTTCATATCCATGCCTGACTCTTAGCTCTCCAAGGAATTCCATATTCCTTATTTACACACAGTAGCCAGCACAGCACCCTCCTGTCCCCAGCTGGGCTTGGAGCTCAGTCAGAACAGAAGCATAAACAACAATAAAAACAATAAAAAACCTATCTGAATAAAAACAATCCAAAGAACAAGTGAATCACACAACCAGTGTGATCTTCCCCTAAATCCTGGGTGAAAAACCTCATGAAATGCACAAGGGAAAACCTGAATGCATTAACCAGAAAAAAAGAAAAAAAATTAAGAGATCTGTGACAGAAGTTCCACTTAAAATAAAAGGCAGCAGAGACCAAACTCTAAGAGTCCAGGTTTTGAATGAGCTTTCATTATTCATTGACCCAGGTTTGTTCTTCATGCTATGCAGAAAGCAAAAGATTAAACCAGTGCTGATGGGATTGGGGACGGCAGGGTGGGTGCTGAGGACAGCCTGGCCCGTGGAGCTGGGGAGGGGGTGCTCTGACTGTGCACTCAGAACTTCCCAGCACAAGGGTGCAGCAACTCAGCTAATTGGGGAAGATAAAAGGCAGGTTTTGATGAGACAGGCACCATCATTATCAGAAATGAAGGATAAAAACTTGAGCAGCTACGTCTTATTTTATCGCTGGGAAGTCTCAGAAGGAAAAAAGAATTATCAAAGTTTTTGATAGTTCCATTTAACCACAAGAAAACTATGTTAATGTAACCTTAAAGGTTTGACTAAAACCTATGAAATCAAGGCAGCTCAGAGTGCAGGCCTCAGCTTCTTCCCTGAGCCACCTGTAGTGCTGGGATCGTGTGAGACACAAACACTGCCTGCTTGGGGACAGTGTCATTTACGTGGGCAGACCATGCTGCTGCCTCCTGAACCCCAAAACCAACACCAGCACAGCCCCTAGAGCTGCACCTACAGTGGGCTTCTGTTTTCTACGCTTTTCCTTTGTTTCTTGTAGGGAAAACACAAAGACATTGAGCAGTTTCATCCCCAACCAGTCCAACACAAAACGTCCCTCTCCAAAGTGCAGCCAGGCAGGGAGAAGCAAATGCTTTAATGGTCAAGTTTAAAAAGCCCTGGAAGTCTGGGTTACTAATGAAAATGCTGACAGACCTTCAGCCACCAGGCAGGGTGAGCAGGCGCCACCATAATGACCATTTAAGCCCTGTTTTCTGAGAAAGGCTTGGCCCAGCAGCACAGGAGGAGTAAACAGGGCTGGTAACTTAATGACCTTTGAGCATTAGCAGATGGCCTTTTTATGAGCACAGATTAGCAGAACATGGGAGCTTTTAATGGCCACTAACAGGTGCCAAGGCTGCTTTTCCCTTCTCTACCTACCCACAGCCAGTAAAGCACCAATCTGCTCCTGCCCCATCCTTATTCATCTTACACCCCAACATCTTGGATGACACAGCAAGGAATGTCCTGCACCATCCTGGCAAAGCTGTAGGCAGCCAAAAGCATGAGCACATCACCTTTGGGTGATGGCATTGTCAGCTGAGTCCTCACAATATCAATTCAGAGGTACAGCCAGTTCAGTGGGGACGGTCAAAATGGTGTCCCCTTCTTTCTGGTTCAAGAGAGATGTAGGAAACCCCAAGAGCAGGCAAGAGCAGGCTCCAGAGCTGTTTGAAAGCAAGAGGGAGTCTAAGCAAAACCATGACAGGGGATTCCTCTTTCTTATTTATAGCATCATGGTGCTCACCTATGACATTCATGGCTCTGCCCCATTAAAGACAGCCTGGTATCTTGATGAGCTGGGGCCACAGTGAGTGCTCCATTCATGTCTCTGCAAATATTCCCTCATCCAACCTTATCCTGGCCCGGGAACAACTCAGAAGCACACCAGGACTCAAGGCAATTACCAAATTGGCTCCTCTGCATTTATCTCTGTGGGTGGGTGGAGGAAAGCCCTCACAATTAATCTCAGATGCTGCCTGATTAGACACAACTCAGGGGTTGTGATCCTCCCGGAGCCAAGGGGCCTGCCTGAAGTCTGGAGCTGCAGTGACAGGCTGAGGCAGCTCCTGCCCTCACCTCGGGTGTGGGGGGTCACACACAAGTGCAGGTCTGCAGCCACTGAGTGGGAAACTGAGGAAATGTAGGAAAAAAAACCCAGCAAGAGCCTGACCTGGAGATTACAGTGTCCTTCAGCCTGCATTCTTTGGGCTTCCCACTTTTGGCTTCTCTTCTCTCAGCTCCCATCACTGGCCTCCAAATCTCTTACCCTCCTCTTTCTTGGCCTCCCACTCTCAGCCTCCACTCTCTTGAGAGATGCCATATGCCAGTGCCTCATTTTTCCATGGAAAAAGATAACACAGTGCAAACTCCAGATTTTGTAACGTGTGGTGGCAGTGCCAATCTTGCACCGGTCAGGTTGGAATCCCTTATTAGAAGGAACATATTATGGCTGGGATTTGAGGCAAAACACCAGGGAAAGAGGTTGGAAAACTCAGGGAAAAAAAAATCCTTGATAAAACAATTAAAATTTGCCACACAGTGGAATTCATCGTGTCCAGAACAGAATTCCTGGAAAGCAGCACTGTGAGAAGCTTCATTCAAAGCACTGCAAGAAAACAGCCCCCAGCCAGGGCCAGCATGAGGAGTGGAACTGGGATTCTGCAGAAAATGGTGCATTGAAGTGTCCCCTGTGGGAAATGGCACAGGAGGGGGGATGTGGAGTGTGGGGGAAGCGGAATGCTGGCACCAACCATGCTGGCTCTGGGCCCTCCTGGCACCACTGCTGGTGCCTCTGGGTAGGGGTGGACTCATCCCCAAGAAGAAAAGGAGAGTTTGTGGCTCTGAGTCCAGCAGGGGAGCACAAGTCAGCGTGGGGCCAACCCCAGTGGTGTTATGGAAAAAAAAATACCCCAGGTGCAACAAGGGAGTGAAAAAGTTAAAGATGGAAGCTCCCAGCAGAGCAGGGCTGAAGGAGCTGATGCAGGCCTCATCCTGTCCTACTAGTGTTCACATAAATGGGAAATAAGAGAACATTTTCCATTACCTAGCAGAGAGGTGCACTTGGAAGCTGGGCTAATGCCCAGGGTGTTGGATGTGTCCAGAGGGTCCCTTTCCTTCATGCTCATGATTCACTTTGAGGACTCTCTTACAGCACCATTGGGATTGTGCAGCATTTCACAGGAAAATGCAATTTCTTGTAGAGGCACAGGGTCTGCACAGGTGCTGGCTGAACCTGAAGAGAAGAGGGATAAAATACAGAATCAGAGCTTCAAAAAACTTTGGGAAGAGTGTACTGCTGTGCAAAAGCCAAGTGAAACATGAATTAAAGTTAAGAGAAAGATGTGCTAAAAGGCCTGATGGTCCTGCGACACCAAATTTCAGAAGAAACAGGAGTAACTTACACAGATGCCAGATCTGGCATGAAGCACTGATGTCTACAGACCTCCCCAAAGAGAGAACTAAGCCACACTCTTGAAACTACATTGTCTAAAGATAGACCTGGGCTTTATGTGACAGACATGGGAACCCTCACCCTGCAACCCAAGCAGGCAAGCTCGGTAATGCCCAGGAAGGGGCATGGGATAGGGCCCTGCTGAGCCCCGAACTCACACAGCCCTGCAGAGCCCTGGTAAATGCGTTACAGGGGAGCACCCAGCCTTTCATCAGCTTCCAGCAGGAAAAGGGAGAAAGTGCTCTGAAGTGGGTGTTCCTCCTGGGAGCACGAGGCCAGAGGGGGAGCACGGTGAGGCAGCTGAGCATGCGGACAAGACACAACCAGAACTCATTAACTCACCGCTGTGGTGCCGGGGTGCCTCCAGGGAGACCACACAGCAGCACAGAAAACCCCGGAGACTAATTGAACATGGTTAATTATTAGGTGGTTTAAGATACATTTGAATTTCTTTATTGTGCTCATGTTGTTTGTTGTAGTTATTTTTGGCTGGGGAAATGGTACCTTGCAGGAACTTTGGAAAGAGCCATTTGGAAGGGGATCGTGTCCCTCAGGGTTGGGGTGACACATGGCTGAGCTACCTCAGCCTCCTCCCAAGCCCCTCCAGTGCCTGCCAGCATCACACGCCAACCTGCCAAGCCCAGCAGGGTTACATGTCCTGTAAAAGGACATGGAAAAGCAAACACCTCAACTGATGGCAGGAATCCAGAACATTTGAGAAATGATTTGTGAAAGCCAGCAGTGGCATCACAGCCTTCCCAAACACCATGATATAACCATGGGCTTGGGGCTTGAAGGTCTAGGCATTAGCTGGCCTAAGACTTTATGACCTGGAACCTGCACAGAAACTTCACCTTGGTGAAGGTGGATTGATTTATGTCCCTGCACCAAAGCCTGGTTAACACTGAGGGTTTCTGTGCACAAGCTGAAGAGCAAGGCCAGCTCAGTGCAGTGGCATAACCAGTGCAACCACATCCACATCAAAGGCAGTGGAGAGACACTTTTTCCCAGTGGAGGGTGCACTCATGTGACTGCTCTGTGCTGGAGATCATGAGATTATATGAGCACTGCAATTTAAAGCAAAATCAGGTGTGAATTAAGCTGGCTGAGGCGAAGGGAATGCGAGCAGGAGCCTCTGTGAGGCCAACACGCAGAAGAGTTTTGTTCCAAACTGTGTCCAGTCTCTAAAGCCATTTCTGCTGAGTGTTGAACCCACGTTTCAGCTTGCCTGGCTTGAGCTCTGAGCACTGGGACCCAAGGATCTGCTCTGCAGAGAGTTAATTCCTGGCAGCCAAATTCAAGTCTCCAGGCACAAGGGGTGTTACCCCCAGGGACAAATTTGGCCACAGGCATCTGTATTCAGTCCTGGATGAGCAGGAATGGCTTCCTGGACTTGCAGAGCTCATTTGTGCCAGCTCCAAATTTGGCCCTGTGTCTTTCTCTTTGTTCCATGCACAGTTAAATAGACAAGATGAAAAAACCATGGCTAATTAGACTGTTAAATTAAACTGCTTTAAATTTATTTTATGTGATGCATAAAGTTCATAAAAAGAGGTATCCAGAGTAGTATCAGTGACCTTTCTCTAGGAGCTGCAGTCCACCCGGATGCTTTTTTGAACCAATTGGCTGAAAACTCCTGGATTTCTTAACACCTTTTATTCCCTCTCTGCCACTTTCAAACCTGAAGGATTTATTTTTATCAGTCCCTCACCCACATAATGACTTTAAAATTCCTTAGGTTCATACCTTAAAATATAGCTGGGAATTAGAAGTAATGCCAATTAACAAGTCAAGGCTCAAAGGCACTGATGGAGTTAGCTTGCACTTCTCCCTGGAAAACTGTCATAAGTATATATAAGGATCTGCACACCTCAGGATTTCTGTTCACTCTGTTGGAAAGCACCTTTTCCATGGAATTTGCAGCCCCACCACCACGGTGGTGTCTGTGAACTGGTCTGCCCTGAGCCAAAAGGAGTAGTGCCAAACAAGCACTGCCCCACAGGTGCCTCCCCAGGCAATTGCCTCCCTCCAGGCTCTGGACTCACAGCAGATCCCTGTTTGGACAGGCTTGGCTGGCACGTCTGTGTTTGGACCCGCAGGTCTGTCCTCACCACACCAAAAAGGCAGTTTATATGCTCCAGGTGTCAGTTGGTTTCTGGATCTGAAAACCTGGAATTTCGAGACGGACAAAACCCCCTGATTTGATATGCAGACGTTCCTCCCACTCCCATTTACCAGGCACACAGATAAAAGGCAATTTGGTTAGACCTCGTGAGCCTCTGCTCCAGGATCTGGCACATGAAGGAGGCCAGAGTTTAGTTCCCAGGTCTGTCGGTGGCTTCAGGCAAGTTATTTCATTTTCCCCGACTCAGTTTCCTCCTCAGTGGCAAAGTGGTGCCTGCCATATCAAATAATATGTTTTCCCTCTGGCCACTGCACATGCTTTGCTTTTCTGGAAAAGCTGCTTCTGCCCTCCAGGGTCCCTCACAGGGTGGGGGTGGCTGCAGAGACACATCCAGGCGCTGGGGGAGAAGGGCTTGCTCAGGAAATTCGGGTGGGGAACAAGTTTTTCCTTTTGTTACCAAGGGCTCCTTACATCCTCTTACTGCTGTTAAAATAACCATTCCTATTTCACGTTTCACTGGGAGTCATATTGGTCATTCACCACCCAATTCCAGGTTCAATCTTTCATCCCCTGTGTTGTCACCACCGTGAGAGCCCAGAGGCCAGCCCAACCCAGGCCAAATTCTGCCTGCATCAGCTGCTGGCAGCAGAGTTTGGTCTCCCCTGAAAGAAAAAGGCCGTGAGACCTCCTTGTACCCTCCAAGCTCACAGGACAGCACCGGCGCTGGGATGAGGCACTTCGTCTCTCCACGCCCAAGGAAGACAACTGGGGAGAGCAGATGGCTTTTTGGAAGCCTAGAGCTGTACACCGAGGCTGCGGCATCCCCTGCTCCTGCTGATGCTGCACTTCCCTGCCTCGTGCTGCTCTGTTTGGGGAGGATGCATTCTCAGCTAAGGTGTGAATGTCGCTCCCCTCGTCGCTAATCCCGGCACGCCAGTGGCCCACGAGCACCAGGCACTGCCAAGCAACACTTGGCAAAATCCATGCCAGGTTGTGTCGGCCCCTTTTGATGTTTCACAGAAGCATTGTCATTTCCATCTCTGGCATTGTTTCCAGCATTTTGGGTGTCAGTGTTCCTGAAAACCATCACAGAAAGGATGTTTATTGAACTGTCAGAGGGTGAATGATTGACACTAGGCACAAGTACTTTTCATGTTCAGGTTTTGGCATGCCACAATTGGATTATTTCCTGATAAATGCCATCCAATTCTACCAGATGGACCACTGAGAGATATGCCAACCTGTGTGAGAAATGGAGTAGATGCTCAGTGCCACTTATTGGTAGATGTGTGCTTCTCCAGTCTATCCTTTTGTGTAGCTGCAGGGTATTTCACTGAAGCAGTGACTTTTGTGATGCTCATAATTAGAAGAGCAAGGCAATTTTCATTGTGGAGAAGGATAGGTTTCAATGCCCAAATCTGATTTCATTCACCTCAGTGTGGAAGTGCAATACCTGTTCCTCTCCTCTTAGATTTAATGTGTTCTCTGTGACTTGAGCATTAAAGAGCCATGAATTTCCAAAGTCAGGTATTTCTCATATATAAATAATTTCAATAAACCAATCCTCTGCCTTCCCCTTCATCTTTTCCTAATGGCTCATTTACAGATCCGAATGCAATAGAAGGCTTGTGAGGCAGGTAAAACATCTAAGGCAGAATGTGCTATATGTACCACCCAAGGTTCATTAAACAGCTGAATTCATTTCATTGGCACTCAGCTGGAGAGGCCTCTGTGGCCTCGGGATGGCAGAGGGACAAGTGGCAGCACGAGGGGACAGGCATGGATGTCAGTCATGGAGAAGGTTAGGGGCCATCAAATTGCCCCTGGAGCCATGTGCGGAAGTGGGATTAAGCAGGAAGGGCTTTTTCATGGACACTGGTGCCTACACTGAGCAGAGGGGAGGAGGTGGGAACCATCCCATGCACCCTCACACAGGCACTGGGTGAAGAACTGTCACAGGGAACAGGAGCTTTGCTTGCTGGGTTTCAAGAGGGAGGAGAGTTGTCTCTTTCTATTTGTTAGAGGTGATGCAGGAGGAAATCCCTAATTCTGCAGGATGGAAAGTTGCATGTCTGTGAAAACACAATTTCTCTGTCTGGACTGACCCACTAGAGAGACAAAAGAAACATGAAGTTATCTATTCCTGTAGTCCTGAGCACTTTAATATATACATAAAAAGCAGGGCCTTTGTACTACACCTAATGAGCAGAAGTGAATAATGTGGTATAATTAGCTTCCCTTTCTCAGCCTGCTCTCTCCGATATCTCAACACACTTCTGACAACAGCATGGTACAAGTGGTGACTGGTGCCTACATCTCAGATTTACCATCACTTCATTGTTCTCTGCTAACACATTTTTCATCTCTGCCATTCTGAGGGCCTCTCTCTGCAGCTATTTCTGCGTTTCAGCTGTTGGCTCGGTCCCTGCCAGCCAAAGTGAGGCTCAGCCCGGGCAGAGGCTCCGGGCAGCAGCGGCTGTTGTTGCACCGTGCCCTCCCCAGGGACCTGCGGTCAAACCCTTGGGTGCACACGTGCACACTGCACCCCTCAGAAACGTGTCTGACTGCCAGCCCAGCCCTGCCAGCACCTAAAAATAACACACACAAAAACGTACAGTGCTCCCCCCTTTTTTTTTTTTTTTTAATGGCCTCGATTAACTGAGGCCTTGGATTTGTGATGGTTTGTGCGTCGGCCGATTTCTGTGTCTCACCAGGACTCGGGGATCTCAGACCTGTGAATTTCCAAAGTTCACAAAGCACTGAGAAAAAGAAATTTATACAAAATAACATAGCTCTGTGCAACCTCCTACTATTCCAGAGGAAAATGCAGAATAATAGCCTTTTTTGTTTTGCTGTCCTAACAAAAGGGAGCCGAGAGGCAAACTGATGATGCAGGACTTGCAAAAACCAGAGAGATCAAAAAATCCTGCTCCCAAAACAACCCCCTGTAAAATGACATTACTGGGGTTACTTCCAGGAAAGTAGCTACAATTTTGATTGCAGATTTGTGAGTAAGCTTATAAATCAATTCAAAACCAAGCCCGTTTAAAAACCTGTTATGCAGAGATGCAGTAAAATGAAACGCACGCAGGTAATACCGCTGGTCTTGAGAACTTCAAAATTTCCTCAAAGTAATAACTTTAATTCAGTTCTTTCTGGCATAAACTTTTTCATCCCATTATGTCAAAAACTGTATTATCCATCCATTTGTCTGTCAGAACGATTCCCCCTGGGCCCATATACCACTGGTTCTTCTATTCTAAACCTCCCCATTACATCCTGCTATCAAGAGTCACAATTTTCAGTGAAAGTCTCTTGTGACTTTTGACAATGTTTTACAGTGAACTAGACCAGGAAGCTCAGAGTTAAAGGAAATATTCCATTCTGGCAATGAATATGTAATAGGCATTACACTGTGCAGTATACCAAAAATGTAAGGTTCATTAAGTCTTTCAAAGGCAAGAACTTCCATGCAGCTTTGAATGAACCTGTCTCTGTGATGGCATTAGCAAATGATATTTTGGGGCAAGAGATATTAATACTACACATTAAGGAACAAATTTGTTTAAATGCTATATAGCTCTGCGTGGATGCAGATGATCCAGGAATAAATAAAAAGTGAATAGTCGTCCAACTTTATATGTAAATTGTCTTTGGCTTATATACATAAGAATACTCTTTGCTACTAAATTCCTTCATATTAACAAGCAGGAGTGTAACTAATATATAAAATAAAGTCATTCTCTTTAATGAGAATGCTAAATATTTTAAAGAAATGCACAGCTATGAAATATTGTCAAGGGCATTTTTATACTTAAGTTTAAGAACACTTATGACTTAACTGTTGAATAATTTAACACATTCAGCCTTGAAGTACTATTTATGTATGTTTTTTAATGTTCATACTTATGTAGGCTTTTCTTTGCTCAGGATTTAGGACCTTTGATTTCTGTTTATAAAATTTACATCTTTAATCTCCCAGCTCTGTGCATTTCCCCATTTGACTCCTGCAACAATATAGGCAAAAAATGCTGAGAGGAAAAAAAGAGCTAAAAGCCTCGTGCAGCTTGGAACAGGGACTGCGTGGATTTTAGCAAACATAAGGACAGATTTTAAGGAAATGAGCTCCAAGTAGAAAACCTCGATAAACATGAGCCACCTGTACAGCTCAAACGGAGGATTTGCAAATGGGTTTGTGAGCTCTCTCTGAGAGGCAGAGAAAGCCCCAGGAAGGGCCCCGGCACTTCGTGGGAACCCCGAGTCGTCCCGCACAGCTCCTTTCGGGGAGCCCTGTGCCCAGCCACGCGTTTGCTGGGACACAGGGGGGGAATTCCCCTTGCAGAACATGCGTGGGTGGTGGGACACAGCTGAGGCTGGGGGAAATGCCACCCCAGCACTCCTGATCCCTCAGGGTCCCTGGGGTCGGCGAGCACAGACCCACCACCGCGCGCTGGGGCAGGGGCGGTGATCCCAAGAGCGCTCGGCTCGAAGGCTGACCTACCCCCACACCCAAAATGTTCAGGGTCAGAGCACCACAGGCAAAAGTTTTGCTGAGTGATGGAACAGAAGGTGAATTTTCCCCGCGATCGTGATATTGCATGAAATTTGCTCTGGGATAAATAAAAACATCGACCGAAACTGTTTACAGCGTGTCTTGTCACCTTGCATTATGGTCTTTCGCAACACGCTGATGTTTCGTGACACAGCAGATGTAACTTGACATGTCACACACTGAGCAGCGACTTTCAGGAATTTCTAAGACACGTTTCTTTCCAAAAGCAGCGTCTCAACCAGACAGTTGGTCCATGAGTGCATTTAAAACTGGGGCTGGAAGAGCCGGGCTGAGATGAGACGAGCATCGCTCGCAGAATATTTGGTCTGACTTTTCCTCTGTGCTTTATGCGCTACAAGCCATAGGCAGGGAGATGGACAGATCATCCAGCACGATGGATGAGCTGCTGCCAGGCTGATGTTACTGTATAACTATGGGCCCCTCAGTACCCATTCTGCCTCTGATAGTCATCACTTGCCAGTGTCCAAATGGATTATATAAATCTGGCATGTTTATGGTATAAAGGAAGATGAATCTGAATATCTGTGAACCTTGGGCTTGCAGGATGATGCATTAGGAAGGGAAAGCAAGTTTTTCAAGGGCAAAAAAAAGTTAGTACGGTTTTATCAAAGGGAATTAACCTAACACCTCCTTGCATCAGGCTGCACTACCACACATTGAGAGATCACTTACCCGGGGAGGCAGAAGGAGAGCGTTAGGATTAAGAGCAAGGAGCGCCACATATTTTAGCTCAGAGGTGTCTTTCTAGCTGGAAATTCTCTGTGGTGGTCACTGACACACCAAGCTGAGTAATTTCTTTAGTGCTGATGTCTATTCAGACAAGCACATCAGCAGAAGAAGTCACAAGGACCTGGTTCTGTGAGGTTCATCAAGCCGGGTCATGGCTGAGCAGGGGACCCTGGAGGGAGGAGAACCGGGGTCCCTGGCCTGCCTGAGCAAAAGCTGGGCTGCACCAGCCTTCCCTGGCGAGTGCTCTGGGAAGTGGCTGCTTTCTAGGTCATGGGCACTATCCTCTCAGGAGAGGCAAAACAGAGAAGCATGGAAGACTAGAAGAACTGTGAGATATACAGAACGATGTAGGATTAAGACAAGAAAACTGCTCCCTTGCTGCAGCAGACCAGATCCTCTGGCAGCAGCAATGGGCTCTGAGCACAGAGCCCATTTGCACTGACTCAGCATCACTGAAATGTAAGTATCACCCCCACTGGGGTCTTTAGCTCCACAGTGCTGTCAGCACGGGCTTTGCATCCCGGGGAGGAGATACCTAATTTGCTCAGAATAACCGCTTGCACTCACTCAGCCTCTGCTTTCCAGCAGACCCGAACTAGGAGGCAATTTGGTTCCACAAAAGCAGCCTTAAATGAAAATATGTAAATAAAGAGGGAACTGGAGAGTGAGAACACTCATCGTTTCCCAAAATGAGGCGACTCGAGGTATGTCCTTGGGATATCAGCACAGGGACCCAGAAATCTCAACAGGAAGTCAAAGTTTACAACAGGAATTCAAGACAAAATGAATGTTGCAGCTGTAATACACAAACTCACAACCTTGCCAGGCCTTACTCCCTTAATAAACACTGAAACCTCTGTATCTCATAGCTTCAAGGACCTCTTTTCCAAGAGTGCCTCCTGTAAAGCTTTATTTCCTTTTGAAGTCTGCTTTCTACTTTACTCTGTTTTTTTGCTAGGAATATATTTAGGTAGGAGCTGGCCTTTGCAGGCAGCTGTGGCTATCAGTCAATCTATCAGCAAACCGCTCATGAAGTTCACTAGACAAAGGGTTAGTGCAGCTAGTACCACAATAATGTAGAAACAGAAATATTACAAAGTAAAGGCTTATAAAATAATAAAAATTCTACTTAGTTCAGATACCTCCCAGTGCCTTTGGCAAAATACCTTAAGCATTCCACATAAGGCGGGCATTGTCTTTATAAGATGGCACCTCATAAAATGGTATTAAATATCACCAACGGGGCTTCATATTTCATCCAGCAGGGTTTAGGCCAGACATGTTCTATATCACACATTATTAGAATGACATCTGCTTTGCAAGTTGTGTACCCAGGAGCATACCTTGATAACTCATTTCGGCACTCATTCTCGAGGCTTCTGTGGCTTCGTAATACCTAATATGTTTAACTCATTTTGAACAGAAGTCTAAAGCCTGTCGTGGCCCTCTGGCCAAAACTGTAGCTGTCAGGCAACGGAGCCAGCTATCAAACATTACTCATTTATCATTAGTGGTGATGCAGCTGTACAGAGAAATGTACCCACTGAAGTGAAGGGCTGTCAATTGTTCCCTGTATAATGCTCCTCTCCCCACCAGGGCATTTCTCCATGGAGGTACAGCTAGAGCACTCTGCTGCTTCCCCATAGCACGGAATTTATGGCAGCAAGGGAATGTATTTTCATTTAAATGGGTCTGCCACGAGATGAATAAAGCAATCATCAATGGGATCTATAAGCACAGAGGGGTGGGGCACTGTTTATAAACATCTCACATAGGTGTGCATCCGTACCAGCGCCTGTGTGCCCATACACACATGGGGTGTTTGGAAATAAACTCTCTGGATCTGTATTGGTATTTAAAAACTGGCACATGATCAGTACCAAAGGCTCTGCTTCCTCTTTGCTTGCCATTTCCATAAGAAGGCTGGAATGTGCAATTTAGGCTTCAAATTTCCATGTCTATTCTGCTTGCAAAACTCAAACACACGCTACCTTGAACTTCGCTATCCTCAACTCTGCTCCCCAGGGAGGAAAGCAGCCAGATTAAATCTATATGAGAGATCTCCTGACTGCAGACACTACTGCCTTTATTCACAAAGGCAAAGCACAGCAATGGTCTGGGAAAGCACCACAGTTAAGATACTATCTCCAGGCTCCTTTGAACCGCTGCTGCATGCAAATATTTGTACACATGCATTATGAAGAGAGTGTGGCACAAGTCCCTGAATTTTGATTTGTCTCTGCACAAGCGAGATACAGAGGAGAGAGATGGGCTGTGGTGTGAAGAGCAGAGATCTGGCTCCCACATCAGCCTTTGCTCTATCTCAGTGTGCTTTCTCCTCTGGAGCCCACCGAGGCCAAAGGGAATTTGTTCATTGCTTTCAAGGCAGTCACACAACAGCAAAAATGTCAAAAATGGATACTTGGGATCAGGAATCCAAATCCACTCCTAGCAAGCAACTAGAATATAACTGTTGCTCCCATATTAAGTTCTCACCCTGGTCCATCTGTGCCTGAGTTTCTGGGAAATGGAGATGGTCTGTGCCTAGAAAATGATTTCAGCTCTTTAAGTGAGCAGCAAGCACAGCCCTGATGTGACTTGAGGCAGATGTTACACAAAACCTCGATTTTATACCTACATTTCCAGCCATCCCAGATTCACCCCAAACAAGTTTGCTGAAAAATCAACTTTCTCCAAAGAACTTCAAGAAAGCCTTTTGTCAAACATGGTCCAACTAAGAGACTGTAGCAAAACCATGGTCAAAAGGACTTCTGTCCCCACTTTTGGCCTTGTACAAACTATCCATGGATTCTGTCATGGATACTGCTGCCACCTTGTCAACAGAACAGCAATTGAACAACTTTATATGTATTAATACATATTTCTGGCACTCTTCCACTATGGCTATAGAAATCCAGTGGCCAAAATACAGGTGTGCTTCAGTTCTGTCCCAAGTTTAAACACAGTGGCTCACACCAACACGGTTCTCATCCGTAACAAGACAAGTAACAGGGAAAGGGAGGAAAAATGCAGCCCTGAAAGTCACAAATATGGAATTTCTTCTGGGGAAAAGCTCCTCTCCACCAGAAAGAGTCAGGAATGGACATGGGTAAACCTGGAAGTGCCTGGGGCAGCTGCCTCTTGAAGGGATGTCACTGAGAAGGGGAGTCCCACAGCCTACTTTGTGTGTGCTGGGGACCTTCTTTTTCCTCCTCTTCCCCAGTTCTGAACACTGTTTATATCCAGGGGTGTAAGGACTATATCAAGGTATGCTCCCTCTATCCCTCCTTCTCTGAGCACCAAGCCAGGAGCCTTTGCACTCCCTCAGAAGCACAAGGGCATTTTGGGCCCAGCTGGAAATGAACACTGCAGAGAGGAGGACAGTGAATGACAGAGCTTTCCTGGCAGATGTAGGCTATAAAAAGAGACCACGATGTGGTGAAACAAGTCTAACCAAAGGGGTTTGCCAGAAACACGGTGAAACAGGCCTGCAGTGTGGAAATGACACTGCCAGATTCGGAAAAAGAAAACTGAAGCTTAGCAAGCACGCAGCAACTTCGGGGTGCCGAGGAAAGTGGAAATCACTTCACTTTTGTTTGATTTCCCTCCTCTACAGGCTGTGGTCTCCCAGGGAAAGGGCCCAGCCCCTCGCTGGCAGGGTGCAGAGCTGAGGAGAGGCCAGTGGCACCTGCTGCTGGCAAGCTGGGCTGCGGCTCACCACGTCCCACACAGCAGGACCAGGCTGCCAGGCTCCCTCCTTGACCTGGTCTGATCTTATCTGCACTTCCAGGTGCCTCTGGAGCCCAAGGCTTTCTTATTACCCAGGGGCTGCCCACAACAAACTTGGATACATTTGCGTTCATTCTTAATTTTCCTTACTTAATGTAGGAATGGGCAGAGGAGCACTGCAGGGAGGGTGGTGAATGGTGTTTTCATTAACCACATTTCATTTCTAAACCAGCAAAACTCAGCCTTTGAAGGGGCCCCTCCTTTCTTTTTTTTTTTTTTTTCTTTTTTTTTTTTTTGCCAAGCACTGGACAGAAGCCATCTTTCCGAGTCAGAAGGGATGTACATAACTGTGTAAAATCCCAGGAGCCTCTCCTCAAAACAGCCACAGGGGTTTGCAAACAAGTCACAGAAACACCCTCTTCACCCATTCCCCCAGGGCTAAGCAAGCTCCCAATGAAACACTCCCAGCTGCTTTCTGCTCACAGAGCAGCAAGGCCTGAGTACAGCCTTTAAAATTGTGTTGCAACCAGACCATGCAGAGAAATTCTTGACTTTTTAAACATCCTTTTTGTAATATTACATGTTAGCAGAAACAATGGGTTTGGTTATGACTGTTAAGTTAAGCAGGGGCTGGAGAAGAAAGTTGTCAGCTTTCCTCATAGGAAACAGACACAGCTGAGCTCTGTGTTAGATATGCCTGGACAGGGAAGAGCTTAATTCAAACTGCTTTGGGTGACTAAAATGAACTCAATCTTATCATTGCACCATGACTTTTGGGACTTACTTTGTCTTCTGCAGCAGACTCACCCTTCCTATTGCTGCTCAATCTCCTTGTAACACATTTACACCCCAGCTTCCTGAGAGGTGTCTTCCTCTCTCTAGACTGAGCTCCTATCACCTGTTGTACCACCATCCCTTTGCTCCGTGAGGTTTCCCCAAAATCCCCGCAGCACTGCTTTGTGCAGAGATGCTGGGAGGGCAGCAGCAGTGATGGGCTGGCAGCTGGCAGCCTGCAGGGCCCAGGGAAGTGGCTGAGCAGGGGGAGGGCAGCAGCAGGGCTGGGGACCACGCTGTGCCCCACTGCCCCAGCTCTGCAGAGGCCACCTCGTGCCCCGAGTTTCTGTGTGAGCCCTGCTGGCTGCTGAGAGGGGTCAGAGCTCATCTCCAGCATGCCTCAGTGCACCGAGGCTTCCCACAGCTCCTGAGGCCTGGCTGTGGTGCAGCTGGTGAGTCATGCACAGGTTACTCATGGAGGGGTTTATTCTTGTCTGCAGAAAGTCCGGCATGAGTAAAGACAGTGTAACTGTGGCAGAGGCTTGTTTCAGGTCTGGCCGGTGCCAGAGCTGAGCTGTGTCTCATGCCCAGGTGTGTGGCTCAGGCTGGGGGGGCAGACAGGGCCACACATCCTTTTTCATGCCTTTCTGCCCACGCCAAAACTTTTGAGTCACTGCAGGCACTGCAGAATGGGACCGACTCATCTCACAAGCTCCTCTTCAAGCTAAAGACACTTCTGCTAATTACTGACCTTCATCAGAGCAAGCTACCAGGAAAGGCTCCAAGTCCTCATGAATCCTCAGATTCTCCCACTGAAGCTTACCTGTCACTTGGATGAGATCTTGGCTTCATCCAGGCTGCTAGCAAAACACTCACACAAGCCTAGGGTAATTATGCAGGAATCTAATTTCCCTCTATATCTTCCACTCCCAGAGCACCAAATCCCTAAACTTCTCCTGGAGACTTTTTAACTGTAAAAACCCCTCTTTTTTTCATTTCTCAGGAACAATAAGATATCCAGCAATAACGACACATTTCTGACCTTGGTGCTGCCACAATGTTAAGTTCCAGGTATTTTTTCCTGGCTGAGTTTATGCAGTGAGTGTAAAATCCTACCTGCTGCTGGCTGCAGCAGGAGTCACGGGTCTGTGGGACACTCCTTCAGAACTTGGGCTTCTGAAACGAGAAAATGTTTTCATTCATATTTTAAAATTCCATTCATTAACAGGTGTATGAGGTTTGACTTCTTCAAAGTATGCTGCAGACACAGCCTAATAAATCTCCATGACACCTCACTGCATCTCCATTTTATAGATGTGGTGATTCGAATATATCCAAGTGAAATGACTTGCCCAAGGCTAATGAAGGAATCAATGTCAGAGACAGGATTAAAAGTAGAAAAATTCCTGGCCCCCAGTCTCATAACCTAACTGTAGTCTTCATTTCCCTCATATGAAAACAGAAAAGGGAAACACATCTATTTTGAATATTGTGAAAAGTAGTTCAGAGCAGATGGGCGGCCTGATGTTTTAAAATTGCTTTACTTTGTCATAAAATATCAATAATACACAGGATGTGGTTCTTGTCCAAGAGTATACCAAGGTGTGAACAGCACAATATGTGTCACTGGTAGCTTTCAGAGCAGCTGAGGTGGCACTACAGAATAAAATAAGGACAGTCTTGGAGATGTCTCTCCTGCCCTGCTCCTTAAAAGATATTTTCCTGTGTGCTAGAGCTGGTAAAAGCAGCTTTGAAGCTGCTGAAAACCTGTTGGGCAATGAGTTTGTAGTGAGACACCTATTGTCACATCTCAGAGGCAGCACAGGAGGTCTGCAATGCCCATTGCTCAAAATTCTGGGTGGCTCCAACCCACCTCTTCCTTAGATGCTAACACAGAGCGAGACAGCATCTTCTCTGCTGCCAGAACGTAACAGGAAGACAATGCACCTGTCTAGCTGTGTAGAAGAATAATTTAAAGGGGGAAAAAAGGAAGGTACACTTGGGTCATTAAATATTGATGAGTAAGATGCATTGACTGAGTGGGAGACAGTAGGATATGGCTTGAAATAAAACCCCATGAGGGCCACACCCCCTAGTATGCCCAGGGCCATCCCTTTAAAGGTAGGACAATTATAATTAATTGAGCAATCTGACAGAAAGCATACATCCATACACTGGAGCAGAAAGTGACACTGTGCACGGAGCCATCATGGACACTTGAAGGGTTAATACTGGTTCACTAGACCAAGGACAGTAAATTCTGCCTGTGGCTACCACCAGTCTATTGTATTATTATTGCAGGCTTTAGAAACAGCTTTTAATTTTAACCCTTTCCAGCCCTTTCTTCTATTTTCTCCTTATAAATAAGTGTCATTGAATAAAATGGCATAAAATCTTCCTTGTCCTACCTTTCAATAATTTCTTTTCACTTTCAGCATTTGGAACACTGTGCAAAAATAAAGAAAGAACCCAAACAACATGGGCTTCCTTTACCTGTAACTTTTAAGGTTGCCACAAAACTGGGGCCCTTTCATTTTGTTGCCATCAGTCCCCACTGTTTGCTGCAAGGATGAAGAATCCCATCCACCACTTACTGGGGACTGTGATGTGGGTATTCAGAGTTGTGACAAACACAGAGGGAATGAAGATAGCCCTGTACCCCCTCCAGCCCTGCCAACACCTGCGCTCATCCCCCTGACTGCGATTTTAAGGTGACGCGCTGGGAATCGCTCCCGCCTGCAGGAGCTGACAAATCAAACACAGCTCAGGAGCCTCTGGTTACCTGGAATGCACAAATCCCCATCTGGATAACCATCCAGCAATATGCTGAGCACATCCTCCGCCGTAGACAGGCTGAAGAGAAACAACCAATGGAGAAGGGATGTGCAGGGGACAGCAGAGGACTGACTCAGTGACCCAGGAGGTCCTTTCCAATCCTGTATTTCCGTGTTCATCTGTTCATATTGAAGGTGATGGGAGACATTTCCACCGACTTCAAAGGGCTTTTATCCAGCCCCAGTTTCATTTATTTTCAATATATAGATGCAAGAGTAATGTCACGCATGATTTTCATGAGACATGCTAATATACAATCAATTCTGGGAGCAGCAGAATGAACCCAGCAAGATAAATTGTTCATCCCAAAATGCTAAACATACCAAGACCTGAAAAAATATATCTCCTTGTATCTGACTTGCTGACAAGTCCAGCAGTGCCACAGCTGGATTTTCAGTCATCATTACCCATAATCAATTATGCCAAATAAACTGCCCCGTGGTTGCACTTTTTGTGAAATACAAGGAATAAAGTGAACAAACATTTTTGATCAGGGGATCAGCTCACTACAAGACTGGTCCACGTTCTCGGCAGCAAGAAGGAGTGTCCCATCATGAAACCTGTAGCTTCCTGTGGAAGGTTATTCACTGTAAAGGGACATCACCTGCCAGAGAGACAAGCCACAAAGTGCTCTGGAAAGGAAAGAGGTGCAGAACCCTAATTTTGATGGAGACAGAAAGAAAGAAAGAAGGAGAAGGTAGAACGGGGTGGCTGTACGATTACACAGTGTTTTCTCTTCCGCTCTTTTTTTTTTTTCACTGAGCAGGCACTCAGCCTGCTCAGCAGAGTCGCTCCAATATGTTATCTAATGGCTCCATCGTTACTTGTGAGATTCCCCATCTGTGGCCAGACTGTGCCACTGCGGAGCAAGAGAACATTCGCTCGCTCACTCTGATCAGGGGGACAGGTCTTGCTCTGGAGCAACAAAAAATGAGCTGCTCCTTAGCCAGGGCTGAACCTTTGCACTAAAGTCAGCCTTTGATGAAAGTTTCCTCTGGATTTCAATGCTGCTCTTTACAGCTGGACAATCTGCTGGCTCGCTCTGCCTCTGTCTTTTTTTTTTTGTTCCTTGCACTTGCATCATTCTGATCTATGCGGTGGTCTCATATTTTCCTCCAGAGCTTTCTGCACCGGCCTTGTTTTCAAAGCCATATAACACAAGCAATGATTTCCAACCTGCAGTTGCTTTAGAAGGATGGATGTTCAGACATAATCAGTCCATTTTGCTATTTTTTCACCTGTTATACAGTAGCTGCTCCTGCTGTTTGGATGCTTCTTTACTCACTTTCCTTTTCAATCTCTTTTGTCCTCATAATTTACTGTAAAACTCTTAGTGATTTATAAAACATGGAAAAGTGTATCACATCCACTTTAGTTCTCCTCAAAGCAGAGTCATTTCCTCCCTCTGGGTTCATGGTGCCTCTAATGAGGATGTTCCATGGAAGGATTCAGCCATCCAGGGGCACAGGTACTGATCACTCCTCAGATGTGGCAGGTCTTCCATGACCAGGACAGAAAAATGACACCACACCATGAGAAGAGAGATGCTCAGGGTGCTGAGATAACCCTGATGTGCATTCAGAGGTCTGAGTGCTTTGGGGCTGTATCTGGGCCTCAAAACTACACAGGGAATCACACAAAGGATCCACAACTGGCACGGGCCTGATGGAAGAGCAATTCCCAGGTACTGAGAGTTCTAGCTCATATTTGAAGTCCATCAGTTCATACAGACCTGCAGAATTGCTCTGGTTGACTTCACAATTATCTATCTCATCAGTGGCCACATATCACAAAGGAAAAGTTGTGGTTTGCTGGCACTTACAAGTGTCACCCCCTAAAAACGGGATGAGGAGCAAGAGAACAGCAAAGCTCAATTGATTTGTTCAGGCACCAGTATTCCAGCGTGGCAAGATATTTTACCTATGACTGTCACATCCAAATTTAGTAGATAGCATGCTTGCTTTTTATTTGATTTTTAGCAGGTCTTTCCACAATAAATATAAGAGCAGAATGCATAAACAAAGTGCCTGGCACTTACAGTTTATCTTGGTGACGGAAAATTTGATTGATGATAAGTTCAGAAAGTGGCAAATTTTCAACATAGGGCTAAACAACCTTTCATTACTGATTTTAATTATTTAATTTTTTTTTTTTATCTGCCTTGTTCCAGTGTTCCATCAGCTGCTGGGTGGGGAAAAAAAAGCCCACCCTATTTGTTCCTTATGGATTTTCACTGACCAAGTTGCATATCACCAGGTTAAGAATTACATGGAGAACTTTTGCCTGTCACATTCCTTCTTCTTGTCTCTTTCCAGGACAGAGACCGTGGGACAGACCTTTCTGCCTGTAAAATGCTAATTTTTAACTTATCCTTGTTACTGCAATACCAAAAGGGTGGAGGGGTGCAGGCACACAAACAGAATGAGGTAGCTTAGAGGAGATGCCAGTCAGAGAAGCTCCATTCATAAAGAAATAAAGAAAAAATATTTTACAGAGGGGGGAAATTAAGGCACAGTCTTGTTGTGGTTTGTGTCCAGTAGGTTCCAGGAGGAGCATGGACAAAGGGCAAGCACAGGCTGGACCCCACGGCTGCTAATCTTGTGCCTTAGCAACAAAACCACTCTCCCTCTGCGCGCAGGCTCGGAGGGAAGAGGGCCAATCTTCCAGGAGGGAAATCCTTGCTGGATTAAGCACTTTGCTTGCTTTCCTCTTCTCACGCCTTCCCTCCTCCAGAGCATGGAGGATGGGGAGGGGGCCAGGCAGTGAAAAGGTGCCTGCCCCCCCTCATTCTCCAGCCCAGCCCACGTCCAGCAGGGTCCTGGGGCGCCCCAGCAGCCCCCGGATGCCCGCGCCCCTCGGCCGGGGAGGAGGGATATGATTTGTAATTGCAATATTTTCATTACTGTCTCTTAGTTCTTTGCACACTAATGTCAAGAGCTTTGTCTTTGTAGTGTTATTGGCATTTTTCATCATATTCATGAAGTGTGGGTCAATTTTCTTCAAAAGGCTCACTTCGCCAACTTGCCACAAAGACAGACAGTAATAAATTCTACTAGTGCACAGCGAAGGCTTCGTAGCTGCAAGCAACAATAAAAAGCAATGAGCTGGGTGTCACTAAGTAACTCCAGTTTACACTGCATTTTCTTCTTTTATTGAAAACTCAGAATATGAATTTATTAATGAACACACAGGCCTACTTTGAAGGGGTGTGGGGGGGGCCCGAGTCAATTTATTTGGTATTCACACAGTGTGTGCCTACATTGTATTGTTTCATCATTTTATGGCCAGGCACAGCTTGTTAGGCTGTGGCCCTCCAGAAAAAAGCAGGCTCATATAGCAACACCTTGACGTAGATGTACAGCTGCTTTCACTGTGGCTGTCTCACCTTTAGCCCCGTCTGTCTACTGCCGGCTTTCATTTTCCGCATTCATACATCAATAAGCTTTGCATGCTGACACCTAATTTTGCAGGCTACTTTGGTTATGGAGGCCATGTTTTGCATATCACTACCCACCCCCTTCTGACATCTACTGCCTTTAAAGAGGGAGAGAATAGAGAGAGCACGAAAGAGGGATTCTTTTCTTCTCAGCCTAATCAGAGATTTCTTTATATTTGTCAAAAGCAGATCTGCCAAATCAACTTTAATTGATTCTTCCACAGTTCTCATGTATGATTTTTGAAGGACTGGGCTTGTGTTCCAAGACACAGTGTTGTGTTTCAAACAAATATGAGGTTTCTACAGTAAATCAAATTTGGATGCCAATTAGTTAGCATTTTCCATTCCAATTAAATTTGAGACCTTTCTGATTTTGAAAGACTTGTGTGTCTATGCCTGTGTGCATGTACTGATGTGCGTGTGCCTATCTCTATCTATTCTGGAGCAGCAGAAAGATATATACATATAAAATATTTAATGTGCTCTCGGTGGTCTAATAAGCAGGGAGGGGTTAGAGCCACCCATTTAAATACACATTTTGGAGGATTTTTTTTTTTTTCACCCTGTTTATTTCACAAGGGCTTACCAGCCCATTCTAACCTGTTATGTGACACCACAAAGGTTTTTACTTTCTCAGTCAGGTGGCTAATGTCATTATATCGTTGACAACTCATAAAATGTTATAATCTAATAGGGCTTTCCCTCCCCACACACACACATAATGAAAGCTCATTGTAGCAAAGAAAGGATTAGGGGCAAAAAGCAAGATTAATGTTTAAAAAAATGGAAGCAGGCTGAGTCCAGATAGAACACTGTAGCTTAAAAACAAATGTAATTTGTATATTAAAATGTGTCTTGATCTTCCTAGATTTACTCTAAATAAACCCTGCATACAATACAAGGGATTTCCTACTGGATATTGAATATTTCAAGCAAAGTCTATATATTTGGATTGAATCCATTTTTAAATGAATTCCTCCTTTTATGACTAAAAATCAGTTTTTAGACAGACTTGGAATAGAAAGACTAAGACTGAATCCCACACTAGCAGGATGGGAAGGAAACAAAAGCTTGCTTAGATTAGCTGGAACTCTCAAGTGCAATCACAGGCAACCATCAAACTATCCTGGACAATATTTGTGCTGCGGACAAAGAATCTTCCCAGCACCCATGGGTCTGGCAGGCACACAAGGGACAAACCTCTCACCAATAAGTTTTACCCTCTTGGGTCCCCAAAAGGACCTCAGGCCGGCCCAGACATCAGGAGCAGGCAAATCCATTTCCATTCATTTCCAAGGACTCAAAACTGCGGCAGTGAGGAATTCACCCTCAGCAAAATTCAGGTGGGAACAAGCACACGCCTGCATTTCTTGGGGAAAGAGATTAATTAGTTTCTTCCTCTTATAAAACATAAATAAAGGAACAAAGACCTGAGCTTGAAGAGGTGAGAAAATCCAGGCGCACTTGGCCAGCAGGGAACAGCAATAATCTTCAGGTAGTTTGGCGCTAGGACGGCGTGTTTTGTATTCTCTCCTGCTACACACAACCACTGGCTACGCCACCAAAAGCAGTAAAATGAGGAATTATGATGGCTATTGAACACCATTCACATATTCACAGTGTCGCATCCGATGTCAATTAGCAAGCCTGTTTCCATAATTGTTATACAAGGGGAAAATCTACAATGTTAAACAGCTCTTGAGTTCACGTTGGTGGATGGGCTTTGTTTGGTGGAGTGTTTAGTGCACATCAAGTAAAATCCATGGGAAAGCTGCCTAGCACGAGACCTTTGATGGATTTGTGTTGGGAGAGTTTTTATATTCAGTCTAATATGTGTGGTTTAGGCTACATTTTTAAAGCCAACTTCTCTTCCTACCTGGGTAAAACCAGGCCTTTTGGGTGGGTAAGCTGCAGATTTGCTGAGATTTTTGTCTGAATGGATGGGCAGGTTGAGGAGGAAAATTGCAGAGGACTATGCAAACATTTTGTAACTCTCAAACCAAAAATGTCTCAAGCCTTTTATATAAAATCTGTTGGACTCTGACATTTAGTTATTAGCTTGCATAAAAACAAAAGGATTCAATATTGAAGTGGAACTAATGTCGAACGTCAAACTGGTCTTTTAAAGGTTTGGGGATTTTTAATTCTTTTTTCTAATAAAAAGTCTAAAATTTAATGCTTTGTTCAGCTGATGATCAATTTTTCTTCTACATTTCAAGGTCTGCAATAACCCACCAAATCCTCTACTTATCTCCCATTGTGCTGACTTCTGTAAAAAATGTGGCCCTTCAAGCTACAAAATGATAGAGGAAAATCAGACAACACACAATAAAGTCTATAAAATCATGAACAGTATAGGGAAAGCAAACAGAAAAGAAGTAGTCATTATTTCTCACAGCATAAGAACCAGGGCACACCCAATTATGAGGCAACAGGGTTAAAACAGCCCATAAGAAACATTTTGCAAAGAATAACTAGATTATGCAACTTAGCGCACAGCAGGTAGAAGAGACCAGGAATACAAATGGATTGTAAACACCATTAGACAAATTTATGGGAGAGTTCCAGGGAGCACAATGATCCTGCATGGCCTGTGGATTGGGATTCTACCTGGACAGGGCTTGGGAAGGGAGAGGTCCCTGTCCAGGTACCTCCATCCTGACAAGACGGTGATGCCAGGGGCTGTAATGTCACCCTCACAGTGTGAGTCACTCACGCCATGTCCTTCCGTGCCTGGAGATGGTAAAGGAAAAGGCCAAAAGAAGGCTGCTGGTCCAAGTTTGGAACCTACAAAACCCAAGGGAATCACTGCACTGCCAAGTGCATGCCGAGCCCTTGATCCAGACCACACGTGATGCAAAAACAATGGCCCTGATGAGCGATTATGTGCCTTTGTCTGGAAAGCCTCCCACCAAGGTGCACTCGTGTGTCTGGTGTGCCACAGGGCTGTGGATTAAGCTCTTTGTGTGTTTGTCACTTTGGGGGTATTTAATTGCAGGGTAAGTAGAAAAAGGCAGAATTAAAAGAGGGCCACAGGCTGGTTTGACAGTGGTGGCAAAAAGTGCCCTGTTCAGCAATAGGAGCAGGCACAGGTAGTCAAGATGGGCACATAAATGTGGCTGACATGAGCTGTCTTTAACCGCTGGCAAAGACCAGAGCAGAAGTTTTCAACCATTTCTTGATTTATGGACCCTTACACTTCCAACGGAGAGGTGATCACCTGTAACAGTGAATTAAAGCCTCCAGACAATAGGTTTTTTTCTGCTGCCTTTCAGGCACCCTTTAGGGAGGTGGCTCAGAGACCCTCTGGGACAGCCAGCCCCACTGGAAACCTACTGGCATAGGAATGAGCAAAGGGACAGGGATAGGCAGTGTCCAAGCTTGGGGGTTAGATTTGCCATCCCATCTCCATTTCCTGTCTAACTGTGGAAAAAGAATAATTCTTAAAAGTCTTCATTTTCCTTCATAGTTTTAAGGCTAAAAAGGACCATTAGATCATTTATTCTGACCTTTTACATCTACAGGCCATCACACTTCCTCCAGTTTACGAGTACCTCCATAAAATAAGAGCCCATATTAATTTCAATCACCACTGAGGGAAATAAACCTGCTCCAGTCAGGAAAGGATCTCTCTGAGGTTCGCCACTGTTCACACTCTCACCATTCACATCCTTTCTAATTACTGCACTATTTTCCCTCTGTATATCCATGAATGCATTGTTAAAATACCAGGAACAGGAGCTTAAATTACAGTGGCACCCCATTCTGGCCACATTTTACATAGTAAAAAGGATTCCCAATGGAAAGATTTGGACAACCTAGCCAGACAATGGAAATAAAAGCACCCACAAAAAAAATTTAAAAGGGAGCAATCCCGGTTCTCCACAGGCCTCATAAGCCCAAGGAGATTAAACGACTGGTCAAAAGTCACCCCAAAGTTTGTGGCAGAGATGGAGCTGAAACCTACTTTCTCAAGTCAAATCCAGAGTTTTAATCACCAGAACACCCTTCCTCTCCCTTCATTGCTTTCATTTATCATTTCAGGCCAGGCAGACTACATCGAAATGATGGCTTTGTGAAGCATAGAAACACAGTTTTACGGGCAATAAACAATAAATATGAACCTGAGAGACATCTCCGGGAAGCCTCCATACACCAAAAAGGAGTCAGTCCCATTTCTCCCCCTACAGAAGCTGGCACAGCCCCTTTCCCTTTCCCTGCTGCCCGCACCCTTTGGCGGGCAGAGCGCGGTGCCAGCGCCAGGTCCCCTGCCCGGCGCGGTGGCTGCGCGATGGCAGCGAGCTCCCCTGCTCCCTGCCAAGATGACAAAGTCCTGGCTGGCTCAGCCGCCGCCTCTGCCAGCCTGCCAGGGGCTCGGCTGCGCCGTTCCATTTAAGCGCTGCTCACTAATTATTAACTGCGGGCCCGGCATTCAGGGCGCAGACAATGGGACCAGCCAGGCACCGCTCCGCGGGCGGGGGCGCACCGCGCTCGGCACGGGCTCCCGCTCCATTATTGTGCACTGGAATCGGCCCTGGAGAGGAGAATTGAAAAGTATATAAAATTCTGATTCATAACCATAAGGGCTTTTCTCTTTTTTTGTTGTTTATTTTGTTTGTTTGGTGATGCTCTCGGTTCCCTCCCACAGGAACCCAAATGTTCTTCCTCTAGCACCAGAACCTGCACAAACTTTAAAAATCCCCAAGAGAACATATTTTGGTTTACAGGACTACTCCACAATAACAATGAATTATGCAGAGTTGAGCCCAAAACCTATTTCTGAATCCAGATAGAGACTTTGAGGGATGATGGATGATCCTGTTTTATGGCACCCCTGAGAAAGACATAAACCTCTCCTCTCCCCAGGCTGGAAGGGCTCTGTTGTGGACTGATGTCCAGGCTTCAAAGTTTCAGGCCTCTGCTTGGTACTACACTTTGCTTTGTAAAAAGGCTGAACTCCTGTGGTATCTGTGTTACCTCCTCTCCCAAGGGATTTGTGCAAGGAAAGGTTGTCTTTATCTCCTCTGGCATTTGTGTCTCACTGGCTCTGTTGCTTTTGAACTGCTGAACTGCACACTGGACAAGGATTGCTGTGAGAGTGGCTCCGTGCTCATTCAGAAATTAGGTGCATCTTAGCAACACTTAAGGTGATTTTCCAAGATGTTTCCTTTTTTCTAACAGCATATTGATTAATGTTTTTCCATTTCAGAGACATTGTGACAATTTTGTGCAAAATAGTAAGAGGAGGGCAAAAAAAATTAATCAGGGTCATCTGAAAATAATGTTTCATCCTGGAAAGGCTTTTTTTCAATGTAACAGAATCCTTCATTAGGCTCTCTGAGGACACACCTCAGACAGGAGCTGGAGCCTCCCTTCCCATAGTTTTCCCAGCAGTGGGAACACATGATTTGCATTAGGGACAGAGGACAGCATCCTGTGGCCTCAGCCAGGGGTTCAGTGTTGAGGAAGCAGCATCCCCACCGTGGGCTGAGCGGCACCCCAGGGAGGCAGCAGCTCCTCTGTAATACAGAGCATGTGAGCAGGGGCTATCATGAGCAGGGATAAGGAAAAACACATGCTGGAGCAGGTGCCAGGGCAAGGATTAGAGAAAATGTGCTGCTGTATCTCACAGAGCGAGAGCGCGTCAGGGTCTGAAAGCGAGCACAGCCCTTTGGTGTGGGAGCCTCGTGCTGCACCTGCAATGAAGCCTTTCCTGCAAATGGAGACATCAGAAGGAGATGACATTCCCCAGGGGATGGCAAAATGTTATGTGAATCACACCCGACTCCACTCAGAAACATCTCTCTTAGGTCTGAGTGGAATTCTACACCAAAGGCATATATTTTTGCATTAGGATCTCTTTTTCTTTCACTTTCAATACCTTGGAAGTGCTTTTTCACTAAGCAGTTATTAAAAAGAAAGAAGATGTAGTCTTGTACCTGAGTAATATTTCTTCCCCAATCTTTCTCAATTTAACCAGATGACAACCCCTCCTCTTCCTCCTCAAGCCTTCCAGTTTTGAGCCTTGACACATTTTGACCGAGTTCCCAGTGCTTCTGACACTCCACTTTGCTCCCACAAGGACCAGCGTGCAGCAGAGACCCCCAGCTCACACAGGCTCCCTGCTCACCTCACTCCCAAGGCTCTGCTGGGAGGAGGAAAGAGCCCCCTAAAACGACAGTAGGAATTGTTGATTCCTTTTCAGGCTCTTAGAGCCACAATTCCTCACATCCATCTGTGGCAAGGCATTGTGGGGTATTGTGTTTGACTCTCAACAAACTGTGTTGCTAGGACGACGTTTATTATGATACATAATGTGAATAAAGGATGAAACTGTACACAGCGTGCTGATTTGCTATAACTGTCATCTGTGATGATAGTCTCTAGTTTATACCTCAAATGAATTTTGCATGGATGGTACCGATGCTACCGAGTGCTGCAGAGGTGTATTTTACAAAGCTGCCTGGGCCTGGCATGAAGATCATGCCACTTTAAACAGCGAATCTGTTATTGTGATGTTTGTGAGAGGAGAACAAGTGGGAAAGTCACTTTCAAGTGCAGCTCAGTGCTCTTTTAATGAGGAATGGGGTCTTCTTCAGAGTCAGCCAACTACTGAGGAGGAGCTGACACCCTTAGTAGTCAACATCCTCAAAACAGCTGACAGCTCCAGATAAATCAGTTTGTGTACTTCCTCCCCTTCTCATATCACCTGCGGTGACAGGAAAGCACTAATTTCCTTTGAGAGGGAGAGAGATGGATGCACGCGTGCATCCTGGGCATGTTGATCCTTCAGTGTAAAATTAACAAAAACAGAGGCCAGGGAGAGCTGGGAATAGGCACAGCACTTTGTCAAGAGGAATACTCTGCTGTGGTACGGCCCCATATTCATCATTTGGTAATTTATAAATGTGCATACAGCAGAGGCACATTGCATCAGGCCCCGGAAGGAGCAGCTGTGACAAACGGAGCGCGTTTGGTCACCCGACTGCCCCGTTCACAGCCACAATCCTCCTCCACACAGCACAGGGCTGCACACCCAGGGGCCAGCACTGAGTGTGTGACAGCAGTGGCACCTGGGCACAGTGCTGGGTCCTGCAGCTGGACACAGCCCAGCCCTGCATGTGCACCCACCTCTGACACTCACTACCCTTGAATAGGAATATCCCAGTGAGAGCAAAAGCAAATCCTGTTTAGTTGATCATTCCAAGGGGAAAGGTGCTGAAATGCTGCTGCTGCAGATGATAGCCCCAGGGCCACCCCTGAAGAGCCTGGGGCCTGCAGCACCCTTTGGGGTTGGTCAGGAGGCACTCACTTGTTTATCAGTCACTGGCAATCGATGGGGAGTTAAGCACTGCCTGCACCCTCTTGCACAGACAATCCTCACCACACACTTCCTGAATTCATTACTCTGACGCTGCCACAAGGCTGAATGATGTTGTAAAAATTAGATGCTCCAGGTTTTGAAAAGCAGTGCACCCTCCTTGGAAAGGAACACACCCAGAAAACCCCTCAGATAAAACCAGGGAGGGATTTCTCCTGATAGGGAACTCACAGCTCAGAGCCTGGGCCCAGAGGCCTCTGGTGGCAGTCTGAGCAGGGCTGGCTGCCACTCGCTTTGTGCCATTACTTCTGAGAGTCAGCTCGTCCCACCCTCTTCACTGAGCTGCCACGTTTCCAGAGACAGGCTCTGACACGAGCTCAAACAAGGCAGAAACAAAAGACACCCAACCTGTGTACAGGGAATGAACCACTCACTGTGACCCTGTTCCAGGGAGGATTTGCCCCAAACACCAGACATGCACTGTCCAGGCCTGAAGAGAGGCTGTCTCCCCTGCCTCTGCTCAATGCACACGGTATTTCAGCTGAATTTAAGAACCCCTCTCCTGCACAAGGACCTTTCAATGAAAAGAAAAAAATAAGAAGGAAAAACCAATCAAACCAGACTTTAAAAATATAGAGGAGGATCTGAGGTCTCAATTTCTGCCTTCCAAAGCCGACAGTAACCTCAGTGTTGCCTTGATGCATTAGGTTACATTAGTTAAATCACTGACCATCCAATCATTTATGAAACGGGACACGATTGGCGTGCTCAGATGAGACAAGTCACAGCAAAAATGTCTAAAAGGGGGGATTTGCCTGACAACCATTTTAAAAACACTTGTAGGTTTAGATTTTAAAATAAATTCGTGTCACTGTATATGCAAACACAGAACTATAAATACATCTATACATGCATGCACGTGTGCACACACATATGTATAATGACATACATATGCTCCAGTGGTTTTCCAGCTAAACTGCTGCCATGTGTTGTACATTATCCCAGGGCACCGAGCAGAAAGGCTGAAACCTACCTCTGGGGCACGGGATTTTGAAGCCAATTCCTCCCAGAGCAGAAATCCACAAAGTCACTCTGTGCACAGGCCCTGTTGCCCACAGCCCAAGTTCAGCAGCACAGAGCCTCACAAAACCAACAAACACATTTTGATCACCCCTGAGGTTGCTCAGTAAGTGCTAATTCCTGCTTGGGTGGTGCAGAAATGCACCTCTCTGGGCAGAAGGACTTGCTTCCATTGCAGTCTCATAGAATCTGCGTTGTTTCTGCCTTGCACCATTGAGCGTTTCAGTGGAAAAGCTCTTTTGTGTGTAAATAACTATTAGGTGCTATTTTTTCATAAGCAAAGAAAATTCATAAAATAAAGCAGACAGAATTCATTTATATGAAAAATAGAGGGATTAAACATAGCCAATAAATTACAATAAACTGTCCACAGTGAACAATGCTACCAGATGACCATAATGGAGATCCACTGCTCTTGTGCTTTTATTAAAAGAACAAAGCACTGCAATTAAATGTAAAATCCGGTAATATGTCATCGTACCTTAAGCATCCTTTTCTCATTCATTGAACACCGTCCTCTGATTTAATTGAAGCCCCTGGTCCCTTTGAGACAGCAATAGTCCTTACTCTAGGCCAAGTTTAGCATTTCATTATTTAGTAATCTGAGATGGAGTCATGCTATTGACTCTCAAGCAATCCTCTTTGCTTCTTATAACAAAAAGGATGCCCACAGAAATAATTGATACCACATTCTACTCTCAAGTAAATCGTCCCTTAGTGGATTGTGAAAAGAGGTTTTTGATTTAGACTTAAGAATAACAAAAGTTGGGTATATTTTTCACTGATGACCCCCATATGACACGTCCATAACCCCTTTCACAGCAGGAATGTTGGCCTAAAGGCATTTTAGCAGCTAAAATGAGTGACTAGAGGCTTTCCAGGTTTTGTTATATATATTCGGTATATAAGTGATGCCTTCGTAGAGGAAAGTCATTTTTTTCTATAGAACAACTCACAGTAGACCTGATCCGGGCAAGAGCTGACACTTCCCTGCCTGGCATCAGGCAGCCATCGGTGCTTAGCACCTCGTAAAGGCAATCAGCAACTTGCAGATTCATTACAGATCCGCAGGCTGGAAATGGGCTGGAGCAGCATGGGCTGTTTTCTTTGGGAGGTGAAACAACCCAGGTGAGTCAGGACCGGATCCAAAATAACCCAGGTGAGTCAGGGACCGGATCTGACATGAGGTCCCCACATCCCCCGAGGTAGGAACAGCCCTAACGAATTTCCCAGCTCTGAAACACCCTTACCTCCTGGAAATCTCTGTTATGCTCTGGCCTTTGGGATTTTCATCCCTGGATGTCGAGCTTGGATCCCTGCAGACTGCCCACGAAGGGGTGGTGGTGCTGCAGCCCCAGCCCCAGCTGCTCAGCTGGCTGCCCAAGGCTCCCCAGAACTGCCCCCAGGATGCAGGAGCTCCCCTGGTGACAGGGGTGGTGGTCACTCCTGTGTCACCTCCCCAAGGACAGCCCCACAGCTGGCAGAAAAGCCACAGGTACCCTGCACACCCCTCCTGCAGCGCTGCTCAGGATGTCCCCAGCCACAGTCCCAGGCAGGGCCCACTCTCCTTTTCCATGGGTAACACAACATTCTGCTTGCACAACTGCACGGGTGACAACGGATCCAAGGATCTCCTGCCTTCAGCCCCTTTGCTGGCACACCAGCCCATCCCTCCCTCCCCTCGCTAATTCCTGCCAGCTCTTTGTGGTCCTGGAAGGACTCAGTGCATGGACCCCACTGCCGGCCTCCTCTTCACCATCACACAAAGGTTCTCCTCATCTTAGAGCTGTACAGACTTAGGGGATGCAGCCAGGATCAGGACACCAGCCCTCCCACAAGCCAACTCACAGGTCAAACAGAAAAGATTTTACCCTGACACCTCCCTGCTTTTGTGCTCTGGCACCTCCTGCTCCCTGGAGAATCAAAACCATGAATTTTCACTAACTTTGAAAGCCCAGTGGTCAAAAGAGGCTGTTTTTCATCTGGAGATCTGCGCCATCATTACCAGGCAATGCAAACACAAGGCCAGGCTGGGGAGACCAAGTTCTCCCCAACAAACTGGCAGGGTTCCCATTAATATTAATGGGAATTACACAGGTGTATTGGGAAATGATCCCCTCGCAGGGCTGCAACTCTCCTGGCCCTGACCTACGCCCATAAGCCTGCACTCAAACTCCTCTGTCTGTAATTCTGTAATCTACTTGGCATGTTAAGCATTTCAAATTAAAAAGTGTCAGGGTCAGAGCCAAAACAATGCATTATATGGGATAAGATTTTAATTCAGCCGGTCCTGGGAGAGATGTGGGGAAGGAGGAGAAATTCATGCCAATTATTTTGCATTTTGGGAGAGTTATTTGACTGTAGGACCAACCCATAGCAGGGCACTGTTCAGCGAGTTTTGTTTTGTTTGTTTGCTTCTCTTCTCCCAGTACTCAAATTATCTCCAGGTCCTTAGATCCATTAGACTAATTAATATTAAGAACATATGCATATGCAAATTAGGCCGTGGTGCCCATATATTTCACTTTACGTGACAGCTTGAAGTGTAGTTGTGTGAGTCAATCAAATGCCATAAATTTGCTATGCACAAAAGATCATTAATATTAATTGGGGCATGGGCACTGTGCAGTAGCCCATGCCACCATTAGAAATGGACCCCTTGCTTTAATTGTTCAGCAAATTCCTTTTTCCTTTATTTACTTTTCTAATTTTGAATCAGTACCTATGGCCTGATTAAAATATGTATTTTTTTCCCCAGGTAGTCTACAGAACAGCATCAGAATTGTATTAAAAAATACCGAGCAGACCTTTTCTAAGACAGATGGCACACAATGAGGTTAAAAAAAGTATCTTGAGATCCAACCAGCAAGAACAAAAAAAAAAAATTGCTTGCATTGTTGTTTTCATTATCTTGCTTCTGTCATTTCATGAGCTTTGTATCTTGCAAGGAAAGAAAGAAGGGAGAAAAACTGTGAAATTAATCTTTTGTGCATGGCCTGATAAAGAAGAGACATGCTCAGACAAAAGATAGACTGAGAGAAGGTACCGTGATTGATGACTAAAGTAAAGGTGTCAGAAGAGTATTATGTAAATTACTGGAGGCACAGACCATTTCAGAGAGAATGAGAGGGAGAGGGGAAGCCAGGGAGAGAGAGAGAAAAAAAGGACTGCAGAGTCGATGTCACCAAGACACTGGTCCCCAAGCGCCAATTTCTTGCCATCTTTCATCTGCTCAGACAAGCTCACCTCACTTTCTATTTGGTTTGCACAATGTAACAAAGGAGGAAAAAACCTGTCAACATTAGCATGAATACAGCCCAAAAGTGGGGTTCGAGCAGGCAGCGCCTGAAGTGAGGCAGCAGGATGGGAACTTTACGGCAGGCTGGTGCTGGTAGGTGAGCCTGATTCCCTCTGCTGTTTGGTGCAGAATGGGGATTCACAGGCAGGGCCAGGCTGTCTGTCTGTCTGTGTTTGATCCCCTGCTGCCTTTGCATGCCCCCGGACAGCCTGGACCTGCCCCTCTGCTCCCCTTTAGTCCCATCCATGCCCATGCCTGCACGCTGGACAGGGAGAGTAGGCATGGGCAGGTCTCACCCCTGCCAAACTCCTCCCAGGAAAGCCTTTCCTCACTACTGACACAGCCACACGCTCACATGAGGCCCCAGCACACCCCACCTCTGGACAGAACTCAGCCAATGCCTGCCACAGAATTCCACAGGGTTTCAATGAAAGCACACTCCACATCAACTTACACCGAGCAAAAACACCTTTGGTCACCCATTCCCTTTCCTTCTGGCACAGAACAGCCCCTGGGTTTCACATCCCCAAAGAATGATCCAGTTCATACCATGGACAGTAAGAAACCATTTTTATACTTCTACTTTTTGGAGAAAAAAAACAAAAGCGAAACAAAAACTCCAAGGGAAAAAGCAAAATGCTTTCAGGAATTTTTCCCTTCATTCCTGACTATATGATTAATCTGGCTCCTGTTTGAATTTCACCTCCGGCAGATCTTTGCCCCTATTTAATTTGATCACTGGCTTTTATTCAAAAACTTCATTTTCCAAGGAATAAACAACTACAAATGGTCACCTATCACCTCCATGGTAACAAGTGAAAGGAGCATTCAAGGGGATGAAAACACAAGACTGGTATTTGATGAAATGCACGGTTCCACACCGCAGGTACACGGTGCCCCTATACATTGACTAATCACCCTGATCCCTGTCCTATAGAGTGAGTCCCCAGTTTTAAAAAGGGATAGCAGGGGGAAACATGAGTGGGGAGGCTGGAAATGCTCATCTGCCCTGTCTCTGTGCTCTGACAGCTCAGTGAGGGCATCCCTCAGCCCCATCTTTCCCGTGCAGCCGGCCAGAGCGGCCTCCAGCTTGCTGTGTGGATTCCCTCCGCAGTGCAGTGGGATCTGAGTGTCTGGATTCCCTCCGCAGTGCAGTGGGATCTGAGTGTCTGGATTCCCTCCGCAGTGCAGTGGGATCTGAGTGTCTGGATTCCCTCTGCAGTGCAGTGGGATCTGCTGTGCTGTGGGATTGCATCCTCCCTGCTCCCCTCCTGCTGCCCAGCACTGGGATGCTGAAGGACGTGGCTGGATCTGGGGCAAAGATGGCAATCCTGGCACGGCTCCTGGCACAGAGCGAGTGTGCAAATAAAGCTGCTTTCCAACTCCCTTCCTTCAGATTCAATCAGCTATCACATGGCTCTCATTTCGAGTGTTGAGAGACATTAAAATGAGATTTAATAACAAATTGCTTCAATTTTGCGTGCCTTCTAAATTCTGTTGGCCAGGCAGGATAGTCCATGGAAAAAGCATTCAGTCCTTCTCATCAAATGTTTCTTTTTTTTTTTTTCTTTTGTTTGTACCATGAGTGCAACAGTTGGAAAAAATTTAGAATCCAAAGAGGCAGCTATTTCTATACCTCAATTTGCCCCTTAAAGAGTGAAATGACAAAATGAGGGGAAAAAAATAGATGTTCTGGGCACCAAGCTCTGTGCAAATCAGTTCTTAAAGTATCAGTGAATTCATATTTTAAAGAATACTTTAGTTTGGAAGATTGAAATTTTTTTAAAGAAAAAACTCTCAAAGGAAGTTGTCATTTTAGGCTGCACAAACCAAAACCCTTCCAAAATCAGGTGCTAAGAAAAAAAATTGAAGCACTTTAATAATTTAAATTGCTCCCCTTTGCACATGCCCAGAACCCAAATCCCTTTTCTAACTGAAGTGCTTATATAAAAATTTGACAGCTCTTATAATTTTAAATTGCTCTACACTGAGTATGCCCAGAACCTCGATCACTTCCAAATTCAAGGGCTTATAAAAATTTGAAGCACTCCAATAATTTTAAATTGCAATGCACAGTGCAGAGTGATTTAAAATTATTGGACTGCTTCAATTTTTTTAAAAGGTCTTCAATTTGGAAGTGAGTCAAGCAGCATTCTAATACAGTAGTTTAAGACATACTGTATTGATGTAAAATTTAACATCTAAAAATAATGAAAATTAAACCGAATACACTGTTTAAAAAGTGAGGACGAGTTTCCTAAACAGACCTAGGAAATCCAGAAAACCACAACTTTGAGCTGGTCAGTCTTGCTTGGGGAAAGAGTCAAGAGTCAAGGAGGACACGCTTGGGACATCACCATCAGCTTCCATCCTTGGGCTGGACACCAGGAAAGGCCTCCTGGGAGTGCCCAGGGAAAGGCCTGGAGCAGAGCTGGGGGCTCCCCACACTGAGGGAATCCTTGGCATGGCAGCCTGGCATGAGAAGCTTGGCCAGCAGGCATCTCTGCACCCTCAGGGACACATTTGCCCCTCCAAGCCGAGCCCTTGTGCTTCGGGAGGTGCAGAGGAGCCATCTCAGAGGGGCTGGAGCTCACGCTGACTTCCCTGAGGGAGGAAGAGCCATGGCAAAGACTGGATGGGGCCCGTGGGTCCCCTCCTGCAGGGGAGTGGGTTTGGACTCTTTACAGATGCGCTGGTTGGAGACCAGCACGTTCCTGGATGGGGTTTCTGTTTCCTCTCAAACCATATGCTCTCTGGTGGGGCTCACAGCAAGTGTCCCACGCAGGGTTCAAAGCACTGACTCCCCACTGCTTGGCTCCATGAGGAGTGGAAATACACTCCACTAGGATTTCCACTAGGTTTAATGTTAGGCACTGGCTCTGTGTGTAAGGCTTTTTGGCAGCTATTTGCTTCCCTTTAAAATCTTTCCCTTTTTTGGAGGTGATTTATATTAATAAACTGTTTCGGATCAGAATTGGCATGATATGTAAAACCCATGCCTGTTTGGTATTTCTGTTGTGTATGCTTAATTTGAATGGGGGGAGGGAAGAAGACAACGCTGTTCAGCTGGCTGGGAGTCTTTTTTTTGTTCCAGTTCTTCTCAGGAGTCAACTGTAACTGTTAGAGAGTTTATCTTTAAAAATCAGTTTTGACATCCTGAAGATAGGGAAAGAAAAGAGACTTGAAGTCACCACATTTTGCATGCATTCATGAACATCTGCAATGTAAAATTGTTTCTCAACAGGGGCTGGGCTCCATTTCATCTTATAACTAAGTTGGGGATCATGTCTATTTGCAGCTTATTCAGCCTGTTTGATGGTAGGGACACCGTGTCTTTGGCTGCCAGCTTCGTTTTAATTTGGGGTCTTGTGGCCTTCCCCGTTGCCTTTTCCTTCCTAAGTTAAAACTCATAGGAAATGACAGGAAGAGTCCTTATGCCTAGCTTCAGGCTAATAAAATTTTGATTATTTTCTATTCCAATGGAGCATCCTTGGACATTGAGAGAGATGGCACCTAGGGCAGGGCAGGTTCTGATGTGAATCCCTGGAAGGGAGAAACGTTTAAATATGGATCAGCTGGAGTGAGTCACACAAGTTTGGGTGGGAAAGCCAAACAGAGATGTTTCAAAATAGAGGAGCCCCTTAAAAAAATAGGACCAGCCAAAGACAAAGGAAAATTACTCTGCAGGAGTGATCTCCATTATAATATACTTCAGGCCACTAAACAAATGTTGTAACTTTTCCCTTTAGGTCCGTGAAGCTTTTTTCTCACTTTTCTCAATCTGTATCCCTCTGGTCAGAATAATTCATTCTGTGGGGCAGGCTGAGAGTACTTTCCCACTGCAGAGGGTTACAGATAAATGGTGTCCTCCTATGGCCCTGCATGACGAACTTGTACTTCTACACAATAGACTCACAATTCATCACATAAAAAGTATCTGCTTTGAAAAAAAAAAAAAAATGGTGCAAAGAGGTTTTATTCAATAGGCTGTAATGGTGAGCTGTCATGGTCTATCAGGTGGATAATGTGCATCTTAAAATACTGTGTAAATACATATTTCTATAATAGCCTGTTACATTTCCAAAGGAGCCATCGCAGGCTGCATTTGAAGTGAGAAGGAGCTTATAGGAGATGGGCTCTGGCACTCTTTTGCCTCAGCAGGAGGTGGGCAATGACAATTTTTCTTGAATTAGGGAGGAAAAATATTATTTTCTGATTCAAATGAATAATAAAAAACAATGGCAAGAAGCAGCTCAGAGAACTTTGACTGGAAGGAAGGAAGGTAAGTGTTAATGTGATGAGAGCCCTGAGAGAGCTTTGCTCTCTCCTACACTCAATGTATTTCCTTGCTCCCCAGCTGAGACAGCAGCATTACATGAATGTTCTCCGTATTTTCTTCCCAAGAGCTGGCACAATTATTTGTTGTGAATAACATTCATAGGAGCTTTGATCCTGAAAATCCCTATGTATGAGAGCAGCCAGGCACCTGAAAGCAGCAGCAGCAGCTTTTTATATGGCACAAGGATATTTCAGAGTCCTACATATACACTTGTTACTGAAAAATAATTATTAATTTGGTGCCTGATTAGACAGTTTTGCTGGCTTGCAAGGAGCTGGGTTGGATTACTGGCCACTTATGATGTGTGACTTGTGATAAAAGTCAGGAATAAACTCTTGATTTCAGCTCCTCGACTGGAAAGCTGGGTGCTCCAAAGCAATGGATGAAGATCCAAAACTGACACAACACACAGGGAAAGAGGGGTGGAACTGCTGGAACTGGCCCTGAAGGGAAACAAGCCGTGGCTACGGTGGCCACATAAACAAAACCAAGAAAGGTTTTGCATGTTTCTGCTCAAAAAATACAAGTGACTCAATTTGATTCACCCAAATCTGTTTCTACCTCAGAAGACTAAAAGACCCTGCCCAGCTTCTCCTAAATAGGGACTGGCATGAGCTGAACTGCAAATCCAGCCCTTGGTTTTCCTTTCCTCCTCCTCCACAATCCACCAGGTGTGACCCTCTGCCAGGGGCTGTGCCCTGAACACAAAGACAGCAGCAGAGTGAGGGCCAACCAACATCCTTCCCTTCTCTGCCTATTTGCCCATATTTTGGTATTTACACTCTGTGCCATCCCTCACACTCAGCACATATATAATCCTTTACTGTAGAGCTGGAAAAGGATTCTCTATTATTTGCAATTATTTCCTAATTTGGCCAATATGAGAGGTTATTGCTGCTGAAAAGAATGAATAAAAGCATATCTGAGGCAAAAAAAGTGCTAGTAGTAAAGTTTAAAAAGAGCACAGATGAAGATTAATAACCTCAGCAGTCGGGGCCTGGAGTACTTAAAACAAGTAAAAAGACATTACAGAGCAGGAAAATGGAGCCAGCAGGAACTTTTGTTATGACACCCAATGCCACATGCAACTTCTCAGGTCACTCAGAGCTCACTCTGCGAGCACTCCCAGCAAACCTGCCCTGATGTCAAGGAAACAGGCTTGATTTATAGCTTTTTTTTTCCCCTTGCAAAGTTTTAGGTGAATGTGTTCACTGACTTATCTAAAAGTCATGGGGAAATTTAGGCAGTATAAAGTCACAAATAATGGAAGCCTGCAGGGGGAAAAACCCCAGGGCTCACCATTTAAGGTGGAAAAAAAGCTGTTTGCATGCAGACTGTGTTTGTGGAGGACCACTGAGTTGATAGAGCCTTTCAGCTGAGTTCAACACTCTTTGGCTTGTGGCCCAAGCAGGTGAACAGCAGCTACCCCACCAAAACCAGTCCAAGACCACCCATCCAGACAAGGGTTGAGAGGGGAGGCCACACTCATGGAAACCAGGGGTCTGCATGTCAGTGCTGATCGCTGTAACCAACAATTCCTCACCGGGCAAAAATGCAGTAGAAGGTGAAGCAGAAGGATGCAGAGCTACTCTACCTGCTCACATGAGTACCTGAAAGGGCACAGACCCCTTAATTCCAGATTCACTCCTTGGAAAAGGAGTGGGCACACACATTTGCACCCCCAGAGCAGCTGCCAGTACTGCACAATAAAGCAATTAGGACTCAGAAGAACCGAGGTAATGAAGGCAATGGAGAGATGATTAAAAATACTTTGCTAAGGAGAAAACAGTTTTAGTCACATGCATACTGAGATGTCACCATTTAATAAAATGACAAAAACTATCTATCACATATGCATGAACACAGAACAATATAAAGAGGTTAACAGAAATTGATGGCATCCCGGCTTTAATTTTACACTGAATCGGAGTCTTTGGTGATTGAAATAGACAAAGATGTATAGGGTTATCTTGGTGAAGAGGCTTTGCTAATTACTGGCACTTGTCATTTCTCCATAGCTTTATCTAAGTCAGGAAGGCTAACTAGCTCCTTTTCCCCAGTGTGCATTGTTTGTTCAGCGGGCTTTGTGCTGAGAAAGCCTTTTTCATAACTGCACCTCATTATTAACGGGTTCATAAATAAATGAGTCCTAATATTTTCCTCAGTTAGCATTTATGATAGGGACATTTGGACTACAAAAGATTACACTTGTCTTTAATAAAAATAGGCACTTATACATGAAGCCTATTAGGGTCCTTGTTACATTGAAGAGGAGGAGGAGGCGGCAGAAAAAGGGGAGGAGCAGCATTATAAAAACACTCTTTATAGCCCCATCATATTTTTCATGTGATTTTAGTAGCTGTTTATTATCTCACATTAGCTAGTTATGGGTCCAACCTGAAACGGATTTCTGGATTCCTCTCTCTGTCCAGAGTTTTGCCATAGTGCAAGTTCTCAGACCAGTCAGGCATCCACTATCAACTAAGCAAACACTTGGAAAGCTGCAATCTCCTGGAAAAGCAGGTAAGGCATGGGACAAAACAGAGCACTCATGTACAGCTGACACTCAGGTGTGGAGCTGTCCATTCCCAGATTTCACAGACCTTTTCTCGGGATGCAGCTCAACTCACTGCAGAGATCAGTCACCAAAGCTGGGAATCACTGCAAGGCTGGGGAGGGGCCCATTTGAGGAAGTCGGGACAGCTGCATGAGACACCAGAGATCTCAAACTCAAGAGATCTCCTCCTTTTCATCCTCCCCTCCTCTCTTTCCAGGAGGCTCACCCCCAAAATGCCGCAAGTGACACAGAAGCAGCTGGCACAACAGCAGGGGCAGACCCCAACCTGCCCCAGCCCAGGGCAATGTTTCAGCCCCAACGCCATCCTGGTTTGTGCTCTCAGCTCTGGGAATGGCACCTCCTGCCCAGCCCACACTGCAAGGTCACCGCAGCTCCTGTGCATGAAGCCAGAGGAGCAAGCAAATATTTGCTGGGAGATTGTGTCATGGGATTGGTTTTGCAACTCCTCGTGGCCAAATCTGCCTCTTCCCTTCCAGCATAAACACTAAAATTCTGCCATCTTCCTGGGTTTTTTTTCCCAGAGGTTTCTCCTAGGATCAGGCCTGCTGTTAAGCTTCAGAGTGTTTTTTTATTAGTGTACCAAAAAAGCCTTAAAATAATTACATCAATTCTTTTCAGAAGACATCCACAGCGTTGTCAGATAGCTTTAGAGTGTTTCAGGTCTCAAACAATGCTCTCCCTTTTATAGTTACTGTAACACACCTTCTGTCAGCTATTTATAAAACACTCTGTAGTCTTCTTTAAACTTCATCTTTTTAAAAATAACTTCAGACCAAACAAGCTGTAATGGACAATTCAAGATGTCAGAAATGCATCTGCCTGAGACCACAGAACTTTTCTGCTTTCTCTTAGGAAGGAATAATCTGAAGGCAAATGTATCAAGAAAACTTGTGCCACAATGTACCAAAGAATCAGCTAATATGGCAAGCTTGAAGACCCAAAAGCATTTACAATATTTGTGTTTTGTTTTCCTAATTAGACAAGGCTCCCTTTTTTTCCTTTTTTTTTTTTTTTTTCCTTTGGTTTGTTCAACTTGATGCTAAAGTCACTGACATAAAATCATTTAAGTATATCTGGCAATGGTTTGTGGTTTTTTTGTTTATTTGGTTGGGGGAGGTTTTTGGTAACTCAAAGTGAAATACACAAAACCAATTTAATCACAAAAGTACTACTTCCATCAGGATGTCAGTAATTCTCAAAATTGCTTTAGATATTTGCTAGATATCAGAAATGGGTAATGCAGCATTTTAAATGGCAGAAATGCATTAGTACTATGTAAGTACATGATCCTTAATGTACTAATCTCAGCAATATGTGTAATGAGAACTTTCAGTAACACTTTATTTTAAGTGTCCTCTGAGAAATGCTAATTTACAATGAAACACCTATGGAAGTACATGTGACATTTACATGAATACCAAATGAATTCATTTTGATCAATGCTATTACAATGAATATGATATGAATTCACAATGATAGGGGGCTTAAAGAATTAGTGCATTTTCCTTGAACATTTCATGTTTTGAAGACCAGCACGTGTTAAAAACCCATGTTACATGTTCACCAGGAGGTCTATGTGCTGGGATGTGCAAGAGACACTCCATGGGACTGTTTAAAGCATGTTTCCACATTTAAAAAACTGATAAACACCTGTTGGGAGTGGCACAGGTTCTCACTTCAGTGCCAGCAATGCGATCTGCTGAGCTCCGTGGATTCCTTGACTTGCTTTTGAGGACAGAGTAAGGGATAACAGGCTGGACCTTGCACCCACTGCTCACCCAGGCACGTAACTACTCACCCACCCAAAACCCAGCATACAATCCAGTGCAGAGCTTTTTCACACCCAAGGATAATGTGCCTTGTGCATTAAAGAAAACTAACCAAGGAGCCCCTCTACAATCTGAGCAACAGTGTCAGGAAAAGACTGCCCAGGATTTGCAGCTTTTGTAAATACAACTTTTACTTTGAATGCCAGAGCAGGGGCTGAGGTTTCAAAAATCTGAGCCCCACTGTTGTTCTCTCTAACTGAGAAGCCTTGGAACAATCCCAAGATGTAGAGAAAATGTTTTGAAAGCCCTTAACAAGCTAACTGGTGAAAAAAAAAACATGGTCAAAAGCTACCAACAAACTAAAACAGCTGACTGAGCCTCTGTAGGTTTGCTGTTAGCTCTCCCAAATCCATGAATGCTGGTTGCCCTGGCTGCCATTCCTTTCAAATCTGTGAAATTTCAGAGTGTGTTCTGGTGACAGTGCAGGCATTCCTGGTGGGTTACAGCTCTCTGGACAGGCAGGGAGAGCAGTCCACCCGCAAGTCCAGAAACTGCTGTGACTCTGTCTGCAAACTCTGTCCTTCCCATGGCAGAGGCCACAGCCAGTTACAGCTGCATTAAAATGGTCAGCATTTGAGTAATGAATAAAAGGAAGAAAGACAGACAGGAAGGTCCTAACAGAGCTGGTCTGAGCTAGGGCAGAGCTTAACATTGCTTGGAAACAGCAACAAGGAATGATCATGGAATCACAGAATAAACTCAGTGGGAAGGGACCCACAAGAATCATCGGGACCCACAAGAATCATCAGGCCCTGCACAGCACCATCCCCAAAAGTCATTCAGTGTGCCAGTCATGCAAGAATATTGTCCAAGCACTTCTTGAGCTCTGTCAGGCCTCAGCAACAAATCCTAATATAAAGCAGTGATCCCTGACTAATTTTACTTCACTTGAAAAACCTTCCTACAAACTTTGTCTATACATATTTTGTATCTATATGGCAACAGTGGTGTTCTTTAAACATGACTGTGAATTCTCCTTTTCTTACTGAGAACCAGCCTTGGGTTCATTTAGGTTTCCTCTCTCATCCAGGTTCAGTGGCTGGTGCCAGTGAGCAATTGGGCTAATCAAGGTGTGACACCCAGCAGAGCAGAGGCTGCAGGGGCTCTGTGTGTGCTGGCTGAGTGCTGAAAGGCCCCACTGATTGCCAGCACCCGGCTCTGCCTGGGCTATCAGGCGCCGGGAGCTCTCGGCAGCGACTCCGGGCTTGGAAAGGATACAGGAATCCTCTAACAGCACTCACGGTCCCCCCCCACACAGTGCCAAACATCTCCTGTGAGACACTCCCTCACTTCCAGACACATCCAGAGCCCAGCACCAGCTCAGGGCTCCTCATTTCCATGGGGTTCCTGTGCCTCCACGCCACAGAAATTCCCATCTGCCATAAAGAAATCCGGTCCGCTCGTGACCCTGCTGCCAAAATTGCCCCAAAAGTTACAGTTCAAGGTGCCTGTACAGATGGACGTCTACACTCCTACAAGCACACACATGCACACATAATTACTCAGGGATAAAGCAGGCTTGTAAACTTCCCCTGTTTACGCATCAAAGAAAGGACTGTTGATTTGACTGGAAATTAGAAGGGAGTTTAATAAAAGCATGAGAGAGATCCTGAAGTCTTGTGCCTGTGTTGGCATGAGGTGCAGAAGTGCTGCAAAGCACCTCATTCTGTCATCAAAAAAAAAAATTAATTGTTTGATGTTTACATTTAATTCAGCCTTTTCATTTAGCCAAAAAGCCAGAAGAGTGGCAAAAGAAAACATGGTGTTTCATTTGTCTGATGCTGGGATTAGTAACCTAAACAAGGAACACACTACAGATAGCAAGTTTAAAACACGATGTGGAATAATAAGAATACCATTAATATAGTTTCTCACTCTACTTTTACTCATCTTGACCACATGGGTTTTGGGATGAAGTTGGTGCTACAAGATATATGTTAAAATTCACATTTTGCATTCTCATTAGAAGCCCAGAATTCATATACCAAAAAAAGAGTGGGGAGAGAGAGGTGAAAAATTGCAAAAAATTTTCTCAGAAAATTGCCTCAGAATGAAATTCTGCCCTTTTCTTCTACTCCAAAAAGTCATTACCATCTGACAGCTGTTTAGTGGCATATGTGTGTTGGTGGTACCAGTCCAATTCCTAGTGGGCAGGTGTCTGCATCACAAAAGCCACCATCACAATTGGCACTAATTGGCACCCTTGCCGGCAGTCTCCATAAAGAAAACAGGGATTAGATGGCACTGAGATCAAATTATCCTGTCACTATAAAGGTGATCCCCCCTCTAGGTCAGAAGGGCCCATTGGCAGGACAGTTTGGGGAAGTTTGCATTTCCTGGGCTCTTGTTCCTACACAGAGACACAAAATGTTGGGTGTCTGATGCTGGAAATGAGCCTCCTTTCACAGGCGCTTCCACTTTGCCTTTCTAGCTGAATTTCAAAACAAAAAAAACCCCAAACCAACACCCAAACTCAAAATTCAAACAACAATCCAGAAAATTCCCTCTTAATTTGGACATTTCCCATACAAACTCGCTATTTTATGCAGATAGTCACCACATTGCTGGGGTATCAGTATATCTGATGCCTTTCTTTGTATGTTTTTTTCCCTTTTTTTTTTTGTTTTTGGAACAGCATGCAAATTCTGTGATTTTTCTAAGTATAGGGTGCAAAATACCCTGGAAAGTGGAGGGGGGAGGGGGGATGTCTTACAGCTCAGCAAGCTTTATGAGGATATTCTCTTAGTTATTGAGATGAGTTGAATAATTCTCCACTAATTTATACACCAGTGAAACTGGCCTGTTGGCAAGTCCACAATTAATGCGAATGCCAAGTGGGATTGCAGCTTTGTTTCATCTAGGAAAACACTTAGCTGAACAGCAGCTTTCCCAGCTGAAAATGTGTGTCTGTCTTTAAACTTGCAACAGAAGCTGGCATTTCTTCGTTTCCATTCACTCTATCATTATGATGCATTATACAAAGTAATGATGTAATACTCTGGAAAGCTGAAACGCTAGCTCTTTGCCAAAAATAATAATACAAAAAGTGTACAATTATTTTCATCTATGAAAGCCACTCTCACTACCATCTCCAGCTCCCCAGTCAAAGAGAAATCTTTCCTAATAGTAGACCATTTCTTTCTGTTTGTGAATCAAACATCAATGTGGAAGGGGGGGCCGCCAGCTCATCCGTGCTGAATTACAACTTTTAAAAGATGTAAACATATTCATCACTCCAGCACAGTGGCTTGTCACCACACATCCCTCACACCTGCATTTCAGCACTGGTTTTCCCCTTACCTGTTGTTTCCCTCTGTAAGTGGCTGCACTAGGGCTGAGTGTGAAGGGATTACTGGAGGCAAAAAAAGGACTTGGATCTTGGTCAAAGGATCAAAATGCCAGGAATTTTTCAGGAGCAATCTTACAAAAAATGATGTATGCACAATGATGCCGCTTGGGCAGAGATGCAACCTGCCCCAGAGCACAAAAGAGGCTGGGGGGGAGCAGAAATGAGACGTCCTCTGCTTTGGGTCAAGCATCTGCTCTGCTGCTTTATCTCCCAGCTCCTTCAGCCCCAGTGCCACACACACCCTGACAGCAAAGCCGTGGAAATCAATACGTGGTGGCCTCACCACAAGGACCAAAACACATCCACACATTGCCCAGATGGCCCCAGATGGCCAGGGAGATGGCAGCTCTGTGACAAACAGTGCCAGCAGCAGGTGATGGAGGTGAGGCTCCACAGCAAACTCACCACCACCAGTGTGGTTTGTGTTCTGGTCACTGCACTGGTCACCCCTAGTCAGCGTTTGCCACTGTCAGAGCTGAGGTCTGGCTGGGCACAGAGCTGAGGAGGGACCTGGGTGTGTCACAGAGCTCGAGATGGCTTTTTAGGAGGAAAACTAAGAAGCAGGATGGAAGGGAAGTGCCTGGGTGCAGGAGGCAGGTGCTGTGCATCAACCAGGAGCAGGTTTGCCAGGCACAGGGGCCTCTGCTCCCACTGTGATATACAGCCCCACAGTAAGTGTATCTTAATAATACAATAAAGTGCTAGCTCTGATTAGAAAAGAAAGATGAATTCTTCTGCTAAACCGGGGTAACCCTAAAAGCGTGTTAACATGAAATACTAAATAAAATGCTACTCATCTATAATAAATCTTATTACACATTTTGGCAATTTTACTACTAACATACCGAAGGTTTCAAGCAATGTTTGAAAATAGAAATCTTAAATTGAATCATTGTTGCATGAATATATGCAAAATATTCATTTCTAGCACTGTGAGGGTTGAGTGCTTTTAAATTGGAGAAATCACTCATGACTTCACCTTTTCATGCAAGATAAAGTTGTATGTGGTAACATCATTACAATGTCATGAAAGAAGTGGAAATCATACAACAGTTCTGCCTAAAGCTAATATACAAAAAAGTACTTCTATATTTTTAAATATTGTCCAATATTTAAAGGTGCAGTACGAGGCTTTAAATATATTAAAAAAATCATTAGACTTCAGATGTCAGTGCGGCCTTCACTGAGTACTGAGACTAATAAAATCATTGATGAGATCTCTTTAATATTTAACAGAATTCATGTCTTAGGTACTAGCCTATTTTCAACCCCAGTATCTTCGGAGGGAACTAAACATAGAAATAAAAACAGCAAACGATTTATGTGACGGTCATTATGGATTTTTTTTAACTAGGGCACTAAAATTAAACTATTTACTCAATAATACTGTCATAACAACAGAGGAAGAGCTGCGACATTTAAATAGTCTTTCCTATAAATCCTTTAGCAGGAGATTACTTCAAAAGTACATAACACTTTTATACACATTAACAATCAGTAAATTCAATCAGCGAAAACGAACGAGCGGATTTTGCAGTGAGTTGCCGCACCATGAATCGCCAATATAGAGTTCAGAAGACTTCTGCAATCTTAAAGGTGTTTTAAAAGAGTGGGAAAGGGATAATTTGAGTTTATATACTTCTTTTCCTTTTCTTCCCTCTGATAAAAAAAAAAAAAATTAGACCTGAAAGTTCAGCCTCACAAGTAGAAGTTACATTTAAAAAGCCTACTGCATAGTTTAATTATATTATTTTTTATAGCATGTGAGGGGGAAAAAGAGAAGGAAAATCAGGGCAAGGCAATCACCCAGTGTCAGGTTCAACTTTAAACCCTGGTACAAATTAAACAGATAGCTCCATCTCGTCACGGCAGCCGCCGCTCCAGAGCCTGGAGTCACGGAGATGCAAAGCAAAAACATCTCCAGCTTCCAGTTCCAGTCCTGCCGCCCTAAATACTTGCATTTGCTAAAACAGAAACGTGCGTTTCTAAATTATTGCCTCCTTTTTATGTAAAAAAATATATGTTTTGAAGTCCCACCTGCCGTGGCGGGCGGTTGCTAGGTGACGGTGCCGCACGGGCCGTCGCCGGTGATGGATGGCCTGGCTGGGAGCGGTCCCCGCTCCGCCACCGCCACCCGTGCCCTCCAATGGCACTGCCACCAGCCAGCACGGAGGCTGCAAAAGCCATGGCCAGATCTTGGCAGCACAAAGATTGGGCTGCCCTGCACCACACGCACGGGGGGATGGCAGTGTGTCACCGGTGGCTTCACCACTCTTTTGGATCAGGCAGCGGTGCCAAAGCCAACAGGAGCGTCAAACTGCCCCAAGGAGTCATGAGAGCCTGTCTCAAAAGTAATGACGGCAGTGTTGAGGTTCAGGAGAACCCACAACAGGCATGAGTGCTCAAAGATGATGCTCCACAGGCTGCTGTGGCCACCATCAGTCCCTGGCCAGCACTGTCACCGAGCTTGTCCATATCCAAATGCTCACAAAACAGCTTGTGGGTTCCTCTTGCATTGGTGCTGCAAGTGGTGCACCTGTCTGGTCAACCCTCTGCTCATCCACTACATCTCCACCTTCACGGATTCACTGGGATGCAGAAAGTGAGGGAAAGAGCCTTTTTAACAGAACCCATTGTATCTGAGCAGTGGACAAGGGCGAGTCCTCCTGCAGGCTGGCTGGGAATGCAAGCCCCAGGCACAGGGAGGGCTGTACCCTCACAGATAACCCTGACAAGCTGCCCTGGTCATCACAGGGTTCCCATCTCCTGTCCTGACCACGCTGCCAAAACCGTACCCATCATGAGATGCCCAGGAGCTGGGCACAACTGGGAAGTTCTTTGTTTCCCAGCTGACACCAGTGCAATTCCAACCTCCATCAGGCCTCACCTCACTGGGGCTTCCACACTCTCATTTTGTTTAAAAACACGCAGTGAGGACATGCCAATGAAACAAACAATTTGGTGGTGTTAATCTACAGATTATTGACAAGATGAATGAGATTCCTTGGGTCTAATGCTCTCCACTACTCAAGGGCTAGCTAAGCTCTATTTTTTCAAATGTGTGGATTTTGAAATGATGGATCATAATAACAGAGCTGGTGCCTATGAATGGGGATTGCAAACACTTAATATTTCAATAGAAGTGTGTGCAACATGATCCAATCACTCTGAAAAATGTACAAAATGGAAATATATAAAGAAAGCAGCTGGCATGAAAGAGAATAAACAAAGAAATATTGATAAAACTCTGTATGGATTAGGCAAAATATATTCAAGCGGCATTTGAATAATCTCATCTATATTTATATGTGTGTACATAATATATACATTCAAAATACAGAAAGATTTCTTACCTCATCATTTCCCTGCTTTGAAGGACAGATCTCTGAATTAACACCCCGCCCTGCAAACCAGAGGGCCGTGCTCGTGCACGAGAACCAGAACTCCCCAGATGCTGCTCGTGCCTTGAGAGTGTGCCAGGGCTGTCTCTGAGGGGAGCTCAGCACCCCTCTGCCCCAACTCAGGGAAAGCACATTTCATGTTAAACCCACGAGGGACCCCTTGGAAGATCCATCTTGTCGTTCATTAGATTAATTTCTCGCGTGTTTTTTATACAGCACACTGCAGCAGTTTGAGGAGCAGGCCAGGAGGAATCATTTGCATTGCACTTCCACTGGAGTGTTTACTGCCCTGTGTCTCTGAGGTAAAACCAATCTGGCCACTGAGAGCTGCTGTTATCTAAGAGCTGAGTCAGTTCCAAGGTAGAAAATGCATTGTTGCAACACGCAGCTCCCTGACCCACAGCACGTCCCTGCAGCTGCCTGGGAGGGCTGCTGGGGACCATGCACACCCACTGAACCCACACCAAAGTTCCACAGGCTGGCTTAGGCCTCTAATTTAAAAAAAAAATTAAGCTAAATGATGCTACTTTGCAACTGATGCAGGCTGAGAGGGTGCATACAAGCGGTGAGTGCGGCTCAGCTGATGGGTGGGAGCTCATTGTGCTGGAGGAGCTTCCTATTGAATCTGAGCCCCAAGCTATGCCGCAGACTGAGGAAGGAAGTGGTGGTAGCAACCTTCTCTCATGACTTTCTGCTTCCTTGCCCTCCCTGCACTTCTCCCACCAGATCATTGCCAGTTTTCTCCAGGCCATTTGAGTTACAAGGGGAACCAGCTCAGCATTCCCCAGCTCTCTACTATCACTCAGTACCAATGTACCCCTTCGCGCTTGTGTTGTGGGGTTTTCCCCTCTTTTAATCACAGCTGCCCTAAAAGCCACATCCCCCCACCACAGCAGCCACCCTCTGCAGAGATGGGGATCACAGTCAGCTGCTCAAGGGTGTTTTTCCATGGCAGTATTCCATATCCCATCTCAGCCTCAGTGAGGCTCTCCACCAGCCATGCCACCCCATGGACCAGGGCTGCTCTGGAGCCCCACACAGCAGTGTGCCAGGCTGCTGGCTCTTCTCCTGCTGGCTGATGGGTCTCCAGCACTGCTCCCTGGTTTCACAAAGTGCCAGCTGTTTGTGGAGAGGAAAACAAAGCAAGAACTGAGTCCTTAGTTTCCTAAGTCCATGTGGCTGCATGTGATGCCTGGGAATAATTTTGCCAGCAAAACCCTTGGTCACAGCAATACTATCAGACACACGCCACCTAAAATAGAATAGAAAAGAGAATAATCTCAATTGCTTAAAGCAGCAGCCCTGTAGCCAGGAAGGGAGTGTGGGGCAGCAGCCCAGACTCTGCTGCTCTCCTCCCTCAGCTCAATAGTGCCATTTATTACTGTAAACCCTAAACCCAAGTTCAGTCCCAGCAGGTTAAGAGGTAGCACTTCCCAACACATGCAGCTCCTGGCCACCCAGCGCAATTCAGCTGACTCCAGAGACCAAACCCAGTGTCTCTGCATGCCACAGCACAACTCTACCTGCACTCCCCAAGCACAGGCTCTGTAGCACCGACTTCAGTGAGCAGGAGTTTGAGCACTTCATCCTAATCCACCTGCAGTGGGTTTACTGGTAGGTCAGCAGCTCTGTTTGCACATTCCCTGAGCAGGACAGCACCTGCTTGGCTGTGTGACCCAGCAGCCCTTTATGTGGAATACATTGGGATCACCTTGCCTGGAAGCAACATCCCCATGGCAGCATTAAAATCTAGAAGGATGGAGGAGATTCAGACATCTCTGGTAACATGCTGCCATTTCCAGCTGAGCACGAGAGACAGGACACAAGGGTGTGACAGGACCAGGTGTGAATTTCCAAGAACATCACAAACCAGGAGAAGAGATCTGAAACCTAACCCAGCTACAACCAGAAGTTTAATTCTGTGTTTTTACATGCCTGGTTTGCTCCTGTCTTACTTTGCCAGCCTATGTCTGAGCACTCACAAATTCCAAGCAGTCTGTATTTCCCCCAGATTTACACGCAACTCTGGTCAAAATCTGTCGCTGAATACCAGACTTGTATAATGAGCCTGAGATATTCCATCGCATTTCTGACTCACATGATGGGAAGCAGCACCATGAGACACACGCACAGAGCCAGAGCAGGGGTTTCAAACAGCAGCAGCTTTCCTCCTGGCACAGGGCAGGGGCGCCTTGGTTTCTTGAACAGGTGGACAACCTGACAAGCAGCGAGCCCCCTTCCTTTTGACTACCAGGCTTTAAATCAGGGCTGTTTGGCAATTCATTAGTGCCTGCTAACTGTTAAACACAGGCAAGTTCAAAAACATGCATATGTTTCCCTCCCTGCCTCCCAGGTGGTCTCTGTTTCAAGCAGCAACCTTTTCACTTCGTGCATGAAGCCTTGTAAACTTCCCGTGGCTACACCAGCGGTTCCTAACCAGGAGCCGCGGTCTCTGAAGAGCAGGAAACTCCATCTGCTGATCTCCGGCTATGTGGATGCCATTCGTTTCTCCTTGAAAGTTTATTGTCAGAATTACTGAAATGTACACAAATGTCTGTATTTGAAGGTGAAATTTGGTGGAAAAATAAAGATATAATAGGATCCTTTCTTATATAATTTCCTGGTGTGATGTCTGTCTGAAAAATGAAGTGAAATTATATGATGTCAAAAAATCATGTTTCAAAATGATTGACAACATGTGAGTGTTTTGCATTGTGAAATGAGGTGGAAAATTTTAATTGCATGATGGAAGGACATAATATTTATTAGAACCTTGTAACCACACTGGATTTCAGTGGAAAGGACACAATTTTAAATTTTATATTAATACTTCGGGCTAAATCCTAAATGAACACACAGAAGCAGAATTCCGCCTCGGAATCTGCGAGTAAGTTTTTAATTTCTAATAATAAAATAGCATCTATAGGGTTGGCACATCACCATAGTGACAAAAAGGCTCCCTCATTCATGCCCTGCTATTCTGATGTGAACAATGCTCAGTGCCCTGCTCCCAGGTCAGCAGAGAAATGGTGCTCTGGGCACACGGGCCTTTCATAAAGAATTGGGCAGGAAATTCTAGGAAAATGAAGACCAGCTGATAATTCCAAGCCCATTTCCATCTTTACCAGTGACCATGGGCTCACATCCACACCTGAGTGTTAACTAACCCAGACAGGAGCAGGGAATAAATCCCAAGATCAAAGTTGTACCAGAGAAAATCCCAAGTAAGCAGCAACGAGTTTGAGGAGAGTCCTGGATGACTGTGTGGTTGGTTTATTACCAGGCTGGCCAGCACAGCGCCAGACAGTTTGGAGCTCTCAAAGAAAGTGATCTTAGAGAAGGGAAAAACTGAGGTAATTTAAAAAACAGAGATATGTATTTACATGGAGGTAAGTCAAAGCAATCAATCTTAGTTTTAGGATGTGCCCTAAATAAGTCTTATGTCAGTAAGGAATCTGGATCAGAAATCTAAGATTCAGCAACATTAGTTATATTTCCTGTCCCTTCCTCCCGCCTGGTGCAAAAGGGACTTGAGGAACTGAGAGATGGCAAAGAAACTTTCTCCTTCCCCTCCTGGATTCTGGCACTTTTCTGAGCCTGTTGATAACATCAAAGACTGAGGAGAAGGGCAAAGGAAATATTTGGGCCCAAGATTTGCCAAGCAGCAGCCCAGAGAGGTGCAAGAGCACGGCTGCTTTGCCACCAGTGCCTTCAGCAAGGGGCTGGATTAACCAGAGGCTTTTCCCAGAGATCTCTTTCCACATCAGCTTTCCTGACCAGGAAATGACCAGAGCACAGGGGAGCTCCTGTGACACATCTCCTCTCATTCATCTGTGCAGTTTCAGGTTTGTGTTTGCAGATCTGGGTTTAATCTGAGGATATAAGATTGAACAGTCAGTCTATACCCAACCTGAGTTGGATTCCACTCTCCCCAGCAAAAGAAGTTGTCTTTTCACAACTTTAGAAGTTGTGGAAATACAACTTCTAAAGATGCTGTAATGGCTCTCACTTAAAAGAAAAAAAAATCTATGTAACCAAAATAAAAAGCATGGACAATCCACAAGTCCAAAGGAAATTTTGAGAGAAATGCAGCAAACTCCACCAAGCTGACTCCCTTTCTGTTCATGACTGCATTATAAACGTCTGTGTGGAGTTGAAGAGAATGGTTAAAATTATATCCATCGAGCCTGAAGGAAGCAGTAGGGTGGGAGAAGTATGGAAAGCTGCATAGGGGAAACAAAAAGGCTTCAAATTCTGTCAGAGGCTCAGTATAGCAGTAATTCACAGAAATTTGGGCTAGGACATAAATCTCAGCATTGGAATCCTAAAAGGGTCATGGAATGGTCTGCAGCTAGTCAAGCAGAATAGGTCAGAAATTTAAATGGTTAGAAATGAGTGGTAAGAAACCTTAGCTCCTTAAAGAATTGTTCAAAATGGATATTTATGCTCCTTGCACAGGAAGGAAGAGATTTTTCTCTTCTCCATCAAATTAGCTTTGACTGAGTCCTGGGAACAAAATATGCTCCTGAATATTCTCACCAGCTTTTGAAAGGTTTTTCTTTTATCTCTGCACCTCTACCAAGCAAACCATCCTGCAGAAAAGTTTTGCCCACACCCCGAGAGAGGGATTTGCTCATCTCTGCGTGAGAAGCGCTTGTGTGCCTTTTTCCATACTAGGGCAGAAAAGAGCAAGGAAGGGTTTATCCCACTGAGCAAGGGATTTCCCAGAACTGCAGTCCTGGCAAGGCTGGCAACACCTGGCAGCTAACCCGTGACAGATTAACCTGGTCCACCTGGCACGTGTGCAGAAGGTCCTGCTGGTGTCCCAGGGAGGAGGGGACCATCCTGTACGTTGCAGCAAGCCCAGCCTCTTAACACCTGACTTGTGCTCATTCCCTCATGTGCTGCCCAAAGTCCAAACTGTGCGAGCCAAACCCAAATGCCTGCGAAATCTGAACAACGGAATAAGGGGGAAAAATAAAGTTGTAAAAATGTATTAGATATTTCTGAATAACAAGGAGCTGAGGAAATGACAATCTGCTTGCCATTATTCCATGAGGAGGAGGAAGAAAGCCAGATCAATTATTAATTTCAAGTCACTCAGGCAGCACTCCATCAGGCTCTTTCATAGGTCAGAAATGTTGCCGGGTAAACATGGCTGGGAAGCAAATTCCTGCTCTGCCCCCAAACCAGGAGCAGTTATGGATGTCCCCGGGAAGCCCCACGCCCTGGAAGTGTCCACAGTGCACACTCACCCCCTTGCACTGCTCAGCCCTGCCCCTGGCATCTGCCAAGGTTTGCACTTCCCCACGTTCTTGGGTCGGTTTCCTCCCTCCCCCTCATGTACTCATACATTTTTTTGCAATCTGGGATCTTCATTGAGGGCATTAAGTCCACCACTTAATCAGAGAGAGATTTTTGGAAGGAGCCTGGAGCAATTCAGCAGTAAAGACTGCGCTTTCTGCAGATTACTGCTCCCCAAATTGCTCTTTGCTCCTGCCATTATAAAGTGATAGAAAGTGCTTGCATCCTATACTTGAATATTAATTAAACATTTTTTTAATAATGCTACATGAAACACCTGTGTCCTTGCATACACCAGAGAAAATTATTGCAATAAGGTGAAATAAAATATCGGGGGTCCTTCAAACCTTAAACCACCAAAGACCGATCTCCTTCCTCCCACCTGTTTGTATTGTTCAGTTTTTCTGCTCAGAAAATAAATAACCATCTCTGTACAAGCAACTACAGAGCACATAAGAGCATCACAAAGTAATTATGAGTTTATGACATCATCTTAATATTACAAGGGAGAGACTGAAAGACTCAGGAGAAACTCCAGATTTCCCTTTTGGGAAAATGTTAATGGATGCTTACAATCTGTTTTCCTTTGTTTGGATGTTACAACCAATAATACACTTTTATGTCTATAAATAAAGACTAAAGTTGAATAAATCCAACAAGCTCCTGAGCCCGCGGCTCTGAAACTTGATTCACATTCACGGTAAAGATTTATGAGTCACTTGCAGAGAATAAGTTGAAGCTGCAATATTTGGAGTGAAATTATTCAAAAGAGTGATTATTTTGGGAATGATTATGCATGCACACCTGATCAGGGTGTCACCTGGGCCCCCTTGTCCTACATGATGAAATGTGGCAATTTTTCTGCATTTCTCTTTGCTTGCACAAAAGAAGAGCATGTAAGAGCAATCAAGCTGTTTATTTTTACACACACTTGATCATCTTGTGGATATATTTTCCCTTTCACTTAGATCACAGGACGTGTTCTTTAAACTATTCACATGAATATACTAAATTTACTGACGACTGAAAAGCAAAGGAATAAAACTGGTTGCTGTTCTTCGTGTGTGGGTGTGTATATATATTTTTTTATATATCTGCATGTATGCATGTATATGTGAACCAAAATACTTTTGTATTTGGGATACCAAGTTAAGCACTCAAACTTTGGGAGAAGCAGGCAGCAATAGCTGTTCCTGCTTTTTTTTCCTCTCTCTTGCAAGAATTCATCCTTCACCTTCACCCAGTGGGTGCAGCCAACAGCTGTGGAGGACCACAGGTACCACCAGATGAGGCCAGGGACCATGAGGGTGACAGAAAATATCCCTGTCTGATGTCTTTGGCTTCAATCTCTGTCCTGCAATGTGGGTTTTGACATCTAGGTAATTGAAGGGGTTTAAATTACTTTGTCCACATGAAATAAGCTTTGTAAAGTATAAATGGGGAAAAAAAAAAGTTGGAAAATACACTCTCGTTTATAATCTTTCTCTGCTTGGAGAATGAGATCACTCTGCAGCCATCTGAAAGATTTTCAGGAGCCTCCTTTTATAAATTTTTTGTGGCAAAGTCTCAGAAACCTCATCGTTAGTCATTTCACTCTCTCCATATTCTTCCTGATAAGATGTTTTTCTCATGTGCAACATATGTTTCTCCCTTTTTAGTCCTAAAATGTTTTTGCTTTGTTCAGGCAATTCGAAGTTGATATAAACTTTCTCCTTGATCTGAGAGTGATTTGGCCTAAAACAAACTCCCCAAAGGCCTCCAAAACGTGAACAGGTTCAGGTCAAGCTCCAGATTTGGTGCCGGTGCTTTTCCCTGGAACTGGCTGAGCACACATTCCAGTGGTTTCTCCCTTCTCTGCCCAGACTCCCAAACCTAAAAGGACATCTCCCCTCCCAGCTCTTGTGTCCTTTCCAGGGAGCTGCTCTACAGAACCAAATTTAGAAACTTTATAGCTGCACTCTCCAAGCCCTGGTGAGGAGGGAGCCAGGCAGGTAATTGCCCTTTTCCAGATGCCTCCTGCTTCAAAAAGGCAGGCTGTGCTCTGCAGGTATGTGGGTAGCCCTGCCAAGCACCTCTGGAAGTTCAGCCCACTCTTTCTTTTGCATAAAAGATCCTCCCACTCTTTCCATTACATCCTCACCCATTCCTTTATTACTGCTAATCCAGCGTGAACTTAGTCTTGCAAGAAAAAGAATGAATCCAAATCCAACTGCAACTGCCTCGAACACGCAGTTTGTCTGCAATAAGAACGCAGATGTGGGTGTGAATTCTGCAGAAGACACTTGTCCTTATGGCTGTTCAGGACTGGAATGGATCCCAGCCCTGGGATGAGTTGTGGTCACCGTGCTCAGCAGTGACCACAGGGCTCCAGGGTCCGTGGATTCCCTGGGATGTTCAGGTGGCTGCATTGTTCAAGTCACTGTCCTTTCATTCCACAAGAAATTTGGAGGAATCAAAAATATTTGCAATTTCAGGCAAAATTCATTAAGCAACTTGGAAAAAAACTCTCATTCAGAAAACTCAAAATGTTTCTTTAAAACGCTTTCAAGAAGCAGCGGTTTAACTTTGCATTTTGAAATCATCTTCTTCATTAAGAAATTTGACTATATTAAATCATAAGAGATTTACAAATGAACCCAAAACATTTCATTCAGGTGACCACAAATCTTTCCTCCTGTTTCACTGAGGAAACAGAGGTTTGGGTGAGTTTTGCCGCAATGGTTATTCCAAGCCTGATTTTGTTTTCCCCCCAGTTTGGCCAGTGAGCAAACCCTTGTGCTCTTCGCCCTTTGCTGGGCACAGTGGCGTTTTCTTTTTGTTTGTAAATGCCTCCAGAGAGAGCAGAGCTCTCCTACTGGTCTCTGCTCCTACTCCCTGCACCATCACTAATTTAGCACCAAGCCCCTACAGGAAATTTAGAGCACATACAGAATCCAACCAAAATCTTCTCTCCTGTCCCCATGCCCCTCTGTGCCCCTACACCCCCTGATCCTGAGTGGCTCTGCAGCTCTCCCCGTGGCTCTGAGCTGGCTCCTGTCGCTCCTGCATGGCCTGTGCAGGGAAGCAGGCTCCTTGTGCCCTTTCTGGAGCAGGAATGGATGGGCAGTTCCAATTTAGCCCCAGGGTGGCACCTTGCAGCAAAGCACACTGCAGTGATGATCAGCTTCTGCAGCGTTATTTGGGGGATTACCAGCCCGGGGTTATTTTATAACATCCTTACAGGTTAATGGTGATGCTGCTGCTGCCTTCAGTGGACAGACTTTGCCACGGGTTCAGACCCAGCACTGCTCAGGAGACTGGCGCAATAAAAATAAAAGAATCATTTCTAGTAAGTTCTGACTCTGATTAAAAAACAATCTTTATGAAATAGATGCTAATAAAATTGCTTTCCTAATTACCCAGAGCTTGTTCATTTCCCAGCAAATATAATAAAACAGAGTTACTTGGCTCCTATTCACAAAACCTGAACCCAAGCTCATTATTAAGGCATTTAGCAGTGAAAAAGCATGTGTGCATAAGATGCTGTCCCGTCAAGCAGAATGCAAGAAATCTTTTGAAGTTAGACCTTTGAAGTCTCAAGTTATTGCTGCTTTTCTTTTTTTTTTTTTTTTTTTTTTCCTTAGCGCAGGTATTTCAGCAAGAGAAAATCTCTCTGTGTTATTTACACAGATGGAACAGGGCACCCTATTATACCACTGTATTCAGTGGAGATTTCAGTTAGAAGCAGAAAGTCTTAATTTGAAGAAATATTTAGAGCTGGTGCATAGCACTTCTTAATCTGTGGAACCATTACAAGGCTGCAAGACTTTTACATAATAGAACAGACCAGCCAATGTCCCAGGGCTATTATTGCTATGACTTGTAACACGCTGAAATCTCTTTCATCTGCCTAACCTGGGATTTTGATGATTGTAAATGCATGAGTATGTTTCAGTTTAGGGGGTTATGTTTATGTTTTATTTATTTTTGTTTATGTTTCTGCTCTCTTCAAAACTTCCTCCAATTTCTGGATGCACAAAGGTTCTTCCCAGCTCTCCAGCTTTCCTTCCCTCTGCCAGAAGTGCCCTTGACACCAAGGGAGCCTGACTCCCAGGGCGACTGCAGGGCCCTGTTTTTATGAATCAAAGAACTGGGACAGGCCAGAATGGGACAGCAGCTTCCTCACTGCAGGAAGCACACGGAGCAGAGACTGCTGACACACAAGCTGCTGGTGCAGACACAGGATCAGGGTTCCCAAATCACACAGGGGCTGGGGGGCTCTTGTGTGCAGATCCATCCATCATTTTACACTCCAAGGCAATGATGCCTTTATTTGAGTTTACTTTTTTCCCCTATTAAAAAATACCTATTTTCTTTTCCTCACAAAACATGTATGACAGACCCAGATAGGGCAGGTATACTCCAGGTCAAACCTGGATAAAATCTAATACTAATGAAAGCATTTTTAAAATAGGATGAGACTTTATGAAGTCCTGGGCTGCTTCTCTGCTTCATGGCAGAATCCTGACACACAAGCCCATCCCAGCAGCTTTCCACGAGGGCATCTTTGCATTTCCCACTTTGAGTGAGCCGGATAAGGTGGCCCATGCAGCTGAGGGACACGCAGCAGCAGCCCACAATCTCATCACACCTGATCCCTCCATGCCTTGGGTTCCTCACCACAAAGTGGAAATACTTCCCTGCTGTGCAAGCCAGCTGGAAGCTCAAAAAGCAAACATACATAACTCTGATAGGCAGTGCTCCTCTGGAATGAAAAATGCTTAGGGAAGGACTTCCCCAAGGAACCAAGAGGACCACAGGGGTGTCAGCAGGAGCAGAGCTGACCCAGCCTGAGGGCACACGGTGCAGTGTCATGCTGGAGCCAGAGACAGGTCACCTTCATCCCCTCCTGCACTTGGAGGGTGACTTTGCACCCTCTGGGCTCTGGCAGTGGCAACTCAGAGGATTCACCCTAAAGGTTCTACAAAATATTTGGGATTTTGCACTGTGGAGCACTCGCTCCTTCTCCAGCAGGTGCACTGAGGAGGAGCCTGTGTCTGCCTGCTGAGGACATAAACCTCTTACAGACCATCCTGGCAGTCAGACTCATTTCACTGTGGAAGGGAAAGTGGAGCAAAATTATTTTCCATAGATCAGAACAGCCCTGAATCCACTCAACACTCCCCTATAGCCACAACTGCATAAAATTAGCCATCCTGAAGATACTTATATGCCATAAGACGAACAAATTAACATTCTTCTGGTTTCTTTCAGATTTTCACACCCTTCAGCTGTAAAACAAAAAATCCTTTTGGAAAGAGCTCTCAGCCTACGGAAAGGAAGTCCCACTGCTGAGCTGAAACTGCTTCTCCTTGAAAGGAGTGAGTCTCCACACCCTGGGAAGTGGCTGCTAGACCAGAGCTTTCATCAGCTAATCTCCTGGTGGTGCATGAGCCACAAAATAATCCAGCTCCCTCTCCATGGCTCTACAGGTTCCACTAAGCTAGCCAGGGGGAAAAGAAACACTAAAAACTTCTTTCAGTCAGTGGATTAAGCAGCTATGACTCAGAATTCACATTGGGGATGATATGTGAAGTGAGAAGGTTCCATTTTTACATCGTCTCTTTCTTAACCTGAACCACCCCAGGGCTCAGCTCAAACAGTTCCCCCATCCCTCCCTCACTCCCTTCTGGGGGCAGCTGCCATAATTCCACCCAGGAGGATGCGCCACAGAGAAAGTTTCTGTAGCTCCACTTCAGATTGCTTTGGGTTGTTGTTTTTTTGTGGTGGTAAGTTAGATCCTTAACATTATCTTAATGCACTCTTTATGGTTTAATTTCCCCTTTTGTGGTGCTGTTTTCCTCAATAAGACTCTTAAATTGAAATCAGATTTCCTCTGAAGGAGCCAGCCTGATTTTCTTCGAAAGCCCAGTACAATACAGTCATTCCGCTGAGACTGACAATTTTATTATGGTTGCATTTCCTTTTTGCCTACAAAATGTTTGTTTTATAAATAGGCCTTTTTAATTTAATGTAATTTTTTTTTGTACAACAGCAGAAACAGTCAAAAAACACACAATGCAGCTACAAAATTTTGGTTTTGTTATACACGCCTTCCTTAATTTACTCTCTGTTGGCTGGGGAGGGGAAATCAACTTTTTACCCAAGGCAAAATATATGTAAAATTCCAATCTGAAGTGAAGCTCAGCTCTCCTGTATTCAAGTTGTATAGTCCTGAATATGTGGTCTTGTAATTAAAAATGTGGGGGGGGAGGTGGAAACAACTACAAACAAAAAAACTACAATGCCTTTTAATGAATGAGACAACTACAAGCAGAAGAAACATGATGAGGACTGTGGACAATAATCAAGCGACAATCACTTTGACAATTCTTACATCACTCAGCATTTAACAAGGAGGGGTTTGTCATGCTTGATTTTAGGCCAGGCGCTGGTCCCACACGTCTGGATCTAGTCCCTTCATAAAGCAGGGTGGAAAGGGCAAGGAGGAGAGGGAAAGGTTTATACCCTGGGTGCAGCCCAAAACAGCCTTGGGATGCAGCAGAGTGTGTCCTTGGCCTCAGGGGCTAAAAGTGCTGGTTGAATCAGGAGCTTTCAGGATCTGCAGCATCCACCACACCTCCACCAGAATTTTTATTTCCCCTACACCTCTAAACAATTGAATGGCACATCCACCTCAACAGCACTCAAACAAGAAATTTAAAAAATTTTCCTGATACACAGAGCTAGATTACTTTTTAAATTTTTGTAGTTGCCAGTGACTGGTCTGAACTGCTCCACAATGGTTTAAATCCCAGTAACAGGTTTCATATGGTCGCTATAACATCTCAGTGTATTAATTAGTTTTCAAGACCCCCAAGCAATAAAAATGTAGCCATTCAAGGTCACAGTTTGACTTACTTACAATTGATGTATAACTTGGCAAACTCTGCATTCAGCTACTTCGTACAATAGAAAATATATTGTCATTCAGGTTAACAAAAGACTCTTTTCTTTGCCACCTCACTACAATGGCCCTGCAAATGAACATCGCCTGAATAAAATCCTAACCACATTTTCACTCTCATTAACCACAGTAGGGTATCACACAATTTGCCTGGCTCCTACTTAGACCACTGTGCACCATTTTACTAGCAGCAGTTTGATGGGTTTTATGGCAGGTGATATATGGAGTGGGAGTTTCGGGAGTCGTAAACAGAAGCCACAGTGTATCACAATGTGGTTTAGGGATATAATGACTGTGTTGTAAAGCAAAGGATGACAATACTGCACTAGGCTTGAGGTAGTGAACCAATAGACCAAACAGCTCAACATAATTCAAGCTACAAACAGAGCATCCTAGGTGTGTGCTGGCCTTCCTATATCTTTCATTAATTACCCCTGATGAATTTGAATAAGAACCACTAAAACTGAAATAAATCTGCAGCCAAGAGAAAAATTATAGAGTTTCTCCTTGTATTTCTTGGAAGAAGTTGCTCTCCCCAGTGCATTCACAGGCCCCATATTGCCAGTTCTTAACCAGCCTTTTGTACCTCCAGCTCGACCGTCCCCTTGGCTGCTGGGGCTGCCACTGCTCGTTAACACACCAGAACAAATACTGGCTTGGGACCCTCTGCCCACGTGCAGGGGGCAGGTGCTGCTCAGCTCTGGCTGCAAAAGCTGGGCTGGACACTGCCTCTCACCACAAATATTTTGTTCATTTTTATTCCTGTTCTCAAGTCAGACAATGCTCTTCTTTTCCATGGGGCACTACAGCCTCCTTCCAGCCCTACAGATACCCCTCATTCCCACGTGGGCTGGGTGGCTTTACAGGGTGAACCATTTGCCACTGGTTGATCCCACTGTGAGGTATTTAGTTTGGGATTTCGGCTGCCATCCTGTAGTGGTCAATCCCCGCAATTCCTGCTAAGGTGGGGTGCTGGGTTTTGGGGTTTTTTTTGCTACTGATATTGGCTAATTATGGCACAGAATAAGAAAATTGGCTGCCTGGTTCCCAAGGCTGTGTCATTAGCCACATTGTGATAGATTGGTGTCAGTGACAGAGCTCTCTCCCAGCATTCTAAACCTGCTCAGCCACATTTAAGCTAAATAATAATACTTAGCACATATAGTGCTTTGCATATTCAAAGCGCTGTACAAACATCAATTAATTAATCCTCATAACATCCCTGTGAGGTAGGTAAGTATTATCTCGGTTTTACAGATGGCGAAACAGACACAGAGAGGTTAAGTAAAATGAAAAATTAAGGTGGAGGTGTGCTGGTTAATTTGGAATTGCACTTTGTGCTGTTTGAAAAATTAGAAGGTGCTGTACCAGATCTCCATTATTCTGCCAGAGAAAGCAACATTTTGATGTGCTGACTCCCCTGGTAGGAGCCATCGCCTCTGTCAAGCACCTTGAAGTTCAACCTTCATGTTTTCTGGCTGGGGAGTACATATACTAAGAAATCCTCCTAAATTTACCCCTCTCTTACAGTAAAACAGAGGTAGATTTATCTCCTACTTCCTAGCATCATCCAAACCTTTCAGAGAAGATTTTGAGGTAAATAACTTGTTTTGGTAAAACTACAAAGAAGGAGCTGAGGAATTAAAGATTTTATTGTTACTACTGGGCCCAGATTAAAGGCCCAGTAATAACAATAAAAGCTCCAGCCAATTGTCCTTTTCCATGTCATGTGTATTGTCCAGCCACAAACCAGCACCAGGGAGGAGCAGACCTCTTCACGTCACACAGAAAGTTGTCTCCAACCCGAACAACCCCAGTGGATATGCCTTATCTCTGAAAAGAAAAATATACCAAGTGCGGGATGCACATCAGCTCAAGGGAATCACCCAGAATCATTAAATAAATAACTGGGACTTCACATTTGTTTTCCTGTAGCTTAAGCACTTTCAGTATTCAAAGGAAGAACCATCAATGACAGCAAAGTCCAACATTTCACTACCCAAACCTATGCACTAGTGCCTGCTGCTGTGTACCTGCCCTGTTATCCTGTGCTTGTAATTGCAACAAAGACCTCTCCCCATCCATTTGATATCCAGCACTCCCTCAACGCACGGACTCCGTGGGAAGCAGGAAAAGCATAAAATGGACGTTAAGTGGATTTGGGGGCAGGGGCAGATGGAGTGGTGTTTGCTCCATCTACCCTGCGCACTAACCTGCAGGAGCAGCAGAGAGGAGCAGCTGCCAGGACGGCAGAGCAGAAACCAGAGGATCGGGGCCGCGGATCACAGGCTGAACGCTCGGCGACAGTGGCGTGCAGCTGAGAAAAAGGCAAATGCCACACCACGGTGTTTAAACAGAGTAAAGTCTGCAAGACTCAAAAAAGCAAAGCCTGCACTTTGCTGAGTGCCAGGGAGGCCTCACCTGGGGCATTGTGTTCTCCTGCAGGCACTGTGCTTCTCCAAAGGCATGGCCCAATTGGAGAGAGTTCAGAGGAGCGTGGGGAGAACAATCAGAGGTCTAAAAACCACGACTTGTGAGGAAAGATTGAACACAGTGGGGTTGTTTGCTCTAAAGAGGAGACTGAGGGGAGACATGATAACAGTCTTCCAGTGTATAAAGGGCTGCAGCAAAGGGGAAGGGAACAATCTGTTTTCCATGACCAAAAGGACAAGAAAAAGCTGGCAGGCAAGAAGATTTGAGTCAAATATTAGGAAAAGTCCTTCCAACAGCAAGAGCAGTGAAGCTCCAGAAGAGACTGGCAAGAACCATGTGGAATTTTCCTGGTAGAGGTGCAGGAGGTGTCACCTTAGCATGGAGGGATATGCACACTGACCTTTCCCAAGGCCTCTTCCCACTCAGTGCTAGCTGTCAGAAAGAAGAGGCGCTCAAAGAGAGCTGATTCTGCTGCCATGGTGACCAGTGAGCCTGGTGGGCCCATGGCGCAGCCAGACTCTGCTCAGCCCGGCCATGACCACTTCAGCTATTACTGGAGCAATTTGGGAAGAGCCATGCTGATGTTTCAGCTAGCTAATGTCATTGGTTGTGTGACACTCCCGTAACCAACTCCACATCCTTCCTCCTCACCTTGCCCTCTCGTGATCACTCACTGTCAGCGTTGGGGGATTTTAGTACCAGCATGGCCTCAGGCAGGTTCAACTTGCAGCCAGTAGTGTGGCTGCCAGGGGCCCTGAAGGATGGTGAGTGAGGTTAGACATGGCCTTTCTCACACAGGGAGCTCCAGAAACCTGCAGCTAGTCAGCAGTGCATACCTCATGGGTAAAAGTGTACAAAAATATCTGCACTTTTCAATATCTTCCTCCTCCCCCAGCTTCCCTCAGTAGTCCTTTTGGTTATATCTTTCCTTCCCCCTGTTGGTTTCTCCTCACAATCCCTTTTGAACAAAAAGTATGTCCAGTGCACTTGGAGTCACAGTTGCAAACATGGGATCTCTAACTGGGAACAAAACAGGAGAAAGGAATCTGCCAACCTTGGCACATGTTGCATACTTTATCTGCCTCATACTTAATATGCTGCTCTGAACATCCCCTCTGACACAAAAAGGGGATTTGTCTGAAATTGTTTGGAGGTTGCTGATCTTTTGGTGCCTGCTGGCTTTTGGAAGCAGAGGCCTGGTCCTGAGAGAACCAAAAATGAAAAGGAGCTCCCCTCTCCGCTGGCTACCAACTCTTGCAGGGCAGCCACATGACTGGAAAACTTCTCAGATCATCCCAAGCTGAAGAGCTACCATTAAAACTATGATTCACTTAAAAATACAAAGGCAGGTTTCTTCTACAGTTTTCAGTGCTTACAGTGAATAACAAAATAAGCAATGCAAACACTAAGCTCTCTTTCTGCATAAATGTTTTATGGTTCTGAGTAAAACAACCCATTCCGTGCACTATCTGAAAGAAACATTTGGCAGCTTCTCCTGAAGTTCTTCCTTTTACAGCGTTATTTTGGACACACTGCACCTCTCCTCCTGTTTGCTCTTGCATGTAATATAAGGTTCTCCCTTCTTTTCAGATGCCTGTAATTTTAGAAGATTGGAATTGTTCAAGATAAGATGTCCTTTAGCCTGGTTTGAGCTAAAGGCCAGCTGTTGGAGTCTTCCAACAAGAACAGGGATCCTGCTCCTGAAAACCTGCCTCACAATATCCTACACAGCACCTTCAAATCCTGCTGTGTGGGGCCCATGTCTTGGGAGATGGGAGGCAAGATTTCCTCCAGGTGATTTTACCCAGAGGCAAGCTGAGACAGTCCAGGATGTGGGAGCAGTACAAGGGTGCCCTTCCCTCCTGTCTCATGCAGAAACAGACTGCCCTCTGATTTAAATGAACAAAAAAAATGAACAGGAGTTAATTAATTTGCTGCAATATTGATATGACAGAATGAAAGCAGCATGTGAACGACAAAGGGAAACTCACTGTCATTCACCAGCTAAACAAGGGACTGAGTGGTTAATAAAGGCTTATTCAGTAAACCCTAGCATTTCTCTGATGTTAGACAACCTGCATAAAATACAAAGACAGCATTCGATGGTGATATTTCCAACAAACCAATTTAGAGGTGATAAAAAAGAGCAGTAAAATTCCTATGTAGCAAAAAATGAATGCAAGAGTCAAAAAACCCCACAAACCTCTGAGAGTAACTACAGACAGACACCAGGTACACACATGATATGCCACAGCCTGCAGGTAAAGACCATTTCTTTGAAGCTTTTAGTTCAAAAGACCTGAGTTCAGGTAAGCAGCAAAAAAATTCAAATCAAACCTCAACTACTCTGCTTTGTCTCTATCTAACATTACTCTGGTCCACCTAGAGATTACTTCACATCACATTATTATTTTATTTCTTGCATGTGCAGTGTTTCTATCCTGTGAATGGACCTTGATACAGCCATCACAAAAAAATTAGAATAATTTCATTATAGCACCAGGGAAACACAGTTATTGCTAAATTAACTCACACCCATGAAATGTGACAAACACCTTTTAAGAGAGGAAATGCTATAGAGAAATGAAGAAAATTCATTAGGGGAAAAAAGCCTCAACAAACTCTGAAGTGAAATTAAGGGTTGCCAGAGTTTTGCCCCACCTCATTTCCGTGACAGGGCAGAGAAATTGCTTCCCCAGAGGATTTGTTTCGTGGCTGACATGAGCTAAAACACACCCAGTATTTATGGTCACAGGCAATGGTGGTCACCGGCACTGGAGGAAGCATCTGAAATCTTCTGGTGACCTGACCTTGGCCCTGGAAGGAGTGCCTTCACCTGCCTTGGGATGACCAAAGATTTTGGACCACATTTGGCTTTTTTTCTGCTCATAGAGAAAGGAGTAAAGGAAAAGGGACAGAGAGAGGTGATAGAGCTTTCTGGGGCTCCAAACCTCTCTACAAACATATAAACCAGCAGAGCAGTTTACATTCATGAAAATGATGTGCTTTACTGAGCATTTAAAAACAAAAGTGGGATGCAATATTGCAGCTGTTTTCAAACCTAGCTTTTTTAGCTTGAAACACAAATTCCCACTCACCATACACATCAAGGCAGAAGAGAAGAATTCTCTTTATCCTACACCTTGTGATGGCCTGCTCTAGACAGGAGCAAAGAGCCAGTTGTGGTTTCTCCAAGTTCTGCAGCTGAGGGACACTCGGGAGCACCAAGTTCAGACATTTGTGCAGTGCTGGAGAGGTGAAATGCATTCCATCATAAACTGGCCTCTCCTTCCCCAGCCATCTTGGTCATATTCCCATTAAGGCACTTATTTTTCATTATTTCTTCAACTCCCATGTCACATCATGTTTGTTTTAATTTCTTTCTGCACACATTTTTACAGAACCTTATGCAATTGCTTCCTGCAAGAAGGGCCTTTGCCTTTCTTCACCAAAGGAAAATTGCCTGGGATTCCACAATTGGATATCACCAATGAACATGGTTAGGAAGGAGAGAAGCCTGCAAGGCATCCCAAGCCAGTAGCAGAGTCCAGGCAATGCCCACAGCCAAGCACTCAGCCCTTCAAAGTGCTGAGCCCCAGTTTGGCACCTCTTGGAAACAGGGACAAGTTTGTCATCAGCTTGGGCAGGGCTGAAATCTCAGCCATCCAAAATGTACTGGCTCATTCATAACATGCTCTGGTAACAACCATGGAGAAAAGGAGAGCAGAATTCTGAATCTAATAGAAAACCACAAATGGACTGTTACATCAGGACTCTCACACAGCACTGGCTACAAGGAGATGCTCTGTTCCTCACACACAGTGATAGGAACCCTAAATATTGTCACACTGCCTTCGTGGGAGTGACTCCCCTTGCCATTTGAGGATCTTCTCTTTACATTTGGCACCAGCTGTCATTAACATTGATTATGGTTTCATACACACTCCATATGAGGACATCTCCTTCATGGAAAGCATTATTTTCTACACCACCACTTCCCCATCCAAAAATAAAAGGAAGAATCCTGGGGAGATATGTATTGTACCCAGTTCTAAAATTCACTCAGAACAGAAAGATGGTGCCTTTGCCACTTTTTGACATGGACCTGAACTTGGTATTCTGAACAGGACTATGCAAAATTGAATTACATTTCATCTCCTTCAGCAATCCATCTTTTCCATTTCTGTTCATTTGCTGTAGCTGCAGAAGTATTGAGTGCTGCAAGATATACTTAGTTTTCCAAACCATGCAAGTCATTATGAATGGCCTTGTGTCCAGGTAAAGGTTAAGGAGGTCCTTTGTTGTTCTAGTTTAACTTGTCCCTGACACTGCAGCCTAATCATTCCACATAATAACAGTCCTGATACACAGGCCTGAGTCAAAGTCACAAGTCAATAAATCCATTCCTTCCTCCCTTTCAGGCAAAGTGTTGAATAGCACTGAGTGTGCAGTGTCACAAAACCCTGCAGTCTATCACATCAAGGTCGTCTGGTATACAGTGTGAAAAACTTTCTTTCTTTAAGTGCCTCACACATTCAGGAGGAGCCAATGTGGTGTAAGGACTAACGAACGCTCTGGATCGTTTGGAGGAGATTAAAATAGGGGCCTGCCATCAGAATAGTTTTAGTTACACTTGCCTAATCTTCTGGCTGTTCTAGTTCTGAATTTGTAGGGCCCGGGGGAGGCAGAGCCACTGCAAGGAGCCCAGCAGGTCAAGGCTTCCTTCTCTATCCAGACTCCTTGGATGTGCAAAGACAAGCCATAGCTGAAGGCTGTTAGATTTCATTTGCTGAGGTTCACTGTGCATTTGAAGTCTGTTCTGATGGTCTAATCCTGGCAATGTGAATTGTTTGCCCCTGAGAAAAGCAACACAGCCCCATGTACTGAATCATCTCTTCACCTTTAGCTAAAAAAGCCAAACCCCAGAACCAAAACAACCACCCAAACCCTTAGGTGGTGGGTCTCTGGAAGAACACAAGCCTGAGTTACAGTTTGTTTACTTTGTTAAGGGACTTATAGCTCTTCTAGGTTCATAAATTCTTGTGGTGGACTAGGAGAGTGAGTGTAAATTAACTTGAGTAATAGGACTATGTGCACTTTCCAATTGTCTAATGCATTTCCCAAAGGAAAAACAGTCAGGCTTTCCAACTACTTTTTTTTCTTCTTATTCCTTAATTAGTGGGTGCACTTGGTGTATAACAAGTGTGGGCTTTTTAGAAACACCTAGCTGAAGGTGCTGTGGATGTCTCTCCACACTTCTCTGCCTTCTACCTTGCTTCCATTCCACGACACATTTCCTGTTCCAGAGACTTGTGCTTTTCTTTTCCATACTGTGCACAGCTTTTATGATATTGCCAAATGTCCACTAAGGATGTTAGAAAGAAATTATTAAACCCCTTTTTGCATTTGCTCAAAGGAAGACTCTGAACCCTGGACTCCAGCAGTGAAAGGCTAATGCACTCACTCACAGCTCCGTCCCACTCCCCTTTCATCTACCATTTCAACCTGTTTGCAGTGTCAGGGAAAACCGAGGATACCGCATCCCAGCGGATTCAGGGAAGCAAAGGGCTGCTAGAAGTCATGGATACCTGGCTTTCTCAACAAAAAACAACAGCTTCCACAGCATTTCCAGGAGCTGAGGCAGCACTGCCAGGGAAAAGCCCACTGTCCTCTGAAGCTGTAGCTCAGCTGCTGTTGTGCCATTCAGAAAAAGTTATCCTGGGCTCTATCCATGAAATAATCAAGGTGCTTGAAGCCCAACTAATTCCCACTCAGGAACCTGGCATGTGTTCACCTGTTTGGGCTGTTTATCCAAAGAGCAGGGGAGCAGGAAGGGGCTGGGAGCTCCCATCAGAACCATTGCCATTGTAGTTTGAGATGGGATTTACAAGGAATGCTGCAAAATGCCCTGCTCTGGAATCCAGAAACCATCTGTGCAAGGAAAACTTTCAGAACAATTGCAAACAATAGAGAATAAAAAGTGTGGAATTATAATCTACTAAATGCAATCACTACATTTTTTATGTCTCCAGCCTTTGAACTGAGATGTAACTGTTCTCAACTTGCATGTAACTTGTACTCTGTGCTTCTGAAGGCAAAGATCAAGAGTTTATATCCGTATTCATTACAACCAGTCATAATTATCCCAAAGAAAGCAAAGCAAATCCTTTCCAACAAACACAAGAACTGAGCTCTCATGTTATTGAATTATTATGGATCTTGTATATTATACCTGAGAGAATGTGAGTGGAACACACTCAACTGTCTCTCCTCTCAGCAGAGGAGGTTCAATAGAGCAACAAAATATTGGAGCCATTACGGAGTTACCGTCCTGCCTCAAAAGGAAACAGTATAAATGGAGCCAGCGTGGTGCCTGCGAGGCCATTTGTCATGCTCTGTAACTGGTGTGGTGCATACCCATTACATATTGCATCCTGTTGGATGTGACACTTCGTGCACTGCAGAACTCTCAGGATTCCAGCCTCACTTTTTGATTTACACCGGCCTATCTTCATTTTTACAGATTCCTCTGCCGTGGTTGGGTGACTGCTCTGGCTGCACGCTTTATAACGGGAAGAACATTTGAAATGCATTTCCTGAAGAGCTTTGAAGCCTCCCACTCTGCATGCAGATTGCAGGCGAGGTGCTGCAGGTAGGCTGCGAGTTCAGCCAGAGGGAAATGGAGTGGCAAACTAAACGAGGTGTCAGTGTGCCCCCACTCCTGCTGCCCCAGCATGGACACTCATCTGTGCACACATTTAATCACGGGCTTTGTTGCTGGCTTTTGGGAACGTAACATGCTGGAGATCAAAAAGCAAATATTGAGACCACCTATTTTAATGGCTCTGGGGAGAACATCTGGAGAGACAAGTTTTATGAGTCTGTTGGCTCATGTCCTTTTGAAATGTTTTCAGTGCTAAATGATGTACTTCTCTCACATTTTACTTCCACTGAGACAAGCTGCTCGGTGGCATACTGGGATGCCATGCCACAAATATACTCGTTCTGCTGTCACCCAAATATCACTTCCCAAAAGTGCCTACAACTGACTTCAGAAAATTCATGGAGTTAACTTCTAGAGAGGGAAACTTTTGCCAACGTCATCTCCTGCTGCTGCATTTTTCTGCTGCTCCCACACTATGCTTCCCTGCTACTATTAATGCTTCCATGTCCTGATTAGCCTCTAGCTTCACCACCTTCATTTTGCCCAAATCATTCACTTCCACATAGTCTGGAGACAACCCTTACTCCTGGTTCTTCTCTCCATGCCTTCAAAGCCTCAGGTGGGAAGGATTTCACAGAGGTCCTACTAGCAAGGATTTTTTGCTATGTAAAGAAAAATTCCTGTGGACAGGTCATCATCATTGGCAGGCATCATGTCCACAGCCAGACAATGACAATGGGATGATGATTACTCCTGGAGGTGCCTGATACCTTTGTCAAACACTTGGATCCTGCTTTAGTACCTCCTGAATGAGTTCCCTATTGTCCTTCCAGCAGGACCTCATGGTTGCACAACTCATCCACAGAATTAAAGCTCAGACACAGGGAATTCAGAGTTGTCAGTTCAGCTATCAACATGCAAAAGCACTCCCACCTTCCCACCCAAGGGCAGCATGTGAGCAGCAGCAGTGCCAGCACCAAGGAAAATGGCACTCAGTGTCTTGTTTCAGAGCAGTCATGAAACTTGAAAACAATTGCCGCTAATTTCCTCAGTGGCACAAGGTTTTGGGGTTTTGGGGTGCGTCACCTTAACCAGTTCCCTCACAGAAAAACAGAACTGGAAATTCTACCTCAGGTGCACATCAAATTATCCCAACTGCTAGTGCTTGGCAAGAATATTTTGATAACTTTAGACTAAAGTCAACCCTGAGCATCACAAACACACATAGAGCTGCAGCAGAGCCACCTGTTGCAATCCAATTTGCACCTGGTATTTCTTTAGAAGGCATCATCCCTAGAGGTATTCAGTAATTTCTCTCCACTGGGTAGACAAGGGAGACCAGGGTGTCGAGGCTCCTAGCCCAGGTTGCTTGGTTATATCTCTCAAATCCAGTGAGATCCTGGCATCTTTACCAGCCAAAAGGAGACCACAGCAGGAGCAGCCTGTCTGTGCAGCAACCAATGACTCTGTTGTCCCAAAAAGGAACTCCAGAGCCAGCTCCTCTACATGGCAGCACAGAATTCAAGAATTCAAACCTCGGGGTCATCAGGGCAACTCTGAGTTTACCTTTCAAAAAGAAACCCTCCAAGTATATCCCTTCAGCAGAATATTTAATCATGAGTGTAAGTTTGTTAAATGCCATCTCTGACCTCCAAGCTTTTATTGATTACCTGCAAGTCCATTGTGTTGCATTACGCTCACTCAGGCTACAGGGCACAGAAGTCAAGAATAAGCTAAAAAAGTCCGATTTTAAAAATAGATAAGAAATAGTCTCATTCTCGAGTTAACAAATGGTGTTACAATTAGCTTTGCAATAGAGGGACAAGAAACACTGAATTACACTCTACAAGGTGGAAGAAAACTTCACCAAAAGAATCTCTGAAATTCTGAAACTCCACACAAAACTGAGGGGGACACCAGCCCTTCCCAAAGGAATAAACCATATCTGTGGACACAAGTGGGTACTACTGCAATTGCATGGCAACTGAAATAATAGCAAGGAGATTTAGACAATATGATTCTGCCACCAGAACCTAAATGTCACCCTCTCCCTAATTAGCTGTAACCCCCTGAAGAGAAGGGGGAATGGGAATTGCAACATGGAAATCCTTTCTTGAATTCCTTCACCAAAGAGAGGAGGTTATTTAGCCCTTGTCCCAAACACATCATCTTTGTGTACAAATGCCTGGATGCGACTGGAAGCCCCAGTGGTACAGTGATACAGTGAGAAAAAAAGTAAAACTCAACTGTCCAGTGGCAAAAAAAGTAAAAGAAAAATTGTATTTTTCAAACTGAATGTGCCTGAATTCATTCTGCCTGGTTTTTGCTCTCTGGCTCCCAAGGATTTCCAGGAGATGTTGCCCCCTGGAAAAACTCCCCACACTAACACACAGAGGGGTTTTTTCCTTTCTCCACAGCTGGTCACACTGCAGCTGATTTGCACATGCTGGTGAAAGCAAGAAGGCAATAGAGATGAGGGCAGGGGGAATCAGCTGGGGCTTCTCAGGGCAGAAAACAACATTTTGTAGTGGGTGGGGGGAACAGAGACTGGAGCTGAGAAGCTGGCAAGGCACTACCTGTGAGGATAATACAGGTGAGCAAGGGAAGCCTGAACTCCCCTCTTCCTGCCCTCCCTTTGAATGGAGAGCCTGCCTTTATTTATTTTGGCTGAAAGCTGTGCTGACAGACACCAAACAAGCAAAGGCTAAACACTCATTCTCTAAGAGCTGCCTCTTCAGCTGGAGTTACAAGAAGAATTTGGGACTTCTTATCTGAATCCCAGTGCAAAGATGTGTGGTACCAGTTCTTCTCTGGCAGGCTGTGAGAGCTCCCTTCCCATGGGAGAGGGGAACACCAGGAACACCCCTGTGGGCCTGGCAGAACCTCACAGATTAGGGCTGGATCATTTCAGTGGCACAACAAACAAAAGAAAGGCAGGTGGGAGCCCAGGCCCAGCTTGTGTTTCCTCACTTGTGAAAGACCTGCAGCAGCCAGCACGAGTGTGTGGGGTGGTTTGGGAGGAGAGCTGAGCTAAATGCCCCTGAAACAGGGGGTGTTGCACAGGTGAGATCAAGGTTCTCTCTCCTGGTTATTACCCAAACAGAGGAATAAGGAGAGAAAGCAAGGAGAGCCCCGCTTTACAGGAAAGGAACTGTGGCACAGACTGCAATAAAAGAACCTCCCAAGGTCACAGCACAATCCTGTGCCAAGAGCAGGAGGGAAGCCACAGTCCTGGTGCACAGCCACAGCACAGCCCCAGGCTGAGGCAGCTGCACCACAGCTCCTATAAAACCATGCTCTGCCTCTTCTGCCCTCTTCTTCCTCCCAGCCTCACATTTCAAACTTTTTAAACCCAACATTTTGATTTAGAAAAACCTAGAGACTTTTCTCTCCTCTTTTATTAAAAAAAAAAAAAAAAGAAGAAATGAGGTTCTTGTTAAAGGGAATGGAAGCGATACAGCTGTGGCTGTGATTAACGCAGTTCAGGGCTGAACTGAATATTGCTTCTTCCCTGCAGTATTTTTAATTACACTCCTGATTTTATATTTGGAGACCGTCATAGACCTGTTCTGGTAAATTGTCAAGCAACCACAAGTCAAATATGTGTTAAATATGAGAATATACTGCCATTTTTATCTGATTTGTGGTTCATTCACACTATGTTATCTACTTTTAATTAAATACCATAAAATACACATGGTCAGCAGTTTGACTTTTCATTTCCTTACAATGTCAGTAATTCAGCTTGATTGTTGCCACCTACCATAGAATTGCATTTTAAAGATGTTACCCCTGCACGGTGCAGATTCACTATCAGAACAATTTAAACTAGTTGCTAAAAATAAGCAGCACCTCCTTGGGAGCAGCTCTGCCTTCAGGAGTCACATGCAGATTTCATGACTCTCTGCCTGCCTGGCGAGCACGGGCAGCCTTGGGAGGCATCGCAGTGGCCTTGGTTTTAGGGGTGGGGGGGTCGGGTTTTGGGCTGGTGTGAAATGCTCGTGTCATCTCCGTGCTGATGGATAGCCCACCTTGTTCATTAAAGATATGGCCTGGATTTTGCTAGATTACCCCAGGCATTGGAAATAAGAGCCTTCCTACTGGAGGCATGCTATGCATGGACTTAAAGTTCACCACTTCATTAATAACACTCCTCAGCTGGACATTTTACGTGCCTCTCTGATATATGACTGTTTAGGTGCATTTTTTTTTCCCCTTCCTAATTCTCCTTTAAAGGGAAATGAGTTTTTTTTTAAGAATTATTTAATTCTTTGTCTTCTAGGTTATATTGCCGCACTCCTGAAATTGCCAGATCTCGTTATCCTGGCTGGATTTCTTTGACAGTAGCTGGGCAATTTGCTTTGACCACTGAAAACAATTCATTAAAACTAGCAATGGCTGAGCATCCCTAAGAACGACAGACTGAACACAAGATCAGCAGCACCGTGTCAGACCAAGGCAAATCCAGTGACTTGTCTCCAGCACTCACAAAGAGCCAGGGAAGAGCAGAACAGAACCACCCCGTAACACCCAACACCCCTGAGCACCCTCCCAGCCTCCAACAACCTGGAGTGCACAGGTTTTTTCTGAACCAGAGTGTTTTTGCATAAAGCAGCCCTTGGTAAATATTTTGTCACATAAATCTGAGCAGCCACCCTTTGAACACCTGAAAATTTGCAGCGTCCACAACACCCTGCAGAAAGAAGTTCCTTGTGTATCCTACATGTGCCACGAAGCAGCAACACACTTTGTTTACCCAAAACCTTACTCAGCAGCTTTATTTGATGTTCCTTTACTTGGTGTGAGAAGAAACAATGAGAGCCATCTTTCCCTGCTCTTCATCTCGATGCTGGTAGTTATCATTTTACAGCCCCCTGTCACATCCCCTCATCTCTTTTCCCAGCTAAAGAATCCTGGACTATTTTATGATTCTTCATACAAAGCCATTCTCTGACTCTAATCACTCATTTTCCATGCCTTTTCCACTCCTGCTGTGTCTGAAGTGTTGGAACTGAACCAAGTATTCAAGATGTGGGCAAAGCATGGATGTCTAAAGTGCTGAAGAGTGTCTCCTCTTTTGTGTCTCCCCTTTTGTTTTGTATTACTTTACTAATAGCTCCTAACAGTAAGTCAGCCTTTTTTAAAATAAATACTAAGCACTGAGGTGATGCTTTCAAAGCCCAGTGTTACAACCACATCTTTTTTCCCAAGTGATGGTATTCAATTCCACGCTCATCGCCGTCAATGCAATGCTGCGACTTTCACCCCACCTCTCTCACATCCACGCTGAATTTCATCTCCCACTCCATCGCTCAGGGACACAGTATGAAAAGGCACTTCCTCGGTTCTTTGCAGTCAGCCCCTGCCTTTATTACCTTGAATAAGTTGGCATTCACCTCCAAACTTGCCATCTTATTTCTCACCCTGGGTTTTTAGCGCATTTATAAAAATATGGGCTGTAGCACAGACCTCTGCAAGGTCTGGCTGTGGAAATGACCTCTCTACTCCTCTCCCTTGTTTCCCATCTTTTCAACAATTATTTATCCATGCAAGAAACTTATGGAGGTTATTTCCTGTAAGACCCTTGGGTGAAGCACTTTTTCAAATGCCTTTGTGAATTCCCTGAGGACCGTATCACCCAGATCTCTTTGTTCATTTGCCTGGGGACTCCTTCAAAGGGTTCCTGAAGATTTGTGAGCCTTGTCCTCCCTTTTCATTCTTGAACACAGAACTTCAACGTTTTGAAGGATGCCTTCTTGCTTCTAATAATCTGTTTTACCCTATGATTTGTCATGTCAGTTCCCCTTTGGTCTTTCTGAAGTAATTTGAAGAAAAACAGGTGATGAACATTCCCTCAGAAGTGCTTAAGGGATAGCACTGGGATATTTGTAAGCTATCAACAACTAAGTCACAGAAAATACATGGGGGGAGGGAATATTTTATGCTGCACCAGTGAAAGATCTAATCAGCAGACTAATTCCCAGGTGTCAGAAGCCCAGCACCATCTCCCTTGGCCAACATCAGAAAGCACGTGGTGCAGTTTCCCACACACAGGCAGATTTGGCTTCTGGAATATGTTAACGTGACTGATTGCTCCTGTCAGAGCTCAGAGGAGCCCTAATCTGAAGCAGCAGCTCTGAGCAGGCTGAGGAGCAAAGGCCCAAGCCACCCATGCCTGCTGCACACAGGTTGGGCAGGTTGCACCCCAGAATTCCAGAATTCTGGAATTCTGCACACAGGTTGGGCGGGTCGCACCCCAGAATTCCAGACCTTTGCCTTCTCCCTCTGTCTGCCATCTGCAGGGTAGGAGGTGTCAGCTGGACTTCTGCACCCACCTCTGAGAGTCAAAAGTCAAGGAGAACATCCCACAGCTAAAACCCACCTGGGGAAAACGTGCTCAGGAGTCCCCATGTGGGCCTCCTGAACAAAAAGGGGTGTTCATCCTCCAAAAGAGAATCTGAGAGGCAGGAAAAGAAAATCCAAGTGTGTAGAAGACTCTGTCTGAGAGGAAGGGAATTGCTTTGTTCCCATTCAGAATGGGCAGGACAAGAAGTCACAGACAGAAAGGGAAAATCCACTGGGTGCTAGGACATTATTTTAAGAGTAAAAATAGTAACTTTTGGAGATCTTTAAGAGTTGATTAGAAAACCATCTGTTAGAAATTATATAGATACAATAGGTCTTGTTTGGATCAGCTGATCTCCTGATATCCCTTCCAGTCCTCTTTTCTAGGATTTGTAGTCCAAATCCAATTGATTTATAGAGCCTTTGGATCAAACCCTTAGGAAACAATTACTGTCAGCACATACACATTTAAAAAAGAGGGGGAAAACCCCTATTCTTAATTCAATATATTTCACTGAAGATACAAAACAAAGAGTTTTGAGTGAAGGAGAGCAAGCCATGGAGTTGGAATTGTGTTACAGAAAAGGGAGAAGTTTAAAGCAAGTTCATAATCTATGAAGAGGCATCTACTGTGTCTGAATAGTCGTATGATCTGAACAGGAGCCTTTTATTTAGCTTTAAGAAAAGGGCAGATGTGGAAAAAAACTCTCACAAATACATAAAAAGAAAAGAGGGCAATCTTGTTTTGACTTTTAGATTATCATGGAATATGTACGAAACTCAGATTATCTGAGAAAAACTGAACTTTCTCCACAATACTGGTTAGAATGCTCTTCTCCCATTTTGAATGAAGCAGAAGCCCTTGTTCCATGATGAGAAAGCAAATGAGCAGATTAAAAAATGCCACATTAGCTAACCCCTCTGTAGGTTTCATAAGCCTGGAAGGCCTCATCTGTAGCACCTGGAGGTGACATTTCCTAAACACTCATTTATGGTTACAAATAATTTTCTCTAAGGAGAAAAAGATTTCAGGAAAAAAAAAACCCAAACAAACAAACAATCAAAAAAAAAATATATATAGGCAGTCCTAAAAGATTGTGACAGTCAGCCTAACTTGTCTGGTATGTAACTCTACCCAGCATCTCTTTTGTAAATAATTGCAGCCAGATCTCTCTCCAAATAAGCACAGTGAGTAGCATCAAAAAGGAGAAGAGGGTTTCATTGCATTTGGTGGCTGCAGTGACAGATTGTGGTGTGGGGTGATATTAGAGGATAAGAGGCAGCAGTTTGGAATTGGTGTTGAGAACCTGAGCACCACGAGGTGTTTCCTCCTCCCCACAGAGCTCACACTTTCCTGACGGCTCAGGAGTCACCTGGGACAGGGGCTGAGAGTCTCTCAAACTTCATCAGGACAGTAAAGGAAAATGCTTTGGGATATTTAAAAGGATGAAGATTAAGGGAAGACAAACAAGGCAAAGACAATGAGGATGTGGTAGTTGAGAACAGGAGTGTAAGTAAGGAAAGCATCTTGGAAATATAGCACAGATCTAAAAGATCTAAAAGCTGGGACAGTTTAGCTAAAATTTTCAATCTTCCCATGATTTTCTGACCCACAGCCCTTTTGTTTCTAACCTAGGAATAACAAATTTTTACTTATCTAGTAAATTCCATGAAGTTTGATTAACCAACAGAGCAAAATACTTTCTTGAGAGATGCCATAGAAGGTCAAACTAATGTCAGGTCATAGCAAATCTGTATTTGAAAAAGGACTTTTGCTATAGGTATTCCTATTTACTGAAAACACCACTAATTAGGTTTGTCATGAGCTGAAAAGAAAATATGTTTGTAAAAGGATTACAAAGGAGATCATGAGGTAATCCCAAGATGCTAACAGTGAGTTTGACATTCAGGACCAAACCTAGCTCAGGCACAATTGGTGTAACTACACCCAAACTAAAAGGAGAGAATTTAACCCCAAGCCAAGAAAAATCAAGCTGGATTTGAAAAAATAAGGGATTTATGGTAATGGGAATACTGCCTCCCTAGGCTACATCACCTAAAATATATCTAACATGGAAAAAAGAGTAATGAGCCTGCTGTAGCCAGGGTACAGGAGATGGAGGGCTTCCCTGCTAATCCAATGCTTCCCAGGATTATTTTAATCTCCAGAATTTGTTTAATGCCAGCTCATCCCTCTGTAGGAGTTCCATTTCCAGGTGTCCTGAGCAGGAGCCTGAGCTCTCTGTGACTGATCACTGTCAGTGAGGGCTGGAGCATCCAGGGCTCCTGGAAAGAGTCTTACAGGCAGGTAATTGTCATCTCCTCTTTCCAAACCACACCTCACACCTGCGGGTTTAAAACAACTGTAATGGGGCATGGCAGAGATGGGAGATGCATGAACTGTTGCTTTAAAGATGAGACGAGACAGAGAGAAAAAGATTTTGTGGCTACTGCCCAAAAATTATTAAGATAATGATTAAACTAAAAAATGCAAATACACAAGATGTTTTGTGCTGCTAGGCAAGACCAGAACTGATATTAAAATGTCTTGTGAACATTATAACATGTTCAGAGGCAGGGGGGGTAGAAGACACAGAGGAAAACAGAAGAGAAGCCATATGGTCATAGCCGGTGGTCAATGGAAAACAACAAACCCAAATGAGAAAGTACAGACAGAGAAATACAAAGTTTGGGGGAGAAATGTTTATCATCACACCTCTTTGTGCACTTGCACAGTGAATTCTGGGCTGGTGCCCCACCGTGCTCAGAACTCCCACATGAAGCCAAATGTAAGAACACTCTGGGATGTATTCCTGAAGCAGGGTGCAATGGAAAGGTTTTTTTTTTCATAAGTAGAGGAATAATTACAATCCTAAAAGTAAACTGTGACAGTTCTGTAATTCCCTGATACAACTGTGCTGCTTGAGCTGGCATTTTCCATGGCAATCTGAACCACTAGGAAGGTACACTTCCATCTCAGCATATTGAACCCTCCCTCAGGTTGCCACCACCACAAAATCTGGGCAAGATTTGAAATAAGTAAGAAATGGCTTGCTCAACAAACAGCATTTCAAAACCTAAGAAAACCAAATACTCCCTGTTGCCTCACCTTTCAGGTCCCAAACCTACCTTAATTTTCTACAGTAACCATCTCTACCCCTGCTTTGTGTGAGGAAATAAGATGGGGAGGGAAAAACTAATTTTATGTCAGAGCAAATCAAGACGATGTAATTGACTGTGGAGAGGGCAGCAGCCGCTTGCCTTCCCAGCTGCAGACACATTGAAGGTTTACACACTCTGTGTCTGTCTATTAGGGGTGGTGGGAACAATCCCTTCCTGTGCTTTCCCCAAAAGCAATCCAAGCAATGACACATCACAAAAATTGGCTGCACCTCACCCTCACTGCGGGCCAGCAGTACCTGGGCAGCACACCACACGCGTATGCACCACTCAGGATGGATAGCATGGCATAATAAATGCACATAATTAAAACCCTTTACAAACCTCCTCAGAACAGAAATAACATATCTTGAATTCCACAGGACTGCCCAGGCTGCCATCCTCAGTAAGTTTGGCTGCAGAGAGTTACACCACTGAATCACTGGTGTGAAGCAGCACTCCAGGGACTGATCCTCTATCAGCTCATCTGCCCAAGCTGCAGTGAAGCACTGGAGCTCCACAAGGACACATCCCATCCATGTGGGATGGTATGGGCAACCTGATCAGGACATGGATCCAGGCTGAGGCCAGCCTGCTGCTGCTGGCTGACCCCACACCCAGAGCCAGGGAGAGCAGTGCAGAAATCATCACCACTGCATCAGGGCTAACACCAAAGCCTTGCTCAGGAAAGGAGTCCACTGCTCACATGTGAATGCTGTGAGAAGAGGAGATCCAGAAGTTCAGTCATGCTGCCATAAGAGCTGTGTCTTTCCCATGAACAGTCTGGAACAGTGCTTGCAAGGTACATTATTTTATAATTTAATCACATCATCCACTGAGCCCCCATTAGCTCAGTTTTGAGCTCCAACCTGACTTTCCCCCAATGTTTCTTTTTCTCTGTACTGTGCCCCTCTGATCACTTCTATCTAAATTATCATCTTTGTAAAACTTTTCCTATAATTGCTCCAGGAGAGAGACATTGCTGCTGGCCTGTCCACAGAGGACTTTGTGCTCCAGACAGACTCCAGTGGTGTATTAATAGAATACCTGAAACTGGGTTAGGGCAATGAGCGATTCCCAGCAAGGCGGCCCACTGGCTTTGTACGGCTGGAAACAACAACTCCTTCAGAATGCTACAAGTCTAAAATTAGAGGAGAGGGAAAAGGCCTAAGGAATAACCTACCTTCCACAATACAGGCACATATCCTGCCTGGAACCATGTAAGGACATCAGGCATTCAAAGCACTGCCTTCTTCTGGGACAGTTGCCTGTAACGCTGTCTGAGAAAGGAGAATTTGTAGAAGATGTATAAATGTATACATCAATCAATACCTCCTCACATATCATCAAATCTCCTGGATATCTTAAATTCAGAGACAACACTTCTGCAACTAGCTTGCATCACAGGCAAAGAGCTGACAAGCACAGAAGTAACCAAAGTAATGCAAGAATTTGTAAGATATTTTGAAAGTTTCCCTCTTCCCCAAGTGAAACAGCTTCAAAATAGCATCAAACCTGTAACTCATGCTTGATCAAAACATCAATGATTGAGGTTTCATGAGACTTTGCAAAGAGGAAGAGCAGGCAAGAGAAGTGCTGTAAGTGGCTTGCTAAGCATTGCTGAAAAGCAGGTGGAGATTTGGGGCAGGGAGAAAAAATCGGATAGAGAAGGATATGGTGTGTTGGAAAGCAGGGCAGAAGGTGGAGGAAGCAGGACAATGCCTGGATGCTTTTCTAACAGCTGTAGCTTGAGCAAGTCAGTGGTCATCCAGCCAACAAGGACCAAAGGCAAACACACAGCAACATCCACAGAGGTGCCACAGCCTGCGTGGGTTCAGTGTGAGACAGGATGGGTGCCACCACCCTCAAGGGCTGAATGTTCCTCACCTTTCCAGCACAGTCCCACTGCCAGCTTACCATCACAGTGCCCCACAATGAAATTGCAAGCACCAGGATACACCATCACTTGACCTTGACTGGCCTGCAGCACCACCACCAGCTCCCCAAAGCAGCCAGCTAGCACACATCTCAAAGCAGCTGTTGAGTTAGCATCACCTGAACTCATTCCACTGGCAGCACCCCCTGCACCCCAGCCAACTCCATTACTGCTGGGGAGAGGAGCTTTTGGCTGCCATGTATCTTTCAGAGCGAGTTAGCGAGGCCGCGCGTTCAATTCCCAGCTCGGCTCACGTTCCCTCTCCAGCACCCCTGCACTACAGCACTGCCACCAGCTCCAAGGAATCCAGAGATGCTGCTGCTGCTGCTGCCGAGTGGGTCTGTTTATATCCGTAAAAATTAGTGTTGCAGCTCCACCTAACTTAAACAGTTTTGCTTAGGAAATTACAGAGTGGCGTTCCACCGGCTGTTTAGAGCTCGCAGGAGTAAGTGGCTATTGGCAGCGTGGTTTTAATTAAGCAGGTAAAGCCTAGATTAAGCTGCGTCAAATGGAGAGTGTTTCTTTAATTCGGTATTGTTGCTCTCCTCGGCCAGGGCATAAGGGGCTGGCCTTAAAATCCTTGTAACTAAAAAGCCAGCCTCATGACCAGCTACATAATTGATTAAACACAACTGTGGACTACCATTATCGGGAAGCGCAATTTTCCCGGTGTCGCTTCGAGCCTGAAATACCTCAAGGGTAATTACAGCCCTAGATGCAACGCAGGAGGCTTTGAAGTGGGGAAAGAAAAGATTAGGGCGGCTGAGACGGTCCGCGGCAGTTCATTTGTCCTTCACGGCAAAGATGCTCAAGCGGCGGCGGAGCGATGCCCCGGCAGCCCGGGCAGCGCCGCGGGTCACGCCGAGAGCACCGCGGGGCGATGCCCCGTCCCTCGGCCGCCCTAATGAAAGTTTCATGCAGCTGTGCTCCTCTTTGGCTCGCATTCGCCATGCCTCGCCGCCGGGCTGGCCACTCGCGGCGGACAGGAGCGCACTCGCTCCGGCCAGCCACATTATTTACCCCGGGAACAATTATATAACGCGGCACGCCAAGCTTTAACAAAAAAAATTAAAAGAAGACAGGATCCTCTTCGGCCTCTGAGAAAAGAGGCACTAAAACTAATTCAGAAATGAAGAGATCCAGTCTTTACTTCTAATTAATAACAGGTTAGAAGTAAAAACCGCTATTAGTGACAGAACATAACGAGGAAACCAAGCCGGCATTGTTAAGAGGGCTATTTAAAGAAATGTTAATGAATTGAATTTGAAGTTCTTCTTAGTCAAGCAGGAAACAACTAATGGTTTAAAGAGGAAAAGTGAGGCATTATTAAATGCTGTATATTTATTATGTCAGTGACCAGTTTGCCAGAGGCTTTGAGGTGAGAAGGGAAGTTCAAATCCTTTCCACTGCATTTACAGCTACGGAAAGGTAAATTCATGGGCTTCCTCACATACCACACAAAGGCTTAGTAATTTGTTTGGATTAATAGCATATTGTAGAAGCATAACACTCACACTTTAAAACTAACAAATTCAGCGAGAGCACAGAATTATCATTTAACCATTACTGTCTTCATAAAAACAAGTGCTCTTAATGCTTTGCAGTACATCTTTAAAGTGCTTTAAAAGCCAACAGCTAATTTATCCTGCCACAACCTACCTCGTGGTAGGCAGGGATTGTTATCTCCCCTCTGCAGTTCAATGAACGACGGGGAGTTAAGTGACTTGCCCGGGGCCACAGAGAAAGTCAGTGCCGGCTCTGGGTGCAAAACTCTTGAGCTCTTGGGGTGCGCGATCGCTCCAAGCAGATTTTGGGTAACTCGTTCACAGCATGGTACTAATTAACGAGTCTTTGAGGATTTTTTTTTTTGTCTTTCATAACTAGTTTTTTTCAGGCTTTGACAGGCAGGTATGTTCCTCCTCTGAACCACTGTAGAATTGGGGTTTTTGGATGGTCCTGCTTGTCCATCCCAGCTCTGTACAATATTAGAACTGTACTGCACACAGACCCCAGGGGTGCTCTCTAGCACTGACAGAAGGTTCCATCAGGAGAGAACACAAAACTTTCTGAACTTTATGTGCTTTCGAGCAACATGCTTGCCCTGCACAAGGCAAACTGCACCCCAAAAACTGAAAAGGAGGTTAAAGGCCCCCACATGGCCCTGAAGGAGAATCAAGGAGTGCCCAGTACATAAATGAGATTGAGGCTCGAGCAGTTCTTGCCACTGCTTGTCCCTGGAAGCAGTGCTGGTTTGGAACCACCTCTGTGTTCCATGATGCCTAGGGAGCATTTGTAATGTAGAGATGCTCAAAGCTCCAGTGCTCATTAAATGTCTCCAAGAACCCATTTCTGAGGCTGGCCACTATCCCACACCATCTCTAGAGGATAAGAGCATTATTTTGGATGTTATCACTCAGGGATATCACTGCCCTGCTCTCCAGGTGGACCCCTGTTATCAGCTGTGCTGGCTCATATCGTGCCAGTGGAGTGCTTGGCAAACCTCTCCCTGCAGTGAGGGCCTCGGCTGGATTGCACAGCACAAAGGGGAATTGTGCCCCTACCCTGGGACATGGCAGTGTGGGAGAGCAGCTCCCTCTGGCACTGACAAACACAACCCCAGCATTTAAGCACACAAAGTTCAGCTGCCACAGGTAAGAAAATAACCACCAAAGCATTAGGGAACAAAGCTCTGGCTATGGACAGTCCACAAACAGAATGGACAAAAGTCCTGGCACCCACAGGCAGCATTGAAAAGAGCTGCAAGGCAGTTCCTGTTCTCTCATCTGGGTGGATGAGGTGGGCAGAGGAGCTGCTCCACAGAGGACTGAAAAGCCACTCTGATTTATCCCTGCACACCCCACCCCAATCCCCTATTCTCAGGTGCACCAAATGCAGCCCAGCCTCCCAGAGGAAAGGCCAAAGAGCCACAACTGCCCTGCCTTTCCCAGCCACGTTATCTCTGACATTCACAGATGCACAAGGAGATGGATGATTCCTCCTTACTCCAACATACACAGAAGCTCTGACAGTGCCAGGCCCTGGAGCCTGGGGAGGAACTTGGCTCCACCCTTTGCTAAAGCAGAGCACAGGCAGCTCCTCACCACCTGCACTGGACATTTGTGGGTTTAGAATGAGAGGTCCAAACTCTGCAGCCAGCCCAGGCTGCTTTATCCAAATGAGACTTAATTTGACACTCAGTGTTATCAGTGCCCCAGGTACATGTGGTGGATCACACCTTGTGCCTGCCTGGTTTTTGTGTTTCTGCACAGGGGAACCTGTGGTTGGTATCAGTGACAGGAATTTCAAAGAGTGCAGAGGAGGAAATAGCAGAGATGAAAAAATGGACATTATTTTCCCTCCAAAGCTGGTATGAAGACAGGCTGGTATGAAGCTTTGTAGCTAACAGCATCCAAGAAAAAGAAAAAGTGGATATATTGTGAGCTGAGTGTCCATGAAATGTGAATCATTAAAAAGTATTCACTGTTCTTGCCATGGCATGTTTTAATCACACCTTATTCCTCATCTGTACTCGACTCTTCAGTAGGACTATTCTACTGAACTCATGCTATTTTTTCAAATATTAAAAAAAAGGCCAAACTTGGTATATTAAACCTTCTGCTAACATTATTCTAGAGGTCAAACCCAACTCCCAAATAAACATTTGCTGGATTTTATTTATTTCCACCGGATTTTATATTAAATCAGTGTGCACATATTCGCTACTGTTTAACATCCAAAAACCAAAATTATCTCCACACTTAGACCTATGAAACCATTATACCTGGAGTTCCACTGAAAAAAGCATATTTAAATCTCTGCAACCACACATAATTTTCCTTGCAGGCAAGGAACAATCATCTAGAATTAAGCAAATATACTATACCCATAGCAACCCAATTTTTGGATTTCAGGTAATACCAGTGGTTGTTTAATCATGTGTATTTCCCAAATACCTTTAAACTAAGGATTTGGATCTCTCTTCCCAGGCTTCCTAGCTCAGTCCTGTACAAAGAAAGCAATTTTTATGAAAAAGGATACAAACGCTTTCACTTAATAGCAGATATACACAATCATTTGAAATTCTGTCTAATTAAAGTGTTAACTTTCTATAGAGAGCTGGTGTTTGCTCAGAAGAGAGGTAAAGCCGTGATGTTTGCAGATATCATTTCAGTTGTATTGCTTCCAGGGAGTATTTTATTTGTACAAACCTAGAATCCTTCTCTACTCCATGTAAAAAATAGATTAGTCCCTTGATAGCCTTGAAAGTCATATCACTCACAAGAAAATTAATAATGCATTACAAAGTATATAAATTTTAAAAATTAGAGGAAGTAGGCTGTAATGGTCCGAGGACCACTGTCCATCCCTGTTCACATCCAGCTTTCCCAGAGAGTTTATCTTCCCCTCTGACAGCACAAGAAAGCAGGAGCACAATTGTTTCTGACAACTCCCCACTAAGCCCCCGGTGTCCCTGGCCATCCCGGGATGCAGCAGAGCGGAGATACAGCTCCAAGACAAAAGCTCCAAGAGATGGAGTGCCAAACCCCAGCTAACAGGACTGCCCCATTCAGCCCCATTTAGGGCAGAGGTTCCTCCTTTCAGAGTGCTGCAAGCATCCAAGAGCATTTGGGAATTTGCTGCACCATAATAATGAAGGAGCACTGAGCCTCAGCAGACTTTGGTACCTAGTATTTCTACGGCAATTGCTTCAACTTGTCAGTGGTTAAAGGGCGTGTTAAAAGAAAACAAAGAGAAAATAGAAGAAAACGGACATTTGGAGGATAAATACATCATGCACTAAGGGAGGGAAAGCAGACAGGATGTTGTATACAGCTCACCCTTTCAGCAAGGCTTGCTCTAGTAAGAGTAAGGAAGAAGTAGTGCTTGATGCTGGAAGCAATAGAACTGGTGGATTGAACTGCGTAATTAAAGCATGCGACCCCTCCTTCCAAAAGTTTCCCATGGCAAGTCTGCTAATAAGTGGGCAGGGGACTCAGTGAGGAAGCAGAAAGGAGGGAAAAAGAGCCCAGACCCTCTGTTATGTTGCTGAGGTGCTCACCCCAATTTTGGTGTGGGGCACAGAGAGCCACTGTGATCCTTGAGGCACCAGAGGAGTTTCAGTTCATTTTTCAGTCAGCACAAAGCTCAGTCCCCCCTGAGCCTTCAGCTCAGAGCCATATCCCTGAGGGTGACCTGGAAACTCGTTTCCAGTGCCACTGTGGCAGGCTGCTGTGACACCAGCACTAAATAATACAGCCTTTGTCAGCAGCAGGAAGAATACGGCAACGCAAACCCGGCCATTTTCTATCTTCCTAAAGTCCAAAGTGGGCACTGCTCCTTCTGGGTTTGGGGGTGCAGAGTGAAGGGGAGGAAAGCTTTCCACCTGCATCCTTCCTCAGACAGCAGCAAGCTCAGTCAGGCTTCAGGTGCCACCTGAAGAGATCAGCACTGCCAGCAGAGTCTCCGGAGGCGTCGAGACTCCCCACCTCATTTCTAAAACATACAGCAACACAGACATTTCCTTTGCAGCTGCTACAAATACTCTAAAAAATAACAGGGTCTGGGTTTTATATGACTGCCACACACACAGACACACAAAAGAAACCCACTCTACCACATGTAATCACTCCCTCTGAGAAAACAAGTTGCCACGGGTTGTGCAGAGCTTCCTGAGCACTCGGGATAATGAGGGAACAGAATATATGCCATGGGAGTTCAAATCTGAGTTTACCAGCACAACACTACTCAAAAATTTTGAAATTCACTGCAAAATGCTACCTGGAGTTTTTGTGGCATCCAGAACAACCTTAACAATACCTTCTTAATCCCTCACCAAGAAAATAAAAGCAGCACAGATCAGAAATAAAAGGTGTGCAGCAACCTGCTGGTGCAACCTATATGGCTTTGCTCTTTTGTGCTGAATATTGGCTTTATGCACAACTTCAGCAGGCACACAGAGCTGGGAAAGCCAGCACAAAGAAATGCTGGGGGCTGCAGCCCTGTCCAGCAGCCAACAGGTCCCAGGTCCACACGTGGGTGATGCCATAAAGGGATGGGGACAGCCCTGAAGGAAACCTGGTGGCATCCTGAAATCCCAGCCTCCTGTTTTGCACAAGGAGAGGAATAACCCAGAGAGAAAACAGTTCTGGGTGGGTTGTGCTGAGATCCAGCAAAGGTGGGCAGCAAGAGCTGCTCTGGCTCTGGCCCACATCCAGGGGAGCAGAGCACTCCTCTCTTCAGCCCTCTGCACAGAGCTGAAGCAAAGAATATTATGAACAGCTCTGAAAAGAAACAAAAAATCCAACAGTTTTAAAGCCAAATTGTGCATATAAAATAGAAATTAATAGAAATAATCAGGAGTCAATCTATTGATTGATTCTAATATCAGAGAAGGATAGCTGTGATTTTAATACATTCCTTAAATATAAACATGCCTGTTTCTTTGCTCCTAAAAAGGTCTTATATTTTGTTTGTGTTCCTTCTAACTCGCTGTTCTTTGACTGTGCAGCACAATGTTGCCGTTAGAGCTGTCAAGCATCCTGGAGTCATAAGTATTTTTCAGACCCCTCATTAACAAACAAGCTTCCAATCTCAATATGTGTTATCAAAATGAGATCTTTTCTCAACAGTTGACAATTATGTATTATACAGTTACAAGTTTACAACTGGTGACACCATATTGTTAGATTTCAGTCCTGACTTTTAACAATGTGCTGCCTAATTACATTTTGTATTATATTCTGAATGTATAGGAGTATTTTATTCGTGGCCCCACTTTATTCTGCAATTTGTTTCTCAATAAATGCAGAATAATAAAAGCCCAAATCCTAGAGTGTGGAGTATTTTTATTGACCCGAGTGTTCTGCTAGTAAACACAACTTTGATGGTTTCATGAGTGAAAGTTTATTAGGCTGTGTTAGTTTTAAAATACAATTGCCAGGGGACTGATGTTGAAATCATTTCTTGCAAGACAAACTCGGTTTTGGATGCTTTCCCAGCCCAAGCACCACAAGGAAAGCAAAATGGCTATCCCGGACACATGACATTGTGCATTCATTCTTGCAGTGGCAAATGTTTAAACATTTTCATGCTGTCTGCCACTTACACAGAAAGAAAACAAAAAGCCAGCTGTGAAGGACCTGCTTCCCTGTTTGGTGTCTTCAGGGCAGTCCTCACAAATAAGTGGCCAAATACCCTTCTTAAAGGTCCATCCAATGGGTAGATCCCAGTCTGCCCATCAAAACAGTGACTAGAGAGTGACAATCTATTGCCTTGTGTCATGTTTCTAAATTAATTTATTTTTGCTCAGTTTTATGAAGCCATCCCCAGACTTCATCTCTGAGAGTTAGACAATTAAGTCCAAATGGTCCTGCCCACCCTAAAATTCATGATCCAGCCCAAGGAGAGTTAAGGGGCTCTTTTCCAGCATTACTGGAAAGGCCTCTCCTGAAAAGCCACAACATCAGCCAACCACGTTTCAGACCTGGCAGCACTTTTAAGGAAGTGCCACTTCCCAGGAGTCCTCTGGGGGAAACAGGGAGCAGGGACTTATTGCAGGGGGAACACAATGGAGCTGTTTTGAAATACCCTCTGTTCCCCGAGCTGCTCAACAATAACCTGACCCCTGCCAGCTTTTAGAAACAGCACCACGTGGAATTATTAACTTGCATTTTAAGCAGCCAGGATAAACCCTCCCCCCCGCCCCACAGAGCCATGAGGGCAGATGAACACCCAAGTTTTCAGCTTTTCTCTCTGCCAGCAGCAGAACCAGACTCGCTGGTAGCAGGACAGCCCCACAGGCTCAGGCAGGACCTGTCCTCCTCCCCCTTACCTTGGGGTGAGCCCTGGCTGGTGCAACACCTTTGCTAGAAGGTTCCCAGGTGTTCACAAGGCCCCTTGCAATAAGGTTTGGGAGATTGTTAGGAGAGCATCCTCTCGCAGAGGGGGAGCTCATCACCGAGGGAGGCAGGAGCAAGAGCTGTGCCATTCTCCTGCCCACACACCATATTGTCTTCCTCCAGCAAAGCTACTCCAGAGGCTTTCTCTGATGCCAAACAACGCGAGCGAGGAGGGCGAAAAAAAAATAAAATAAAATAAAAACTACAGCCTCGTGAAAATGTCCTGTCTGTTCATTTCCACAAGCGCTGGCGGGACATTCTCTAAAATCATACACATGTAAAAAGATCTAGAGGTTGCTGGTTAGTTTGTCATACATTTTTATAGGCTTTTCTGAATGGTTTTAGATTTGACATAGTAACTGACTGTTACTAGAAATAAACTGTAAGTCAATTCCATGCTTCCATAATTCACTGCCCAGGGTTGTTCAAAAAGATTTAGTGATACTTGTGATAGACAGCAAGCCTCTTGATGTTTTCATTTTCACTTAGTGCCTGTAATTCCTCAAACTTGCTGACCTCTACAGAACAGGACGGAAAAGGGCTCCAAAACTTCTTTGAAGGCACTCACTCACCCACCAAAACATCTGAAACACTCTCATTTGGCTTCTTTTCTTTCCAGGGCACAAACAACAATATGGGAATAAAGCAATTGCTGTTGTTTTTAAGAAGGTGACTGTTGTTATTATCTCCATGACAGATCATGTGGTTTTAATAATTTATAATGGAAGAAGTTAACCCCCCTCACAAAACCAAAAATGTGTTTTTGTGACTCAGAACGTCAGTCCTCCTGACAGCTGCATATTGATATTTCTCTGACCGAGTGCCTTCATTTTGAACTTTAACCTTTTTATAGACATTTTCCTCCTCTCTCCAAAAGTTAACAGATAAATTTTAAAGGCTCCAGGTCTGTATGTAAAGATGCACAAGCAGATGTGTGCGACCAGGAACGCTGGTGAGCCAGGGCTAACAAACATTTGAACATCCAAACGTTTAAGATACACTCACGTTCCTGGTGATGGTGCATGGAACCCACGCAGGGGGCAGAGCGCATTCCTGCTGGGGAAGCTGATGGCCATGAACTATTTAACTGTAACAGGAGGAAGAGGTAACAAGCAAAACTGCTGTTGCGGCTCCTCTTAATGCCGGGCTCCCGGGACAAAAGCACCTTGATAGTATCAGCACGCATCTGTCATTACGATTTAATTACCAACAACAGGCCACTGACATTTGAAACCGTTTATCAGATTCCGATCCTGAAGGTGCACCGGAGGCCACCTCTCCTTGCCCAGAGGGTAATTCTTCCCTGGGCACAGAACACCGTATGGCCAGCGCCGGGCTGGCACCGCGCCTGGAAACGCAAACACGGCCCTGGTAGCCTTGGCACGAGTGGAGACCTTCCCAATGGTGCTGGGCACCACCGAGGGCTCCTCGCCACCGCCGTGGAGCAGATGGGAGCAGCCAGGATCCGCGCCTGAGCCGGGTTGTTTGGGGAAGAACCAAAAAACAAAGCATGGCAGCCCGGCTCCCAGGACAGGGCATAGCAACAAGGAGAAACTGAGCTTTCTTGGGGTATTTTTAAGCAACCTGGTGATTTTAACCTAACTGGATGGAAGCACCTCCAGCAAAACCTGACCCTGAGATGTTTGCAGTGGGGATCATTCTAAAAGTTACAGATTTTCACATCAGATTGAACACAATTCAGCTCTATACCATGCAGTCCTGTGCAGCCCTCTGCAGCGAGGACTCATAAATTATATCCCAAAAGTCCTTGTAGAAAAAGCAAAATAAAAACAACCCCATACCCCACAAAGAAAATTACTTGGAACAAAAACAAGAAAGGAGAAAAAAAAAAAAGAACTATAGCAATTGCAATCATATATTTCAATGCATTTATGCATCTGGTTATTAAACAAGGATCTGAAAAAATGGTAGGGAAAAACACTTAAATTGGGACTTTGCATGAACTTCAGCATCAGACAAATTATTCTAGGCTATTCCTTTTCTTCTGTGCATTAACTATTTAACATTATTTTATTTTCCCTCTTTTAGAAAAAGAGAGAAAGAAATTGCAGGCTTTGCACACCCAGCAGAGCCAGCAAAGATCTTTCACAACCTGTCTAGCAAGCCAGTGGCTCGCTGAAAATCAATCAGCTAACAGAAACCAGCACTGCTGACTCACAGCCATTAGCCTTTGTTTGGGCATTTTCACATATTGTCTAAGCTTTACTTTTTGTCTACAAGGTTTACACCAAACACCTCCATCTCCTCAGACTCGGATGAACTTTGTGAGTCCCTTCCAACCCAGGATATTCCAGGACTCTCCCACACTCACTTGCAGAGGAACCCAGAGAAAAGGTCAGTTGTGACTCAGAAGAAAAAGAGGGAAGGAATAAATTGCAAGAAGGTGCACTGGAAGCAAACGTGCCTCTTGCACTTTTAGCTAGGAGTGCAGGAAAAGCCCCTACGCACACAGACACATAAACACATTTTTTATTAATCAGGCCTTTAGTTTTAATTGCTTCTTACTATATAGGCCAATTAAAGATGAGTTGGCAGGATGAGGATCTTTCCCAGCTCATTTGAAGGTAGGAAAGGTGGAGTTTGCTTTGCTGGAGGCTCCACATGCTTGGCCAAAAAAATGTGAATTTCACTAAGCACCTCTAGTAAAAATCCTTGTTCTATATAGGTAGGTAAAAAAAAGCAGGAGACCCAAAAGCTTCCATTTGACCCCATCTCTCACTTCCAAATAAAATCAATCACAGCATCTCTACTTGTCTGAGCTCTCAGAGATAAATACCAATAAATACAGATTCAGAACTGCATCTAGAAAAGTCTTAGGTACACATGTCCTCTGAGAGCTCTCCTCCTTTTATCTGTGATTGATCCTCCTCACCTTCAGAGTGTGTCGAGGTCAGAGCTTAGTTAAGAATTCCTTTTAAAACATATTATAGGCACTTTTCAATATATGCTGCGCATTTTGCAATGCAACGGATGGTTACAGAATCACAGACCCAAAGCACATTTATTGTGCAAACAATCAGCCTAAGTGGTATGTAGAGCTTACAGATGTTCTACGGGTAAGGAAGCATCTTCCAGATTCAGATGCCATTTTTTTTGTTGTGTTTTGGGGGTTTTTTACAACCACTTTAAGCATTTTCAAACAAACATAATTAGCAATGAGGACTGAAATGGGCTCGCAAACACTACCCTGGAGTCTGACAGTGCCTTGTGACGTTGCTCGTGGCTGGATATAGCAAAGTCCTGCACTCGAGGTAGCAGTGAAGGATTTTCCTGCAGGGAACAGCAATGGGTGTCAGACTGCCCTGCTGCAGGTGAGGAGCTCCTGAAGCCCTGGTGCCCATGCCAGAAATCTGTATTAATGGCAAACCATCAAACCAGATGGCAGCCAAGAGGTTAACCCAGAGCCAGGCTGGGCCAAGAGTGAGCACAAGCCCCAGCCCACACCATCCCTGTGAGATTTCTCAGCAAAAACCAACACTCTGCACAAGAGGAAGGTTAAAAATTGCACACTCAAGCCAAATTGGAGCTTATCAAGCAAGTGGGCAGCACTGCATTGGTGGGAATAAAAGGGTCTCACCTGCTGCTAGGAGGAGTCTTTTAATCTGAATTTTCCAGAAACTGAGAGTAAAAGATCTTCACAATTCCCTCCAGTCTCCATATCTGTTCATCTAAGAGTCTAAAGAGCTTCCAGCCTGATTTTCCAAAACATCTCCCCAGGTACAGAGCGTGGGTGGCACCTCCAGAGCAGGCCCCAGGTCTGATCCAGCCCCCCACTCTGCTGCTGCACTTGCTTAGGAATGACAGAGAAAATGAAAACTTGATAAAGAAAATTAAAACCTGGCAAAAGTGAGCTCTGGAATCCTAAAACTTAAAAACAACAACAACAAAAAAATTTGAAAAAAGCTTCCAGCTCATGATAAACATTATAATGAAGCCTCTAATTTTCCTAATGAAAGTATTATCTATCGAGATAAAAGTAAAATGATTTATTAGATTTTCAAACATCACAGAAATAAAATAGTAAATCAGTCCAGGCAGTAATTATTCCATCTCAACTTGAAGCCATTAACTCTTTGCCTGCTGTAAAGACATCCTAACTACTCTTTTTAATTCCATAACCCTAAGAAATAGTTTTATATAATCTAACACTAAACAACAATCACTACTGACTTGAACAGGAGTTGAAATATTTTCTTCAAAATTCATGAGAAGAGGAAGCCCAAGGACCCATCTGGGAGGGCTAAAATGCTTTTCAAAAAGAACCCCTGGAATTACAAACTTGTGAAACTCCAAGGAGGGCACCTGGTCACTGCCAGCTCTGCTCCTCATCTCTCCCACCTCTGTTCCCCAGCACTCGTCTTGCTCTGGCAAAAATCAGCCTGCTGTGTTCGCTGTGATTTCGAACGCTGCAGTTCTCCATCAGCTTCCCTCTTACTAAAGCACAGAATATACTGCTTGTTGCTACACAAAGTGTCCCCCCAGCCCACCCCCTCACTAATGGCTCTTTTCATGATCTGCAGCAAGGATCATTTAATCTGTGAAGAATGGAAATTTCAGTGTTTGTATATCGTCAGTTATTACCTTTTATTCCTAAATTGTGTATTTGGAAGAGGAGGAAGGACTTAATGCCTTTATTTGCTGCAGAGCAAATGTTCAAGGATACTGCAGAAAGCAGTTTACCCCAGCATCATTTTAGATGCTGGAACTGGAAGGTGCTCCAAGCCCCTTGGCTGCCATCCCTTGGCATCTTGTGCAGCCTGGGGCACCCTTTGCCACTTCCCACCCTCTGCAACCCCAGTGCTTGGGGACAGAGGGGCATCACATCCACTCTTTGCATTTATTCTGATCACCCTTCCCTATGCCAGCAGCCCTGGAGGCACCTCAAAAGCCAGGCAAGCCCCCTTTGCTGCCCCTGCGTGCCACGCTGCCCCTTGGTGCTCCATAAAAGCAAACAAGGCAGCCATGGTGAAGTACAGATGCATACAAAAGGCACAAATAATAATAATTTTAAAAGTCTGTATGCAGCAGCATCTAAAGCTGACTGCATGTTAAGAAAGGAGATTGTAAAGTCCTCCTGAGTGCCTTAGGAAATTCAGGCACAAACAAAATCTGGGAGGCAGCCTAAGTGCTGCCCTCACAATATTTAAGCCAATGAATATAAGAAGAGGAATTGGAATATCAAAAATAATTACATGAAAATAACAGTGTTTATTTTCCCAAGAGCTTGCCCACCTGCAAGTTCTGGTTTTGCCAATGTAATCCTGCATTTGTCTGAGCAAACTGGCTGAGAGGGATTAGAGCAGGGCTCAGTGTGCTTGTGCCAGGGCTCAAATTCAGCCTGCAAGTTTCAGAGAGCCCTGAATTATTATGGGAATTAGTCAAGGGAGGAGCAGGAATTTAACCTAAATGCTCATCCTTTGGTGACTTTAAGTTACATTTAGTATCATTATTTTACATCAAGCTCCCGAAAATTATTTAATTTTTTTTTCCCTGTTTCATGCCAAGGTCTTAATCTTTACTGCACTGGCAATGAGAATGTTTTAAAGAATCATTTCCCGAGACACATTTAATACATTTCCAGTAAATTGTACATAAACCTGTCCAGCTGGCTGGGTCATTTCATCAGTGACACACCCACTGAGTGCAGGATGCCACCTGAGATTTACCTCAATGCTTTCAAAACCACAGCGATGATGGGATAAAGCTTTGCTAATGTGTGAGTGCGATGGGGAATACACTGATAACTGCCCACCAGGGAGTACAAGGATCTTTTTTAGGTTTGTTATGGGAAAGATTACACAGCGGATTAGACAAAGGGGGTTGAAGATCAGCACTGAAATTACACCGACTTTAGGAAAAGCAGCCTTAAAAAGCTGGCTGTTTATTTAAAACCACTTAAGAAACAGACGGTGAAGTTTATCAAGTGTTTCTGAGCTGTGTCCTGTACGGCTTTCAGGGACTGCTCCACATGCTCAGGAATACAAACAGAAGTTTTCACAGGATGAGGGTTCTGAGCAGGATCTGCCATCTCGGGGTAGAATACCAACAGCGACTGCCTCACAGTCAGCTCTGCTGAAATTACATCAATAAAGAATGTTCAAGATGAACATTTTTAATGGCTCCTCTTGTGAGTATATTTGCTGAATGCAAGCGGGGTGGGTGGAAGAAAGGAAAGATCTTCTCATTGTTCGCCAGCTATTTCTGATAAAGAGTGCAGAGGAGGCGCAGTGCTGAGGAAAGACATCCTGCTGAAGCCAACCTAAGGTGCATCCCTGATTTTAGGGAGAAATGCCTTGTTTATGGTACAAACACAGTCCTTTCCTGCAGGTTCCTTTACCAGCAGTGCCACCAGCGGAGTATTAAGAGAGGCCATGGGGACCCCACATGTCCCAGTTTTGGAGCAGCACGGGGCTCCTGGCCAGTGCCAGCTGTGGCTGAGTGAAGCATTAGCCCCGGTGTCACTGGAGCCCTCAGTGAGGACTCTGGTGACCAGTTATGGCCCAGTCCCCTCCCTGTGTCCCCACCGGGCAGCTCCCAGAAGTTGAGCCAGGCTGGCATCCTCGTCGCTGTTCATCACCGCCGTTTAAGTGAATTTAATAAAATTATTTTCTAAACTGTTTTAGATGCCATATCTATAATCCATAAAATTTATTGTACCTTTATGTAGAATTATACTGGAGTTGAATATATAAATCAATTTATAAGGTCTAATGACATACAAACGCTTAAAAACTAAAGGCGATGTAGTAAATTCAAATTACCATTACAAATGTAAGCTTTGTAGTCAGTGTGTGACCCGCTAAGGATTATATTTAACTCCCCTGAGAGTGGTTTATCATAAAACTTTATACTTTTATTACAGTGAATTATTAACTCCTCCATGATGTGAGTCATTCCATGCTCTGACTATAGCTTTTTTAATGACACTATAATAGACATCTTGCTAATAGCAGTAGGATTGCTACCTCTGAGGTTAGAAAAAATAGAAAAGCCAAAAAAAAGGAAAAAAAAGAAGTGAACATAAAAGATACATGCAACAAATACATGAAAATGCATTTCCCAAGAGAGTAAAAAACAAGTACCTGTAAGAAGTTCCATCCAAGGCTGCACTGCAGAGAGGTCATGACAATCTTCTGGCCACGTGGGAAAGCAATGAGCTGAAAAGGCTGGTATCTGAAATAATCAAAATGTTTTACCATTAGAAGATATAAAAATCTGAATTATTATGATTATTTAATTTTTTTTTTACGTGGAGAAGAATTTTTTTTCTTCCTGATGTTCCAGTTCAATCAAGCAACTTTAAGGTATCTTTATACAAACTACTTGACAATCATTCCTTCTTTCCCAGGAAGTTTCCATAAACTTTTTCCAATCAACGTTTGCACCATCCCCAGTGATCTGCAGTTTAATATCAGTATTTCCAGACCCTCCTCCCTTGGCTGGAATGGGCCCAAAATCCTGGGAGATTTCTGGGCTCAATGACAGGACAATCCAGGCCCATCAAAATTCCAGGGTTCACTTCATTATCAGAAAAGCAAATCCAAGAGAGGTGTTTCACTTCACTTCTCTCTTTTGTGTTTTATTTCAAATTTCAAAACAGGTCTGCCCAGCCAGGAAATGTCACCCTTCTAGATGAATTTCTCTCTCCAAAAACCAAGCTCTGCTCCAGTTACATTGACAACAAAATTGACTGGATTTAAAATAAAGCTAGCCCATTTTTGACCAGATTTCCACGTTTTTCAAGCACAAAGGATTTTCCATATGTTTGAATATGATTTTAAAATGACATGCACACATTTTTCCATAAGAGAATTCTACCAAAAAGTGACTAACTACAATCTGAAGCATGCCAAGTTGTGTGGCATTACACAAAAATGAACCTGTGGGTATTTTTAAATGATCCTCACAAAAGGAAAAAAATAAAAATAGAAAATTCTCAGTTCTCGTATATTCAAGGTTTTTTGAATACTTGTGTTTACAAAAGCAGTAAAAAACACAAATCAAGGAGACAGTTTCCTATTTCCTCATGACGCTCATTAATCCATTTATAGTGCTCCTTTGCTAGCAAGGTGACCACAGAGCTGCTGAAAAACAGCAGGAAAATTAAAACTGGCAAAGAGAGGTCAAGCCTACCTGTACAGCAAAAAACCACCAACAGAATAGCCTGAAACAGTGGCAATGTAGTACAATACAGAGTTTTTTCTCTCTGAAAATTCAGGAGCTGCTCAGAGCTACCTATATGATCACCTTCCACTTAATAAATTTATTTGTAACCGTTGCTTTTAAATAATTGCAATTTTTCTCTTTTTGACAGAGGCAGTGCTTACCACTGTGCACTTGAGGAACACTAAAAGGACTTTGCACAAGGATTTTAAGCAGTGTAAAACTTTGTGGGGAGAATAACCTGCAGAAAATTCAGTCCTGCCACAAAAGTTTGCCTAATTTATCTGTTTTTTCCTTGAAAACAACTTTCATTTTCAGCCTTGCCATGGCTGCAGGGAGAACTTTCAGGGCAGAAGGCCTAGAGCTACAAACCTTCTTACTTTGAGTGGAGCTGAAGATGTTTATTTGAGGAAACTATTAAGGTTCCTAAACCCACAAAGGATTATAGAGACAACAACTCTTGTCTTGATGAATTCACACCTATCTCTACTTGTGTTCTTGGGAAAAACTTGATGTTCAGACCTAAGCAAAAGGATTGCATTGCTGCATAGATCTAGAAGAGGTTTAAAAAAATTCTGTGCTTTAAAAGAATTGCTTTCTGCTCAGCTCCAGCTCTGCAGCAGCAAGAACAGGCTGCACCCTTTGTAACAGTGCACATGTCCCTCTTCCTGCATTGATCTTCTCACCACCCAATGAGAAATTTGTCTAAGCCTGGTGATAATTAAAAACAAACAAACCAACCAACCAACCAGCCCTCTGCTCAGTGCCACTCCAGCAGGAGTTTCTGGGCCAGGACTGAAATAAAGGAAAAGGATGCCACGTGCAAAGTCAGCCTGTGGAGAAGCGAAGAGTGTGCTGTTGTGACACCATGAAGAACTCTCTTTACACAGGTTTTATGGGGCAGTTTACTGCCCTGCTCCTGTTTGGGCCTTTTTTGTCTCCAGTTTCTCTTTGTCAGCGTTTACTTATTTAGCTATAAAGTTTCCTGTTGAGGCTGAGGTTTGTTTACAAGTGGTTCTCAGCCCAAAAAGCAATTAAATGTTTCATTTACTAAAGCTGAGTAATGCTGTTAAGGGTCAGCCCGCCGTGAGAGCAGGGCAAAGGCGGGTGGCCACAGTGGATGTGACACAGAGCGTGCCCACCCCTTCAGAGGCACAGGGATTGTCCATTTGCTGGAGGCAGCCCTGCTGAGGGCAGGTCCTGTTTGCTCACCATAAAACCTGCTCATTAACCTGCTCACCAGCGAGTGCACTGACCCCAGCCCAGTCCTGAGCACCTCACCTGACAAACCCGTTTGCCTTCAAGGTGAGGGGGAAATGCGCACACAGAAAATAATTGTTTGGGGTTTTGTTTCTTTCTTTTAATGGCACTACACATTACTAAGCAAATTGCCAACTTTGTGCTTTACCAGATATGGGCACAACAACTTGATCAAGGTCCAAAATTTCTTTCCTAAACTCTAACTCTGAACCTTTGCTTTGGTGAATTTTGATTCTCAGCTCTAATGCTGCTCCTCAGTAACTGCTGCTTTTCTTTTTTTTTTTTTCATACTTTTGACATCTAAATGTCCTTGTATCTGAGAAGGAGATGGAGATGAAAGAAAAAAAATTGAGAAGTGCAGTGAGTGATTTCACATTCAAATAAAAGAGGTGCTGTACTTCAGGAAGTTATAAGCACCTGCAAACAGGAGTTTATAATGAAAATGCCTTTTCAACCATAGCTATAGCATTGTAGCAGTAATGCTATAATACAATAAACTATCCTATTAAATCTTAAGAGTTAGATTTAATAAGACAGTGGTTGTATATTAAATAAATGCCAAATTATTATTAAAAAATGCTTTTATTGAGGTTTAACAATTCTGTCTTATACTTGCTGCCTTATTACCCCCAAATAAAATGCATGTACAAGAACATGTATTTAAACCATTGCATAAAGCACACATAAAAAGAAAGTTACAAATAGATTGTTCAAATTTGGAAGGAACCCAGTCTTTGAAAGTAAAGTTCACAGGTTTGGGTTAACAGGAACAAAACAATAGTTTAGGTGACAGAAATTTCGTGGTGCAACCATAGCAAAATCCTCGAGGATATTTGAGTCTGGGGGATTTTGGTTTGTTTACTTATTTGGATTCAGGTTTGTAAATTCAAGTTAAGCCAAGGTGGCTCAGAAAAGAGATTAACCTCAAGCTCTATTTCTGGCCAACAAGAGATGGAGGAAATGTTGCAGCAGGCAAGCAAAAATGCATTGTTGACAAATGACTCCATTTATAGTCCAGATTTCGGACACCTTGTCCTTAGTCACCAGTGACATCTAATTTGTCCCTAAAAAAACTAGCCCTTACATCTTTGTTACTTTAGGCTTTAGGTTAAGACATGTGGATGTCCCTCATAAATCTGATCTCCTATAGGGCCTGTCTCCTTCCAGTAGCTTCCCAGTTGAGGGAAAAAAAACAACAAAAAAACCCAAACCCCACCACTACCCATTCTTTTCCTTCCTGTTCCAAAGACCTCATCAAGAATAAAGAAATTGTCCTAAATTTAGACATGTTAATCCCACGGTGTTTGTGTGAAATAGGTTAGTCAGACTGAGAACAAAAGGGAGGGAGCAGAAAGCTATAAAAAGCAAATGAAGGAGAGAAAAAAAATATATCTACTGTACTTCACTAGCCAGAATCACTGTGGGTATACACCATACAGGGACATCCGTCAGCACCAATCAATACGTGTGGTGTTAGTCATGGATGATAAATTTGAAAGGGATTATAACTGTAAACAGTGATCAATAGAGACTTGCTGGAGGAGACAGAGAGGAAAAAACAACCTTAAAATGTTACACGGTTAATAAAGTAAGGGGTCAGTCTTAAACAAAACTCCAGTGAGACCCACTTATTTCAGAGCTGTTTCTACAAGGAGGGGGGAAAAAAGCCCTACCTATTTTCATAAAGCAATTGCTACTAAAAGGGCACATTATTAATTTACAGCATATTTGCTGATCCCTCTGTTTGGAAGTCACATCCTCCATTAATGTTTGGTTGGAGATGTTTTGCTGGATCCAAGCTGGCATCCCCCAGACCCCCAGAGAGAAGCTTGCTCTCCTCTCCTTGCTCTGCCCCCCCTCTCCTTCCCTACCACTGACTTCACTATGGGCACATGAGTGATCAGAGCATTCACAACGGTGACATTCCCCTCCGCAAACAAATTCATCCAGGGCTTCAAGTAAAAAATGCAGAGAGCCTGTGCTGTTCACCCACAGATGAATGGAACTATCCGTCTTGTCACCAGGGGTCGTAGCAAGAGGTTACTGCCAGTATATACCTTGGCTTCTGTGCTGACGTTTGCAAGCAGCTCCCTTGCAAAAAATAAAATAAAATAAAATAAAAAATCCTGCCATATCAAGCACTTATCCAGTCCCTCTAGAACCCTTCTCAGATCATGTCTTTCCACACCTTTGGAGTCACAGCTCCAGGCTTGACATATATATTTTTTTTCTGCTGACCTTTTAGCGTCCTTTCTGCCACAGTGTGTAAACCATAAGCTGATATATGAAGGCAATTTTTAGTGGTGCCACTTGTATCTGAGTGATTGCACACGCTTTACGTTTCTGGCCTGCCACCCTTCCACCTTTTGAAGATCTCTCTATTTCTTTTAAAGGAACTGCAACAGAGGTGAAAAGAAGTTTAACTGCTTCAAGACTTTGATGGCCCAAGAGCACCTGTTTTGGGTTTTCAAGAAGATACGCTGCAGATTGGCTGACCAGTGCTTATGCTCAAACACTAAATCTTTCCTGCCTTGCATATAGACCTGCAGGGGTTGAGGGAGGGGAGAGGAAAGGCTGTGTAAAGCATTTTCCCAAATTTAAGCTGGCAGAGATCAGTGATCACAGCAGGGCAGCTTTGCAAATATGTTACCAATAAGCGCCAAAGATCTGGAGCTGCAGCCGCAGGGACCGCGGCTTACAGGGCAGGGGCCTCTGAAGATTTTCCTGGTGGGAGCAGGGGGATTCCAGATCTTCCTCTGGGAAGATTTGCAGCAGATGGCTGCACAGAGCCATTTTTTTGTTGCCTCTGTGCCTCTCCCCATCCTGGTCACAGAGCTGGCGGCGAATCGCTCAGGAGAACACAAACAACAAGGTGGCATCGGCCATTCCTTAAACAAAACTCCAGTGATACCCACTTATTTCAGAGCAGTTTCTACAAGGAGGGGGAAAAAAAAGCCCTACCTATTTTCATAAAGCAATTGCTACTAAAAGGGCACATTATTAATTTACAGCATATTTGCTGATCCCTCTGTTTCGAAGTCACATCCTCCTTCGATGTTTGGTTGGAAATGTTTTGTGGGATTTGCAGCACACTGCAGCGGTAAAACCCCACACAGCCACGGGGACGCACAACACAGAGACACTGTAACGCTGCAGCAGCCCCTTCCTAACTCACTGGGTAACTCAAAAAGCGCAAGCAATGGAGTAGCAAGACAAAGAGGATCACCTTGAGGCCAAGGTGACCCTCTCCAGGATCAGCACCGTCTCCCCTCAGGTCACAGAGGCACCACCTTGCAAATGTGGAACCCCAAAACCACACAGAATCCTAAAATGGGGTCACCATCTCCAGTGAAAGGATGGATGTGCTTCGCAGCCTGCAGAGACCCTGTCACCAGCTACAGCCGCATGAACACGGGAGCTGACTGCAGCTACTGTGAACTCCTTTGATCCCAAATCAACAGCAGAACTAAGAAAAGTCCATTTTTTATCCTCACATCTCCTGTTCAAGAAATGGTTACCAGGTGGGAGAAGGAATAAGAAGCTGATCTGCCAAGGAATGATTGCAGAGAAAGTATTTGGGAAGTCTAAAGAAAAGTGCAGCTCATGAGAAATGTGGGAGATTTGGAGAAGAGATTGAGATGGTACCACCAAAGAGTGTTGAGATACAGAGGAGCAGGAGTAAAGAAAGTGGAAAGAGTAAGAGAAGAAGAAGAATCCACAGGGTCAAAAAACCAAAAGCCTGAAAACTGTTATGAGGGAGCAATTCCAACAGATCCAACAGATCCAGAGCCTTGTCCGAATCACCTGAACATACTATGCCTATAAAGCAGGGAGGACTGGGTGCAGGATGAAGGCACAGAGTAAATGCCAAAAATCTATTACTTTTTAGCAGCAGAAGCAGAGGACCACATGGCTGCCTCCAAGTGGGGATGGGAGGTTTCCAACCTAGCAAGTTGCAGCGTAGTTGCCATGGGCACAATTTGTGCTCAAGCTGTGCACAGGGGCCAGGATTTGGCTTGGAGCCCCTGGGTTAAACATTACCTTCACAAGGCTGTGCGGTGCCTTTCCTGGGCAGGGGGGTGAGGCAACAAAATTCCAGGGGACTGCCTGATTGGTCACCAGCAGAGACCCCCTGAGCAGTCGTGTGGCACATGTCACACGTGTTACACACACCAGAGTAAGGAAGGGGAGAGAAAGCACCCGGCAGAGAACGGACAAAAAGCTTTGACTCTGTCCGCCTTGGGCCTGATCCAAAGCGTGCTTTCATCACACAGTCATTGATTTAAGAGTCGGAATGAGCCCTTTCTTCCAATGGGAGCTGGATTCCCAGCTGCCCTTTCCTCAAATGCTGGCCTGGGCATAAAGGGAGTACAAGTAATTTTCATTTCAAAGAGGGCTGCAATTGTCCTGTGTTTTAATGCTGGACACTAGGAGTAGCCTCTTCTGCGGGACACAGGGAAAAATCACCCAGCCCACCTCACCTCCAAGGGCCCTTCCTCCCCCTCCAAGGCATCCCGGGCACAGCCCAGGTTAGCAAAGGGGCAAAGCCCTGGGGGCCAGGCAGGCACAAAGCTGCGGCTCCTCTGGAAGGCTGTAGACTCGCACTAGTGGTCTAGTGACCCTGATGATATTGATGACAATTAGTAGACAGAGATTAAAATGGAAATGAGGGAAGGATTCGTCTGTCACTTTATCCATCAGCTGTAGCTTGCCCCAGGCAACAGACACACACTGGGCTTTTTGTTTTGTTGTTATTCCCTTGTTCAGCTCAGTTGGTTTCAGCGGTTTGCTTAGTTATTACTAATTTTTTCTTAAAACTGCTATAAAAAGGGGTTTTGTCAAATATCCACCACTCACAACTCACAGCACCGAGCATGCAAACCATCCCTGGATGTGTCTGCTCTTGCTGCCTGCTTGATGCAGGGGGTGTTGAAGAGATCCACTTTCTTCTGTCTATTTCAGTAGTTTCTGTTTCTTTTGTTATTTTAATACCTGGGAAAGGAATTGAACTGCTGGCTAGGGCTGGAAGGTCTCTGTTTCACTACAGCCAAGGCAATGGCAGTGCTAAGTTATTGTATGGCTGTGACTTCTCAGGCTGGGTGTCACTTGATGGGTAGCCAGTGCAATGTGTCCCCTCTGAGAAACCTGTCCCTCCCACCCTTCTTCTCCCGAGACTGTAAATTGTCATTTCTTGAGATTGGAAGACACATCCCCTAAACTTTTCCTGAGATTACAACTCATATATTCATCTTGAGGGACTCAGGGAGGTTTTGTTTAATGTCGTAACTTGGGAGAGAGAGAATTCTTGCGCAGCTGGTATAAAATTCTAGCCCACAATTACCAGACTGTTTTGGTTCAGTTGTCCACCCAGAAGGAAAAAAACAAATGAAATGTCATTAAAACATGCTCCTGAAGCTCTTCCATGGTCTGGGACATGGACCTGTCCTCATGGCACCAACACTTCCCTCCTGCTTTCTTGTTCTCTCTTGTATCTTCCCTGCCAGAATATATCTCTAGGATGCAACTTTGCAACTTTTATTAACAACACCCCATTCCAGTATTGTGCATACCCCATGTGTGATAAATAACGAGCAACAACACGGACAGAGAGCCACCCTCCCCCTGAAGAAAAAGCAGATTCAGTATTCATAAAGTATTAGAGAGCAGGCTCACATCTGCCACGGTCTTTTCATGGCTTCTGCTGTCACCAGCTCTGCTGATTTGCTCCCGGGAAAAGCCTGGGCACAGACATGGCAGGAGCCAGGGAGCAGAGCTCAGGTCCTCCCCTCCCCACACACACACTCCAGGCTCCCGTGGGACAGAGGCAAATAAATGGGAAAGATGCCTCTGCTGCCATGGGGCCCTGGCACGGAGAGAGCTCCTTCCACTTAGCACGGGCAGAGCAATTAAGGGCTCGCTCCTTAAGCTTAAAAAGTCCTCGCCGTGGTCCTGATCCTACAATGAGATGGATGAACGGTTGTCATTCACACAGTTTCACTGCAGATCTTAAAAGAAATTGTTGGAAATCTGTGATTTCCCAATGGGAATGCAATCACTGTTATAGGCTGAAATCTTGCTGGAAAGAGAGGGGCTGGGGCAAGGCAGCAGGTATTCTGCTGCACCACCAGAGGAGCAGGGAAAGATTTCTACCTCCATCCACACATTTCCCAGCTGGGACTAAACCTGAACAACCTGATTTATTACACCTGCTTTTCACGTGGTTAGCTGCAAATGTTTCTCAGGTTTCTACTGCTGTTGATGGACTACTGACTAATCAAAAAGTCAGGAGTGCGAATTTGCAGTACTGGCTGCTAGCCAGTTTGCCCATAAAAGGTTTCCAAATGGTCACCGAGCCCTTAACCCTGATGAAAACAGCAACAAAGACGCTGCCCCAAGCTCCTGCTCCTGCCACAGCCTCCCTCTGGCTTTGTTGCATGCAAACATCATTGGGTTGCTTTTTTATTTTTTTCAAAAAAAAAAGAGTACAATTCCAGAACATGCAGCAGAGAGGCCTTTCTACTCATTAAAAGCTACATGTGGGTGTGAATTATTTTATATCCTCCTCGGAAATTATCAGACCACCTCAGAAATTGATTAGTTTTCGCATAAGGTGCCAGATCCTCTGGTCCATTTAGGCTGCTTTATGCCACTTTGATGGCTCAGCTCAGCCCTAAATAAAACAGGCTTAATTATCCTTAGGATTTCTCCTGCCTTGGGAAATCTCCAGGTAATGTGGAAATGCCACAGGGACTCCTACACCACCACAGCTATTAGCGGCGGCGAGCAGTGGCGGGGAATATCCCCACGCCCCATTGATTTCCTGCTGCCGTGGCTGTGGGCATCTGGCACACATGAGGGCCACCCTCGGGCTAACGCTGTTTATGCCAAGGAAAAGAGCCTGAGAGTGGGACAGCCCCAGGACCACTGCTTGAAAATAACCTTGTGAGGCTGAGCCTAAATCAAACACAAAACACTTATGGCTTGGTGGGAATGCCGCACTCCGAAAGTCCATGGCTCACAGGAGAAAAGGGGCTCATGGCTCTGGAAAATGTCTCCTCTAGTTTTGCAAAGCCCTCACTCTTGCAGGAATACAAGGGACATGGAGATGTCCTCAGCTTTAGAATAAGCATCTTTTCTCAGAAAAAGACCCATGCCTGCCACTGTCACCCTGAGCAGTCCCACTCCAAAGGGACGCCAAGCCCAGGCCAGGCAGTGGGGGCTCCTCTGCAGGCACAGCAGACAAACACAGGGTATTCAGGGCAAATTTCTGCTCACCCTAAAGAAGATGCCTAGAGGTAAAACCTCTAGGCTTTACCATCACACGCAGAAGTGGGTGTGATGAATTGACCAGCTCACAGCTCACTCATGTAACCTCCTGGTATCTGGGGTGGGTTTGCAGGTCTGTCACCTGTATACTTGACAAAGACACAGAAAGAGAGGGGATGGACTCACACAGGGGCACGGAACACAGCAAAAAATGGGGCCACATCTCCTTGGCGGAAACCCACAGCCTCTTCCCACCGCATACCCCAGGCAGCTCACTTCCATCACAAAGCCAAGACAGGGTTATTTGGGAGCTCACGTTTCATTCGCCTTTGTCTGTCTGCCTTCCTGAATGTGCAAACATCACTGTCGTAGAGCAGATCTGTGTCACATTCAGAAAGCCAGAATTTCTGCATCATGCTTAAAGGAAAGCTGAGATTTTGACAAAACTGATGGGCAAGCTCCCCTCACACTAGAGAAAGTTTCTTATGCACCACGGGCGAGTGGGCGAGGGAATTTGTTGAGACCTGTCGTAGCACCAACAAGAACTAAAAAATCTTGCAGCAGCTACTGCCATCTGAGCCTGTCAAATCCCACTGCAAACAATATGTCACTCTGCTGGGGAGGCGGCGAACAATCTGAGGGTGAGAAAAAGGGACGTCTGAAGTATCCAAAAAACTCACTCCAAAGGTTTTTAAAAAGAAGAGAGCCCATCCACGCACACACGCAGTGCCTCTGGCCAACAGGCATTGGCTGGAGAGCTGCAGCTTCCATGTTTGCACCAGCTTTTAAAGTGTTCCCCAAACCCCTTGGTTCCAGTAGGATAATGCTAGTTCTGGCACATCTTTCTTAAATTCATGGCCAGACAGCACAAATGCCAATGGAGTGGGCAGGCTGCAAAGGCTGTCTACCTTTCTGCCAAAGTGCAGGATAACAGCCCTTTTTTTGAGCAAACACTGGTTTAACCAGGTTCTGAGCTGTACACTGGCAGAGGTAATACCATTTGCTTTGCTCCCTCTGGGGCATTTGGAGAGTTTGGAAACAGCTGGAAAGAACAGGGAGGAATGGGAACATCAGAGCATCAGTCAAGGGCCCCATGCTCCAGGGGCATTTTCCTCTTCTTTCAAGCTCTTTCTCCCTGAGAGATGCATGTGTTGTCTTCCACAGTTCTTTGCTTCCTCACCATATGCAATATTCCCTGCAAGTAAACCTACTCCTCTGGAGGTACCCAGGAATGATGCCAAGAGGAGAGCAGGGAAGCCCCCTTGCACTGGCCTCTCACCAAGGGATTATTAGCCGCCAGGATTGTCAAGGGTTTTCCCACTCTTTCCAGGCTGAGTGTCAATGGTTTTCCATTAACTGGGTTTTAATATCCCAATGCTTTTTACTGCATCAGAGCCTTGCAAAAGATACCGTGGTAAAGGATATCTTTTGGAACATATTCCCAAGAAACATAAAGCTGACAGTTCCCATCTGCTTTACGAATTGGCCCTTCCAGCAAAGGAAAATCCACAGGCAAGGGAATATGGCTTCTGACTTAAGTGCAGTGCTCTATATAAAATTTAGGGGGAGGAGGGTGATATCCCTCCCATGATATCTGTTAACATTGTCTCTAGGAAGGAAGAGGCAAGCAACACAATCATACAACAGCTTTGCCACAGAGAGAGAAATATCCTGGAAAACACACGTTGAATTAAAACCTGAAAGTCTAAGAAGAAAACAGAAAATTAGAAACCTGTGTCCATTGAAAAACAGACTAGAAAGAAAACAGATCAACAACTCACAGAGCAAAACAGCATACAAATTGGAACAATCAATATGAATAACAAGAAAACCAAAGCTGAGGATCAAAACCTAAAGCACACTTGCTAAGTCTGAAATAACCACATTTCTCCCTGAAATGCAAGGCCAAAGCTGCTTCTTAGGGACAAATCATTGATGTTAATTACCTGCCCAGGTTTGGAGAGTGAAAGCAGAAACCTCAAATTCTTTCAAGGGAGACAGAGAGTGGAAAAGGACATCTTTTCTTCAATGTGCCAAAGCAAGGCCTTTTCTTCTCCCCCCTCCCTGCCCCTCAGCAATTGTTTCATATCCATAAATATAGTGAAAACCAACTCCCAGCTCCCCAGCAAAATACTCAAGTTGTAGTACTGACTTCTCAGAATAAACTCGCTTAAAAATTACACATTTGAAAATTATAAGAAACCTCCTGAAAACATGCAGCTAATGAAACCAAAGCTTTTGTTATGAACACTGTGTGTCTGAGCAGACCAGACCTTCCTAGCCTGTAACAAGATTCCCAATTTCTCTGACAAGCACAAAACCACCTTCTGTGTCGCCTATTTTAGTCGCAGGAGCACCTCTCCTCCCTTGTCAGGTACCATCTCACAGCCCCGTGGAGTCTTGTTAACTTTCTACCTTTTGTGCTTCTCACTGTTCAAAGATTTCTAAAAACTGCACACAAGAAAGAATTGCGGAGAAACTTGTCAAGGCCGGTCGGTCTAAAGCTGGACCTATCAACCGTGATTTGCTTTAGGAACAAACACAAGCAATAGCCTCTTGCCCCTTTTCTCTGACTGTCAGCAAAGAAAGGGGAATCTGAAAACGATCTAAACCCCATTTTCCCAAGCACCAGTTAGCCCAAGAACAACTACATTGAACCTTCAATTTAATATCCCCAAAATTGCTATATTTTTCCTTGGTTCATATAAATCTGATTTGTCCAGATATATTTCAGGTTTTCACAAGTTGATTGAGGTATGGTTTAAAAGAAATATGATCCTCTGCCTTTTCAGAGGGACGGATATTTTTATACCAAGATATATTTCCCGCAGCACGGGTCCAAACACAATCATCACCTCCAAAGGGAAAGCAACGTGGCCTGGAGAGGAGGAGAGGAGTGCACCTGGCTTCACAGCATCTGTGAGCAGCGCCCTGAGAATAAAGGCGGGTTTGCCCCCCGGGAGTTCCTCAGCCAGTGGCTGCGTGCCTCTGGCTGCAGGAGGAGCGCCCTTAGCAAAGGGATCGCTGGTCACACCTCTCCCCGCTGTGCCGAACCCTGGAGGCTCTGCCTGCAGGCACCGCTGATGCAGGCAAAGATTAAAAACATATATAGGTAGGGACACAAAAAGAAAGGGGGGGAAAAGGATGAAAAGGAAGGGGAGGAAGAGAGGAGTGAGTATGTGGGGGGCAAAAAGGCGTAGGGCACCTGGAGACTGGCGTGCCTTAGTGGGTGCCCCATCCAATGCCGCTGAAGGGCAGCAGCTCTCACATCACCCTGCCAAGTGCCTGCTGGAAAGGCAGGCAGTGTGGAGAGGAATCCTATCAGGGAATAGGATGCCGCCAAGCAGTTCCTTGCTCTCTCTATTTAATATGCCCTCACCAGTGCAGTGGCATTTCAGGGAGCCTGTGCTCCGCCTCGATGGAGAGCCCAGTCTCGGCTGCTCCCGCGGCTCCGGCAGGCTCATCCTGAAAGGCGCATGAGAGATCCGGAGCCAGGCGCGGGGGAAAACCTCCCTGGCATGTGCCCGATCCACATCACAGTTTGCAGGAAAGCCAGCGGGGAAGGCAGAGCTCAGCGCCAGAAAGGTGCAGCCCTGAGCTCATCCCTGAGGAGCTGGGGGACTCTGCGGTCCCTCAGCAGAGTCTGAGCGCTGGGACCCCCAAAGAGCCGCTCACGCTGCTTTAACCATCCCGTTAAACAAAGCACAACTGGAGCTAACTTGGCCCTTTGTAATGTACTTGTCACCGGTCCCATCCCTCTTTAGGCTGCTGGAGCTGGCGACAGCTCGATTTACCACTTGAAGAGAGCTCTTGGGAAGTCATCTGCCAGGGTAACTGTGGGAGAACGGTATTTCAAATGGACAGAAGCAAAATCACTCCTTTTCCCTCAACATTCCTGCCGTGAATAACTTGGAAAGAGCCACTTCAGTTGGACACGGCAAGCTCCATGTCTCCTGCTACCTCAGGGGTGATTCAGAGGAGACAGCGCAGGCTCCAGGTTAAAAATCTTGGTTAGCCATCTGCCTGCTCCTGCTGATTATTCAGTTTGGCCCCAAGACAGCGATTTTGGGACCTTCAAACCTACCGAGTAAGAGATGGCTACTTATTTTTGGGGATTTTTTTTTTTTTTTTCAAATTAGGGTCTCCTAATTGACCCTAAATCCTTGGGTCATTTTAATCTGTCAGACCTGATTTATCCCTCGTTTTGGTGGGGGAGGCTGGCACTAAGCAGCAACTCTTAATCTATCCATCAGTTGCCAGGCAAAGTCTGGAGCAGGCAGAGAGAAGCGGCAAAGTAAATTCAGAGCAAGGCTGAAGAAGGCATCTGAGAAACTTTCATTTTCAGAGGCTACACAGGGCTGGCTGCCAGCATGAGTGAGGCTCTGAGCTGGAGTGGATGTGCTCTGCTTTCTCACCTGAAAAGATTTCTCTGGAGCAATGTACAAGCAGCAATGAAGGTAAAAGAAATAAACTGTGGTTTGGAAGCGCGATCACAGATGTAACAAAGAACAAAGTAGAGTGGTTTTGAACAATCCTCCTTAAGAAACAGAACTACTCCCTGTGGAAAACCATGAAAATGGCCCCACAGGAACTAGAAAAGATTGGGGAAATACTAACTACAGATTTGAGAGTTTTCATGAACAACCAAGACAAGATTGTAGGGATAGAGAGAGTGCATCCCTGTCAAGGAAGTTGCAGGAAATCTCTCTGCAAAGACAGTTGGCCAAATTGAGCAGAAGCCAACGCAGACATGTGATCTTGTAAGGCTCCTCCCGCCCTATGAATAGAAAAAGCCAGAAAATTTTGCATATGTAACCACTGCCTGGGCAAAAGGTGTGAGGCTTTTGGTTGTAGTTCAAAACCATGCTGTTGAGAACAAAATTACAAAAGCATCCACTTACACAAAGGGATTAAATTATTTAATTGCTTGTACACTTCTGCTAGAAGTCAGAAAACAAACGAGAGGAATTAGGATGGCTGATTTATGAGCACAAATATTACTTGGTTAATGTTACTAGGAAAACTCACATGGTCAGGACGTGCATAAGCCAACTCAGTGGGCTCAGGTGCGCACAAAAGAAAAGGTGCAGAGCACCATCTCAAAACCTCTGCAAGTCTGTGCAAATAAAGATTTCACTATGTAAAAGATTTATTTCAGCTGAAAATAGCTGGTGGATCTGTGTTCTCACAAACACACTGCACGGAGTGAGCTACTTGGTGCCTGCTACACCCCACCAAAACAGTGTAAAAAACACGATGACCAGCTTCTTTAAAGACTTATTTATCATGTGTTGGTAAAAAAAGCTGTGTTAACATATGGGACTTCAATCTGAATGGCATATGCTGGTGTTCTCAGGCTACCAGCACTAAAAAGTCCTCAGAATTTCAAAAATTACAGGCAGCCAATTTCTTAACTCATCCCAGCTTGGGGTAGAGTGCCTAATGACAGATCCAGAGGAACTGATCCCAGATGTTAAACATTAATGGTTACTCGAATGACAGCGACCATGGCTCGACCATATTTGTTGTCAACATCCAGACTCGGCTCCAGAGCGCTGTGTGTGTTTATGGGCACTCCAGCGCGTACATTCACATATCTGCCGTTGGACAAAAACTGTTCTCACAATGCTGAAATAATTATGAGCAATATCAGCTACAGAGGGGCCTTTTCATGGTAATCAGGAAAGTGTTAAGAATACATTTGTAGATTTCAAAGGCCACAATTTCACAACCAAGAGACAAACTGACAGTATTTTAAAAATTCTCTCAGTTTAAAAGTAGACATAGAATGAAAACACATTTGTTTCAACACAAAGCACTAATGATATAAAGGAATACTGATAATAACAATTATAAACCAAAAGCTAATAACTCTGGGAATTTGACAAAGGGAGCCAGAAAGGGGGGGGAAAAAGGAAATCGGCGAGGAAAGGATATCTGGGACTTTTAAAAGCATATTGAGAACAAAAATGTTGTCAGCTGTTACTGGAGAAAAATAGACAAAATGTAATAATAATGAGGAAAATATATAAGAATTCAATGAATACCTGTCTTCCATATTTGGGAAATAGATTTTATATGCATATTGTCTCAAAACAATGAATCACCCTCAATCTCAGCAATGAGTGAAAGGACTTTAGAACAGCAGCTAGAAAAGGGAGAGATTTTGAAGTCAGTCAGTTGGAAAATGTGCAAAGAACGGGCATGGAAGCTCTCCACCCCACAGGGACATGATGGGATTTACAATACTCCAGAAGCCCAAAGCAAAGTAACATTTCTCCAAAAATTTAAAACAAACAGATGGGTCCTGCAGGTACTGCGAGGACTGTCATTCTCATCTTGGGTAAGGTAATGGGCAGTTAATCCAAAAATTATATATTATAATGCAAAAGGAGCAAATACAAACACCTTCCAGTTGTGTGGGTTTACAAGGAATAGATTTTAAGTGGGATATTTTTGTTACTTAGAGCCCAGATCAGCTTGATAAGGGTGATAATGTTGGTATGCTGCATTTAGATTTTTGCAAAGCATGCGATCAGATTCTCCACACTGTTTTGACTCAGTAGGTAGAATGATATAATCTAAACAAGGCACAAATTAAAATGGATTAAAACTGGCACCTTAGATTGAAAAATGTAGCTGTGAATAGAAGTCTGAAAATTGAATAGGAATGGTTTTAACTGGGCCAGCAGCACCAGTCCTCAGTCTCATGCTATTTAACATATTAAATCAATGATTGAAAAAACCCTGGAATAAAATCATTATTAATAAAGTCTGCAGGTGACAGGGAGACTGCAGGAGAGCTCAATCAAAGAGCACACAAAGCACTCTGAATCACTTGGCAAACTGTAAACTGAACAATATCCACCCCCAATAAAACACTTTCATCCAGCCAGCAACCAAGAGGGGACCCCACCACCCCTACCCCAAACCACACCAAAATTGTGTTTATATCAGCTGATCACAAAATCTCCATTCACATTCCCAGCCACAAAGCCCAGTGCAGTCTCAGGCACAGGGAGAGGAGTTTCAAGGAAGAATAGAGACGTTATCCTGCCTGTGCCTTTGGCAAAGGTGCAACTGCTGCAGGAATACAGAGACAGCCCCAGAGGCAAAAGTTCAAGCAGGAAATTGGTTAATTGTGAAGGATTCAAAGGGGAACAAGAATGGGGAAAGCACTAGAAAACATGCCTTATCATGAACAACTCACAGCCCTCTGTCCCTTCAGCTTATCAAAGGAAAGGTGACAGAGGGCCTCGATCACAGTTTATGGTGGCACAGGTCACAAAAAATAAATACAATGGGACACTTCCTTCTGAGAGACAAAGTTGTCAGAAGACCCAGTGCTGGAAGCTGAAGCCAGAGAAAGCACAGCTTGGGTGGAGAGCTAATTTATCATTGAAACTATTTAGTGAAGGGATTGTGGTGTGTTTTACAGCACAGGGAAACTCAAGTACTGCAATTGGTTTGCATTTTAAAAGATACAAAGTACTCAAAATTGGATAAATGCACTCAAAGCCTTCTGACACATTTCTCTCCCTTTTCCATGGGCAATGATTCATCTCTCCTAACTTTTTTTCTGGAGCCTTCCCCATGATTCACACATAATATCTGCCAGAATATTTAGCTCCTCCTTCTCTATTTTCCTTACCACCTTCTCACCTAAGAGCTGCAAAACATATTTATTTGGTTGCTGCCATGTAGACTACCATGTACTTCACATGCCTGCAGCACTAATGTTCAGAGACAGATTTCACTTATTTCTGTTCGTCAGAATAAATGGTGAGAAATGGCTAATTTGCTACATCACAACATTTTAGGAGGTGAGGATGATGGAAAAAAAAAATCTACCAGCTGTCTGGAAAGTTAGGGTATAAATCCAGTCTTCTAATTATTAAAGGGGCGTGTTTTAACACCAATGCTTAAATTCAAGCATGTGGATATATTTTAGCAAGATCCAGGAGTACAGAATTGGGCAGGGCAAGGCAGAGTTACCTCTCTTAATTACAACAAGCCGCAATTTCCCAATCCAATTTTTTTTTTTGAAAGAAACAGCTAATACCTATTTTGCATGCATGTAACAAAACAGTCTTTTGCAGCTATCTTCCGGAAAACGGAAAAGAATCCTCTTCCCCCTTTTCCCCACGTTCCGTTGATATCTTGTGCCAGACTCAAACTGACAGAATTTGTCAGCCACCAACTGGAGATGCTACCAGTTTCCAAATCAGGAATTACGTGGGCCAACCAGTGGTCTGAAACCTACTGTAAACAGCCCCCAAGCGAGGCGCCAATATGGTAATTTGGGGAAGTGATTTAATGTATTGGCTTCCAGTAGCAAGTCAGACCCCAGGCAAGGAAACACACTTAGAGGGAATTCAGCGTGACACCGAAATCGGGATGGTCGAGAGCAGTTTCCTCTCTGGGGAAGGAAAACCAGCAGCACAGAAGTGTCACTTCAAGCTTGAACAAGTTTCTACCAGCAGAACTTGTCAGGACACTGTCAGGCAGGAGCTGACAGCCATAAATCAGTGCAGCTCCAAGCGGACTGCCGAGCACATGGGCTTTATAGGGAGAGGGTCTCCCAGTGACAACAGCCACCTAATGCTCCCCTACCCTAATAACTGCATAAGGAAAATAAATCTGAGCAAGTGCTCAGGAGTGCCCTTTTCTCCCGTGCTGTTACACTGGAGCTGGAGTAATGCCAGGTTGGGGTTTTGTTGTTGTTGTTGTTGTTCTAAAAAGGTTTTGCTCTGCAACCAATTTTGTTTTGTTAAAACAAACAGAGAGGCACTTGCTATTGATCTCCCTATTAAATAGTCCTGGTAAACATTTTGACTAGCTCTGCAAACTTAATACAGATGTTGGTTCAGCGCAGATCACTCCCGACAGCTGATACAGGGAGCTAATGCGTGTCCGTGGCAGGGAAGGCAGCAGAGCAGGGGAAAGGGAGCTGCAAAAATAAGTAGCTTTCTGGCAGGTAAGTGCTGTGCAAATTCAATACTTGTGCTCAGGTGTGCGTGGATGCCTTGTGTGAGGGAAGGGGGAGATTTCTAATCTGGAAATCGGAATTAAGCAGAAGGAAAGCCCCCCCCAGCAGACATCCACCCACAGCTGCCCAGGTGAAAGGGGATCTGTACACTGGACTGAATCTCGCAGGGCTCTGCCCAGCTGAAATTCAACTTCTGGAGGTGGCAGAAGTGGGGAATCTGCAGGATTCCATAGCCTGGCAACAAAAGAGGCTAAACCTGATTCACAAGATAAAATAAAACAACATAAGAAATAAAAAAGGGCTCCTCTGTTTCCTCCCAAAGGTCATGTGCACCTGGGGCTCTGTGGCAAACCAGCACCTCTCCAAGGTCCCTGCATCCAGCCAACAAAGTTACCTCTTACTTGGGAAATGCTGTTGGAACTGAACTGATCAGGTGAAATAAGCAAAAGTTGCTGCTTTGGTTTGGAATGTTTCACTTCTCAGCATATCACCTGCAGCCAGGGCTGCCCAAAGGAGCTCGCTCATTTTACCCCCAGAGCTTTACTGCACTTTGGGGTGGGGGGCCATGGCACCAGCCCTGAGGGTCACTGCTCCCAGGATCTGCTCTTTTCCCACATGGCGCATCGGAAAACTGGGATGGACAATCTGCCATCCCCAAAGTCACCTCTGGTATCAGATGTGGGTGTCCAGGTGTCAGCCATGCTGTGAGGAGAGGCTGGAATTGTCCTGTTCTGGGCACAATGGGCTCCTTCCAATTCCAAGGCTGCGCTGCCGGGCACAGCCAGATCCCTCATCAGGCCGGGAACACCGCAGGGGAACAGGCCAAATTGGCGCCTGGCAGTGAGGGGAAAGGCCTGAGGGGAAAGCACAAGGGGAAAAAGCGCAAAGGGAAAAAGCATAAGGGGGAAAAGAAGATGGGGGGAAACGAGAGCAGGGGAAAAGTGCATGGGGAAAAGTGTGAGGGCGAACAGTGCAAGGAGTAAAAGCATGAGGGGGAAAGTGCAAGCATGAAAAAATGCGAGGGGGTGAAAAAATGCAAGCAGGGGAAAAGTGTGAGGGGGAAAATTCATAAGGGAAAAGTATGAGCAGGACACGAAAAAGCAAGAGGATGAAAATCACAAGAGAAAGTGTGAGCCGGGAAAAAAGTGCGAGGGGGGAAAAGCATGAGGGGAAAAAACGTGAGAGGGGAGAAGCGTGACAAGGAAAAGCTTCAAGGGAAAAGTATGAGGGCAAAAAGTGCGGGAAAAAGTGTGAGGGAGAAAAGGTGAGAGGGAGAAAAAGTGCAAGAGGGAAAGTATGAGGGGAAAGTGTGAGCAGGAAAAAGTGTGAGGGAGAAAAGATGAGAGCAGGAAAAAGTGCGAGTGCAAGCAGGAAAGTATGAGGGGGAAAGTGCAAGTGGGAAAAATGTGAGGGGAGAAGGGCAAGTGGGAAAAAGTGTGAGGGAGAAAATGTGAGAGCAGGAAAAAGTGCAAGCAGGAAAGTATGAGGGAAAAACTGTGAGCAAGAAAAAGTATGAGGGGAAAAATGTGAGCGGGAAAAAGTGAGAGCGGGAAATTGTGAGGGGAAAAGTGCGGGCAGGAAAAAGCATGAGGGAGAAAGTGCAAGCTGGAAAGAGAGGGGGAAAGAGTGCAACGGGGGAAAAAGTGTGATGGGGAAAGAGTGCGGGAAAAAAAAAGTGAAGGGAAAAGTGTGACAGGAAAGTGTGAGGGGGGAAAAGCATGACAGGAAAATGTGAGAAGGGGAAAAGTGTGAGGGGGGAAAAGTGCAAGTGCTTTCATGAGCCCCATCTCATAGAGGCAAGACAAGACCACTGGTTTGCCCAAGATCCTCTCGCCTCTGAAAGGATCAATGTCTCCAGGACCTGGATACTGCCTACCAGTGTACTTAGACCAGGATTTTGGAAAGCAAAGTTCAATCTGCTGTTCCTCTTAGGCTAGGGCTCAGCACCTTTCCCAAAGAAACCTGGTGCTGGTGTCTTTGAGCTGATCAGATCACCAGCAACCGGCCCTAAGAAATTTAAATGAGGAATAACAAATACGAAGTGATGAAAACTAATCACTTGAAAAGTCACTTTCCAGGTGCACTTTCTTGCTGAGAGTCATAAAAGTTTCTGAATATACAAATATTTGCACAAATAACCAAAGATTATCTCAAATAGCAGAGTGGTTAAAATAGCTTTGCAAAGAAGCAAAGAGCAAAGCCCTACTCATTCATGAATATATTTATGCATTTGTTTATTACTATGCAGCCAGCTTTAAACCCTTCCCAGCAGGGGAGAGACTCTATACCTTATGCCTATGGGCCTCATAATGCTTCCAGTGGGGATGGAAAAACTTCAAAAAAAGTTTGGCATTCAGATCCAGTTTCTCTGCTTATCTGCTGCTAATCCAAACTCTCCCAACATATCAAAAACGTTGAACCGGGCAGGAAACCACATGAGAACAGGTTTTCCTACAGGATTTCTGGCATTTCTACATTAGATTCCAGATGGAAACACCCATGAGAACAGCTTCTATCCTGGTATTTTTGGCACACTCAGTTCCAATTCTATCCGGAAACCTGAATTGGGAAAGAAAAAAAAAAAAAAAACCTCCACACAAACCAAAAAGCATCAAACGTTTGTCTCAGTATTTCAGAACCTGAAGAAAAGTATATCATTTGAGGTGGATTTTAATTTTAGGAATAAGGAGACAATGTTTTTGGTTTTATCTTCAGTGGTTTGTCTTTCCCTACTCCCAGTTTCACACATCCTCAAAAAGAGATAGCAGAGTGCTCAGCTACCAAAACTAGAAATGACCATCCATCTGAAAATAAGCACACATGCTACCCCCAATAAGATTTGGGCTTCACACAAATGACTTTGCTCCTTTCTATGCCCAAGGGAATATCAGATGCCTAAAACTAAAGGCATTCATCAGAACTTCTGAAAAAAGAAAGATTTCAAAGGGGTTGTTACCCATGACTAGAGCCAAAGTCAGGCTCTTTGCCAGTCAAAAATGAATGAATTAAATGTGGTAAATGAATTCACCACATTTCCTGCAGTCCATTTTTTGCTCATTTACCCAGCATTGCCACTCCCTCTAGATTGGCAGATGCTTCCATAGGTAATAACTTCAGCACTAATGACTTTGAGCAGAACCTTTCCAAAGTTATATTCGGCCCTGCTCATTGATTTCTGTTACATGGGGCTATTTAATACCAGCCTTTTTCTGATGTTTTTACTGCCATTGAAAGCATCTGCATTTTGTTCTCAATACTGTCTGACACTTTTTCTCTGACCTCCCAGCCCTACCTCTTGCTTCGTGACTTTCTGCTGCCCACACTGGGGGTAAAAAGAAAGAATGGTCAAGACTGCGACATCAGTGAGTTTGTTAGCAGCTCACCTCAATACCTTAACCCTGTTGGGGTTTAAAGATGAACACTACATAAATCTATAGCAAATGAACTCAAAGAAAAAACAAAAACCAGAAACAAACAAAACAAAATCCCTGCTGCTTTGGTCAAATAACCCATTTTAAGCTGTGCCTACCAGTCTTAAACCCCCCAAATGATCCACAATCTCTTTTCCCAAAGCCCCCTGGATACATGTTCACATGCTGCTGAATTCTGCCACCTTCACACCCTACTCATGCTATTGAAGGTGGGACTTTTCAGTAAGGAGCAAGGACACAGCACCAGGCCTTCCCTTCGTGCTCCCCAGCCACTGGCTGCTGTGTTCCAGCAATGGTACCTTTGACCCCCTTGAAGTGCAGAGGATATGCTTGTGTTTACACTTTAAAAGTTGTTTTTTTCTCCCCTGAAGTAATGCTGCCGCATCTACTCACATGTACATCAGTTCCCTCTACTGGCAGCATTAATTAAGCTATTCCTTTAATTCACCAGGTAGGCCTAGGGTTTGGAAAGGCACACGTGCTCCACTGGCTGGGAATGTGTGGGGCTGGGTGTTATTCTCTCGCTTGTTACAGCAGAAACTTCAATCCACTGGTTCTTTCCAGTGTAGTAGCTCCCCATGTTTTTAAAACTCGTTTTCCATGCTATAATCCAGGGCAGCTACTTAACATTATCTCAGCATATTTCAGTCCTCAGCTGTGGCAGTCAGAGGGAAATGAGGAGCAATGACTCCTGAACAGCTCAGGCAAACATAAGACTCATCAATCCTTGAGCTCTCCATGTTGTGGCTGGGCTGAGCATCCAGCCTCTCCTCAGCCAGGGCAGCCCCTCCTGAGGGACCAGAGGGTCCATCAGGCTCCTTTTACTCCTTCATGTTCCCAGAGGCTATTCTAAAACAATGCTGGTTCAAAACATGCTTAAAATCACTTGGCCGTTCTTCTGCCTTTTCATTTTATATTTTTTCTCCAGTTAAAGTAGATTGATTTTGTCCTGCCACAGGTAATGCTTTCCTCCTGAGGTATCAGGCCAGAGGAAGAAGTAGTCATTTGCTCTATTTGGGTGCTTGAGGAAACACAGAATGAAAGAGAATCACTTGTCATTTAAAAATCAAAACAAAAACCCGACAAGAACATCTGCCCTAAAGAGAACAAGATACAGGATTTCCCCTTTGGACCCAAGCTGTCAGTATTTAGCAAAACCAGCAAAAGTCTTTCCATTTTCTAAGCAAATGGAGAGTATTTCATAGCTCTCCACTGTTGTTCCAGAAGTTTCCATAGGTATGTTTTTGTTTCAAAATTGTGGCTTAAAACCTCTATTTAGGACCAAACCAAATAAACCTGCATGGGTATAGCAACCGACAAGGCCATCCCTGGAAACTGAGCTTGGCTAGTGTAATTAGAGGAAAGACCACATAGAATTTGGTAGGAAAAATAACAACAGCCTCTATACCCCTGAATTTGCATATGCAAATGCAAGGGCATAAAGTTATAGACCTCTTCAGCACCTCAGTTTAAATATGCTTCTCACTCCTACCTAGCATGGCTGAGGTGTTCCCAATGCACACAGTTTCTTTCTTGGAATTTTGAAAATGTGTCCTTATTGTGAATTTGCTTTCATTTCTTTCTTTTTTTTTTTTTAATCTAGATTGTATTTCTAAAAGAGATTGTACAAAAATGTTGTGTTCTGACTAAATGCATTACACGACCTAGAGTCATATTTAGAGGAGAAAAAAAACATTCTTGCTCATGCTGCCGCACAAGTTCCTGTTTGGGGAATAAAATTGTTTATTTCTGATTCTTTCAGGAGCTTTTGCAGACTGATCAAGTGTCAAGACATGGTAGTTGACTCAAAGGTAACATAGATATTGCCTCATAATATCTTTAGGACCTGAATCAAATTTTGAGAGATTTTGAAACTATGGGAGGATAATGAAAATACATTTCTTTCTTTGTATTATCCTTCATAATGGGAAGCTTTACATTTCTTTTCTAGCAACTATGATGTACACTGTACTATCAAGGCATTTTTAGGGACCATTTACCTGAATACAATTTATATGGAAAGTGTCTGAGAGCCAACCTGGATTTATGCTTCCTGGTCCTTGTAATAATAGATTTCCCTTTTTTTTTGTTCTTTTTTTTTTCCCATCAAAATAAATGTCAGAAAGTTCTTTGATTGTTCAATAAGGGAGAAAACCATCCTTTTCCAAATGAAAGAAATGGTTATGGGCAAGGTTTGGGTGTTGCTGTGAGCTCCGTGGAGCCCTCCAGCCCCAGGAACAATGCACACAAGGACACATTTTCCTCCAAGGTTTGTCCCAGCACTTGCTCCTATAGTAGAGCTCAAACCCTTCCTGGGGTTTGGGTTGCCCACTGTGTTGGCCACTGATCTGGGGGAAATCCTCGAGGCAACAGATTAGTCTTTGCAACACAAAGACTACCACAAAAGCGGGTTTGGGGAGGAAAATCCTTGCCTTTACAAATATTGGTTTGGGGCAATTCACCTAAATCATTCTTTCCCCTGGCATTTCTCGGATTCTAAAAATCCTAATGCAGCCCAGCTCTTCGGGAGTGCCGTGTTGGGGTTTTTGTACACACACCCAGGCCCATCTGGATTCCCACACAGGCCAGGTATGTGGTATAAATAGCCCAAATTCAGCCTATCCGGGGCATTATTAGATTCTCTCCCCTATTCATGCACATACACACATAAAATTCTGAAAAATTCTCCTAAGAAATATTTTAAGATAATTGACTTGCCAAACTATGCTATAAATTCCAGCTTTCTTTTCATGGGGACTGAGGTGATGCCTAACATGTGTCTACCCGAGGCAATGTCTTTTTGATATCATGCAGTGGAAATGGCAGAATCTGGCTCTTTAGTGACCATGACATCCAAAAATTGGATGCAGGAGTTCACCTCTCTCTCACAGGTTAAATGAATATTCTGAGAGTATCGATTGTTGAGTTCTTCCAGTGGAAGATGAATGTGATCGGCATCGATAATCAGAAAAAAATATCATCTACATACCTCACATATGCAGATGGTGGCTGTTCAATACCAGTCGGCAGTGCAGCTTCCTGGTGTGACAGGAAAATATCTGCAGCAATTGAGGATTAACAGGGGCCATTGCTACATCAGTGTTTTGTTTGTAATAGCTCCCATTCTATCAGAAATAACTGGTTGCACATTTCTGTGTCTGACATTAAAATTCACCATTGAAAGCTCGCTTGGTAATAATAAAGCCCCTGCAAGAGTCTCTACAAACACACTAGACTCCAAATTAAAGAGCAAGTGTATTGTTAGGGTGTGCATGGATCTTTTTTGAATTAGTGCTAGGTGAACAATAAATAAAATTCCAGGAGAAGTTCCCCAAGCTGATAAGCATTCAAGGTATTATCTTTGCTCTGTACTGTATGCGCTTCTGGGTGAAAAAATTCTAATTGCACTTCCATTCAAAAATCAACCGTGGGAATAAGGAATCATGCTCATTTTATGCACAGCAGCCCGAAGGCCTTATCCTTAAAACAAATTACAGCGCCTCCTATGCAACTCACACTCTGAAGCTAATTCTAACCCTAAAGCAAAACTCCAAAATTAAACTTTAATCTGTGATCTAAACAATTTTGTGTTTGTGATCAATCTTGGTGGAGTGGATTTTAATATATATGAGTGTGTGTGCATGGGCGTGTGCGTGTGTGTATATAAAAATATAAAACGCTCAGATAATTGTTATCGCGGGTGAAGACCAAACATTAAATACTCTGCTCAGTAACACTGAGATAAAATACACACAGAGAAGGGAGGGAATAAAGCTGTTAAGCACACACTCCTATGTGTAACAGAGTCCTGGACTTGCAACCAGCGAAAGCTTAAATTCCGCCACATGTATCATATTTACTACGTTCTGCCAAAGAAATAGGCAGGCTGCCATGCCATTAGAGCAATTACTCTTGCCCTCTCAGATATGTAGAAATTAGATTCTGCTCCTGGAAGTCATACACTGAGGGAAGCGAAGAGCAAGCGAGGGGAAGCACAAGGAGGAGAGGCAGAAAGGCATCAATTCATCCCGGAGAGGAGGAAAGGCTTTGGGCCAGCAAGAGTTAAAGGAGTTGGAAGTGTATGGTCTGTTTCTCCCCAACTTGGTGCAGTGACTCTGCATCCTGCAGGAACCTGTTCAGATGCTCTGATAAGTCAGACAGAATTCATGGGAGATTACCACACAGCTCCTGCCAAGCTGTGCTGCAGCGCGGGTAATAGATATGCTCCAGTACTAAATCCTAAAAGGCCCTGCTACATCTGTCAGGCATGCCCTGGAAAAGCACCCTCAGTTCAGATGTTATCACTGCTCTGCCTGCATCAGAAGATTTAGTGTCCACCCTGGAGGTTGCTTTTGCCGCACAGTTTTCAGGGGCAAAACAACAAGGAAGAAAGATGAGAGGGAAAAGGCAAATTATTCTTGCTTAAAGCAAAAGGAATAAAGTGATGTGCTTGCAGACTAGTTCAGCTTCTCACCCTGCATCTAGAAGGTCCCAAATCCCACATTAAGATGGTGCTGATGTTCTAAGCTGATTAGCTGGGACGTGTTCGGCTCCCTGGACTGTGACACCATGAAGATGATCCTCTGTAGAGAGACTCTTTCCCAAGTAAGGCCGAACAACAAACCCGGCGGGGGGCCACTGGCGCTGGAGAGGAGATGCCTGCCTTTGATAATTAACTTTAAAACCGGTTCTAGAAAAGCTGCTCTGGCATAAAATGAACTTTGCAGAGCACTCTTTATGAAACAACTGCTGCTCCTCCCATTAGCCATGTGAGCAGGGATTTGGTCAAAAAGGGTTCCAATGCTACTTATCATTTTACACCAAACAAAAACTAGGTATAAAAGAAAAATATATACTTATGTAATATATATAAATGAAAGCATACAGACACCCCCAAAATACAACAGCCTTGGGAACCACCCCTTTCTTAATAAACTCCAAAATACAGCCATGAATTTTAACCATCTGTCTCCTTGTTCAAATCTGCAGGAAATATCAAAGTACAGCAGTGGCTCCTTTTTCACTAGGTGCACTCTCAGAGTTCAAGGGAGAAAGACTACAATTTCCCAGCCCAGCATATTGCATTCTAAACTTCTGTTCCCTGAAGCCAATTTTAAGGAGAGATAAGTTCCAGCTATTGGGATGTCAACAAGAAGAATCCTTTTGCATTTATAGCTCCATAGGATGGTAGAGGCTGGATTGAAAAGGGTCAGTGGGTCGGCACAGAGAAAGCCCACGCTGGACACACACCTGACTGTGCCATGGGGATCATGGCAGAAACCAGGAGTTCATCTCAGCCTGCTCTCAGTGAGACAGCTCTCTTGGCTAGCAGCTCTCCACAACTTGGATAAATTCTGTCTCCCAGCAAAGAAAAGATCAGGAAGGCAAGGCAGAGCACAGGAAGGCTGGTAAGAGGGAGGATTTGAGGTGGGCAATACAAACACAAGGTTGGGGACGAGCCTGAGGCTTTGGGACAGCTGCTGGAGAGGACAAAGGGTGAATCTCAAAATGTCCCCATCTGGCAGAACAACGAGCAATAGCAGACAGGCAGCCCTGAAGGTGCATGGAGGAGCCTGGTGTCTGCTCACAGCTACAGCAGCAAAGGGCAAGAACAAGCACTTTCTCCAAAACCGCAGTTTCTTAGTAAGCAAATAGACATTTCTGGGAAAACTGCACTCCTTGCGACGCGGTCATTGTCACAGCACTCAGACACGTGTTCAAATCCATTAAAGACCTGTCACGCTGTGAAGTCCTTGCCACCAAACACCTGCTGTAACCTGTGTGAACAACACCCGGAGCGTCCACCTCACGTGAGCCGCATCCCAGCTGGCACAGCTGCACCAACCTGGCTGGGAGGGTCCAGGGCTGGGGCTCCCCGCTGGGGACCCCATTTCTGGCTGCTGAGGGGAATTGTGTGCCGTGACTGCTGTCAAAGCCAGCGCATTTCACAAGCACTGTGTGACATAAAAGAAAACACACAAAAAAAGATCTTATCGCAGGTACCTTG